>NC_072796.1:85532770-85855463 GCF_028583425.1 Eublepharis macularius | reverse complement strand
AGCACAGTGCAGTTGATTTTCTTCTGCTATTATTAAAGGAGATGAAACATTGTGCCACTTGCTAGTTGTAAAAGTCTGCAATTAGGGGGCCTTTCATTACAAATACCAGTTTAAATCATCTGGCTTCTGGACAATTCATGAGGAGACAAGCCCCAGATGTAGAGAAAAAAATATGCATGGAGCTGTCCATGGTGTCTTTGTGATTTATATCTGTGTGTCTGTGAACTATATAAAAGTTTTTGCACAACAAACTTGCTATGGGCATTGTGAACATTTTACACAGTAACTTCAATGTTATGATAGCCCTTTAACAGTTTTTCTGTTTTGCAAGAATACTTGCCAAAAAAAAATAGAGCTTCAATTCTGTGTAGTCAAGACCAAAACAGTAGCCCAAATTTCATGAAGTTACTAGAATTCAGAATATTAAGCCAAATTGCACACTTCTAAACTTATTGACTAAAATGGACTTAGAAGAGTGCAATTCTGCTTAGGACTGCACTTTAAGAAGTTTTGGTTGTTTACTGAAACTAGTAATTTTGTGAAATGTTGGGTTTGTTTTTGGCTGTAAATGAGATTTGTGTTCTAGCCCTCCCAAGAGTTCTAAAATACACCTTTTAAATAGTTTTACTAACTAATGTTAACTACAACCTGTAAGCCTTTCAGTTGGAATTAATATTTGACTGCATGATAAATGGTTCCTATGGCAGGAGAACAATGTAAATAATAAACCCCACACTTGGGTTTACCTGACTGCTCTTGAAATGAAATCTTGTCCTTAAGTGACCTACCATGTTTTTTTTACGAGGTATATCAAGTTTGTTTGATATGAAATTGGTATGGAAAAAGAATTATTAAGCCAAAAGTTTAACGTCATGAAATTTGAAATCCCAAGTGATATATAAACATTAAAAGAAACTTTGGACTGCTAATCCTAGGAAATGAGTTTTATGGATTGAATTCAACAAGGCTTCAGAAATGGTTCCATCTGCTGCCTAGCAGCTGGTGAAAGGATAAATTTAATTCATTAATTCATTTGGAAAAAAGGATCCAAGTAGTAAAGACTTCATTGCTCATAATGCACATAGGTGGAAATCAAAACTGAAATTTGGCATAATAGTTCATCTTTGATAATGAGCAATATTTTTGTCACTATTTTTCCAACAATCCTGATAATGTATCTAACATGTTTTTTCAATTATGTGAACTACTGTTTTCATTTTAAAAAATCATTGTAGCTATAAGACTATAGTTTTGTTTCTAAATGTACCAGCTTGTAACATCAGTCACACTGTAGTGGCCTGTGTTTTAACTTTGTTTTATATAACTTTGAAAGTCTAAAGTTATTTCTTAAGTTAAATTTTGGGTTTATTTATCTATAGCGTAACACCTTGTAGGGGTCATCATGACCCATTTAACCATTCAGAGTGTGATATCTATACTTTTCACGGTAAAGACTTTATATACAAAATCCAAAATCAGAGGTCAGAGGTCACCCAGAATCAGAAAGCCAGCTTATAGGAAATAATAAAGTTTTTTTCCCTTTCCTCTTTCCATATTTACTGTACCAATACATTTTACAGAAATTAAACATTACACTTATATGATATTTGTTAGAGTGATTCAACTATGAGATAAAAGTTAAAATACCTATAACTAAGACTTACGTTGACAGATCGCTTCATATAAAAAAGATTTAAGAAAGAATTCAAATTACAAAAAGCATTGTTCATGGTACTGTATGTCGATCTATCCTTCCACTCACCTTACTTTTCATCTATGTTTAAAATCTAGCAATAAATTAAAAGTTACCCAAACTTATAATGAATTTCTCTGTTTTCTTTAACCTTCCATACTTCTTAGCTAAGCAAATGTGACCAATGTTACTTTCAAATGGATGTACTGAATGATAAAGTTTGGACACTAAAGCAATGATAATACATGCCATGCTGAGCATGTGAAATGTGTGCATTTGTGAGTGTTTGTGCCCAAGATGATGATTTCATGAATGATGTTTGGCTCTCCCTTTTCCCTCTGTAGCCCATAGCTCACTGTGGTGGGTTTGTTGGATTTACTATAAAGGTTCTGTTCGCACCCTGTGGGTTGGGTTAAGAATTAGGATTTATGCATTTACTTCTACTGCTGCATTGTTTATACAGCTTTGGTTTAGTTTTGATCCCTTTTTTTGCCTTTGAGGCTCTTCCACAGTGTCAGCTGCTGACTGATAGTAGGAGAACGGCCTCGTGGTGTGAATGAAAGGGACCTAGCGGTTGGTAAACAGAGATAAGGAATAAATAGAGCCCAGGCAAAAGGAGATAGTTCTGTGAGAGCCCAGATTGCCGCCAGTCTGTTCAAGTGAGATGCAGTGCTTGTCCTTTTCCCAGATTAAATTAGTGTGCGAAATCTCCAGTGACCTCCTCCCCTTCTCCCCATACTCTTTAGCCAAGCTGAACAGCCTCTGCTGTAAAGTATTCATTTTATCCAGGGACAAGTTGGACAATAGAACTCTCCCTGATACTTATGGACAGCTGTCGTCATTCAGAGAGCTTTTCAGCATTTCATTTTTCATAGGAGTTAAAAGGGTTTGTGCCTTGTAACTGAAGAGAGGGCAGAAATACATGGATGCCAACTCTGAGGTTGCTTGGAAAGAGAGAGGGGGGAAATATACCTTTGCCAACCTCTGAAAGGCTGCTCATCTTGTTGATTTGCTGTTATTTAAGAGGCTTTCATTGTGATAATGTGGTTACAGTGAAGCATGGAGGAAATAACAGAAATATACAGGGTCTTCAAAGTTATCACAATTATTAAAGGTCACCAGTGCAAACCTTCCTAAATGTCCCGTTCCATTCCTCATATTCTTGGTACTTAAATTTGCTGCCTCTTCCCCATGAACAGATTTCCAAGAAATATTAAAGCCTCATGAGATACCTCTGTGGTCTCATATTTTTTGTAGTGATTTACTGCAAATATATTCAGCATCTGACTGATTAAATAGACCTTCGGCAACCTTGAGGGTCACTGTGTAGAGTATGTACATAGAAAATGCATCAGCCCATTGTACCCTGGCAGCTAATGAGATTGGTCGTTAAGTAAATGACACAAAGCCTACAAAAAAAGCTTAGCCGCTCACTAGAGTATCACAGAGTGTCCCTGCACACCACACAACGACACAAACACTGGACTAACCTAGCCCACCCCTGCTTTATTCTACATCACTGCTTCCCTGATGTCAGCGCGAGAGGCAGAACAAAGGCTAAAAGGCACACGGTAAGTCAGTCTGACAATTATGCCCTAGGGAGAAAGTAGAGCAATCTTAGCCTAACCATAGGCTTGAAAGTCTGTTTTGGACAAGTAGGTCATAACGAAGGGATTGCTTTTGTGCCCCTCCAGAACAGGGGAAATGTTTTTGGAATCAGTGCCTTTATTCTCTCTCTTGTCATCTTTACAAAAGTTTTGAATTTCTAAAGTAGAGTGGAATGGGACATTCTGAGAATGTAATGTTGCTGTGACATGTGAGTATGTTGTGGGGAGAAATGCTTTTTATATCTGAATAAAATAACCACCAACCCAGATGACCCTTCATATTATCAACTTTACAAGACTCAACTCTTTCTATCTTTTCATAACACCAGAATCTTTTCAAGATACATAATAGAAAAAACAGTGTATTCATTTCAAATTTCAATCTACTTGCCAGATGCTTATTCACTTGAATAAATGGCATGGCATTTAGAACCATGTGTACAGAAATGAAGCTTTTTTATCATTTTGGATTTTCAGACAGCAGCCAGAGTATTAAATCACGGAGTCTTTTTTTCTTCATTTGTCCACTTGCTTTTGCTGAAAATAAAAGAAAGACGTGAGCGTTGATTAGCATCATAACTATTTTTTTTAAATATATATATAAGTTGAGGTAGTTGCTGGGTCCATTTGCTTTACAGGGTATGGCTTGTTTTAATCTGTTCTTTTTATTACAGAGTTTAATAGCTCAATTCATTCCTTTCATACACTTCTCCTTTTTTGTTTCTGAAAAAAATGGCAACAGGAAGTGGCAAGAAGTCTCATTGTGTACCTCAAATGTTTTCTGCATGCTTCTACCTTAATATACACAGGAGTGGAAGACAGTATTAATATGCAAGTTATAATTTTAAAAGATCTGGGTGAATATCAGGTGTCATGCTAAATTACTCACATATTGATGTGAGAACATTATTTCTCTTTGATAATTAATATATAAATATCCAAATATCTGTTTTTGTATTACTGCAATTATATTATTTTTCTTTCATGGTTTACATTTTTGGAAACACAAAGTCCAATGCACACCAATGTGTTTTTTAAACCTGTGTTTGTATAATCAGATTACTTAACTAAACTTCTACTCCGCTGAGGTCAATTCACAAAACCTCATTGAAAACACATTTATTTTGGAGGGGTTACTGATTATGAGAAAAGTTACTACCAACTTCATGTACTTAACATTGCAGCACAAAACTGTAACCCAGACCACAGAAAAGTCAACAAGAAAGAAAAACTACTGTTATTTGCATATGGCATTTATCATAGATCAATTGCTATTGGTTTCAAGGAGTTTATCTTGTTTCTAGGATGTACATTGTAACCATGTTAAAAGTGTGATCAGTAATTTGTACATGGCAAGTAGAAGGTTATTCTACACCTATACTTTACACTTCCAATTTCTTCTGCTTGTACAGCTGAGTGACAAAAGTGTAAAATAAACTCAACTTACTAACTATAAATTTACCATATGTTCTTAGGTATTTGTATCATAGTAACATTCAATAACAAAACAAAGTATAACTATTAGTTGTTACCAAAACAAAAACCCAGCCTTCTGCTTAGTAATTGTATGTATCTAGGATGCCATCTTTAATTCAGCAGATAGCATGAAGTTTCAGGTAGAACTTACATTTGAGTTCCATTTCCCCCACCCCACCCTGTAAGTATGTCCATAGCCCAAAGTCAGACAGCACAATCGATTAGTTCATGAATTAAGAACTGCCAACGTTTTAGCATCCCTTCTAGCCAAAAAGTTCAATGGTACCATCTGATATCAGTATCTTGAACTCCATATGACCTTCCCTATTGGTTTGCCTATTTCTAACTCAGGGTTTTCCATATTTTAATTTCAGAAGCCAAACATTGCCAAATACTTTCTGCTTTCTAAAATAACTTTTTTACAAGTGAATTGCAAACAACTGCAAGCTGAAGTTCACTATCACTGCAATTCTAAGCAGAGTTAACTGTTTTAATCTATTGAAGTCAATGGGCTTAGAAGGGGATAACTCTTTTTGGAATTGCACTGTCATACATATTCAAACAGTAGGACAAAATCAAAATCTCTGTGCAGGTACCAGATTGAGTACATTGAGAACAGCTTCCTGCCTCTCTGCTTGTAAAATTTATATATGCAGATTACTTTAAGCTTCAAGAATGTAAAAAAGTAGTATTCTCAGTTTTAAGAGTATTGTCACTTGAACTCAGCTTCAACTATAAATTATTTTGTTGTTTGCAGAGCATAATCTTTAAGACAGAACTAGATTTATAGTTATCGACAGTTTATTATTCAAACTGAACTTTTTGCCCATATTCCTTTTACCAACTGTTGCTTTTTAATGAGTAGTCCTCCTGTCTAGAAATCAGAGAACTCCTTAAGAAAAATGCTAACTGTGATGTGAGTGCTTGTGTGTTCCAGTAAGCAAAATAATTGAAATTGTATATTTCTGTAAGTTTCGCAGATCACAGCTATACTAGCACAACTTATTTTCATGCATGAGTCTTCACTGAGTAATTTATTTATAAAGTGTATATATCTGAAATGTAACGTCTCTGAAAGTTAATCATTGCTTTGAATCTGCCTAGGATGTGTACTATTTTTTAATTTTTTTCTTGTAGTACAGCAGTAAACTTATCCCCATAATATAATTGTGAATGTAAAACATACAAACACAACCTTTGTTTTCAGGATGTATGTAGTGCACCTGGAGTATTGATTCCAAAGCCAGTGTTACGAGCTATCAGGTCAATGTACTAAGAAGGATCTACATGACAGAGAGTAGTGGCTCTATTGACTCTCAAGTGAAAGCATCCACATTTTAGAAATGATCAAATGCTCTCTTGCCCTTCCCATCTGATTCTCAAAAATGACATCTCTTGCTTGTTTCTAACGGATATGTACAATGTCCAGTATAATCCAACATTTAAATGGCACTTTATCTCTTAAAGTTACTGTCTTTTTTCAGAATTCTCAGAATTCTTGCAAAACACTTCTTCACTGACATTTTCCTGTCTGTTCATTGCAATCCTTTTGCAAAAAAGAATTTTCTAAATATTATATTCTGTACATGCAAAAATAGCCAAGCATTTTAAATGTGTTCTCCTGTATTTGTGACTTGCAGCCTTCCAAATGTATCTTTACTCAGAAGTAAGCCCCAGTATGCTAAATGGGGTTTACTCCCAAGTACGTGTGCATAGTATGGCATCCACAAAGCCCTGTTCTATGCATATGTACTTAGAAGTAAATTCCATTGATTTCAGTGGAATATACTGAGAAGGAAGTACAGCTTTAGGCTATAGTCCTAAGAACACTTTCCTGAATGAGCCCCATTAAATAAAAAGGAATTACATCTGAGCAGAATTACTTAGGATTGCTCTCTAAATTGCATATAACATATGTGTCTAATTAGTTCAGATTTTAACACTGCCCAAGCTCTTGTATCCAAATTTTGTAGTAACTTTAATAACAAATTAATACCAGAAATCAATATTTATATTTTCACCTAGTGTGGACAGACAATATGATGTGCCAAAAAAGAAAGGTGCTATTTTTTTGCTGTAACAAAACTGCCTTGTTTTTGAACACAGAACTAGATTAATCAATGTAGACAATCAAGTACGCAAACTTTATTGGGTATAGTTCTGGAACTAGTTATTAGAAATGTGTTTATTAATTTTTACCTGGCATCATAGATGATGCACAAAGGATGTTTCTACCGCATTAGAAAAGTAAGTTCATAAAGTAGCCCCGTGCCTGTTCTTAACTGAGTGTAAACACATTGTACATTCATCAGAAGAGCCCTCATTGTAGAACGGAAAAATGCAGAATCTTTTAAGTTGGTAGTTAACTTGTTTAACAAAGCTTTATCTGCTCTGTCTGTGAACCAGCACTGCTTGCAAAAAGGGTTAAAGAAAATGCATTCTGTTGCATCTGCTTATTAAATCCCTTACTTTAGTAGAAATTCAAATTTTGTAAGATTATTCGTTTTATTGATGCATATAATTATAATCACAAGCCATCTGCTGATTTGGCAGGCATGGTTAAAATCTCTAACTCTCATAACCTTTCAAGTACAGTGCCCTTGGGACTCTATTTCACTTTTATATTTTGGAAAACATGTATGAACAAACAAGAGAGGTCATCTGCCGAAAGTCAGACCTGTAAACATCTCTCAATATTAGAAACCTGAACCTAAGAGTAAAGAATTATTTTTTCCTGAGTATTCTATTTTTATTATTATTATGACTTCAGGAACAGATTATTCTCTCATACAGTTGGGAAACTTGAATTTTCCTAGGAATTAAAGCTCTGTTCCATATCTAAACTAAAAGAACAAATATTGCTTAAAGGACTGTCACAGGTGACTGAAGTACATTTGATCTTACCTGTAGCTAGAGCACAGTTTATTTGGAGAGCCAAGGTGGTAAAGTGGCTGAACTACAAACAAGAAGTCCCCACCTGGAATCCTACCTCTGCCATGAATTCACTTGGCGGATTTAAGCAAGCCAATCTTTCTTGGCTTCAACCCCAATATGCTATATGGAAATAATAATGACTTACCTTGGAGGGTTCTTCTTACGACAAGATAATGTATGTGAAGCATGTTGAGCATTTAAAAGTGCTATATAAATGTTAAGTAGTTCTCCAGAAAACTTTTTCAAACTTTCAGAAACAGTTTCTGTTTCTTCTGTTCTTTAATATTGGAGAGCTGATTATGTGCTTTGCATGCATGGTCTTTCCCTGTGAAAACTTAGAGCCCGTTTAATTCTGAGGACGAGAAACAGCAATACACAGAATGTATCACCTTTTATTTTGGTCTGCCTTTTAAAAAGAGTTAACTATATGCACATTTATGTCCTGCTGGCATTTGCCAGGTGTCATACACACTGGCTTCTGCGAGCAAGACAAAAGAGAGTTTTGGATGATCAAACTTTAATGATACTAGAATGATTCCGTTTTATTGGAATATTCTGGCACAAAGGAGAACACTGAGGTTTGGATGAGGAAGTATGGTAGAACTGAAGACTGCAGGTGTAAAACCTGCAGTACATTAGAAGTATCAAGGGAATGCTCTAAATCCCAGATGGCTAAAATCAGGCATAATGTTTGGGATGCCATAATGTACTCCTGTGTTGCTATATTTCTCACTGTATCATAATAAGCTAAAATCTTGCCTTCTGTTTAATTAATTTATATAAAGGAATACATGCCGCATGCATGTTACTTTGCACCTTTTGGGAAGTTGGATTCTCACACCGCATCCCCTTTAATAGGGAAACAGGAGGTGAATGCACATGTTTGAAAGTGTCTGTACAGTTGAAACTAGGGAAACAGGCTGAAAGTAGTTCTGGTTTATTTCACAACCAATTAAGTATGACATCTGTTGAAACTCAGGAAACCAATCTCCCTCCTCCCTTTTCTGATAGCTATTTGAACTGCTTGCCTTTCACTTGGAAAACATGAAGGATCACTTTAGAAATCAAGATGTGCAAAGTAATTGGAAACAAATTCAAAACATATCTGCACAGATACGTGCAGATGTTTGTTGGGGTGTACAATGCTAAACATCCAGGCACAGAAAAATATCAGAAAGGCAGATCTTCATCACCTATGCAAAGATGTATTTGTGGATGATTTATCTACAGCTGATCTATAGTAAGCATACAGCCACACTAACCAGTCCTCTGAAGAACTAGCCCATTGTGAGAATTTTATCATGGATTGGATCTTTAAAAATACACAACTCTGAGTGGATCCCTTCTGACAATGAATCATTCCCACTTCCTCCTTCCTTTCACACTTCCCAAAAATCTGGTCCTCAGGGTCAGCTGTAAAAGGAATGAGATGCAGTGTGCATATCCATAATGAGAAGGTGAAATTGTCTGAAATCTCTTCCCTTGAACAAGGGAAAGTGCTCTTCCTATAGTTGTATCTAAGAGTGGGGACATGCTTCATATTTTTTCACCATAAGGATGGATGCCATAAGTTGTATGTTTGAAGCTCACACAGTTTTTGTAATTAAATATCTTACTCTGGACTATGTATGTGAGAAATTTTGCTATTTACCCTTTATAGTACTGTTAATAAGCAATATGCTGTACTGTCTTTCACCCAGATCCAAAGCACACGGAACTTCCACACAATCAGAGCTTCTGAATGTCTTGTGCACCCTTGCAACTTTTCTATCATGCAGTGCAGTAAAAAAACCCTGATGAAGGAATAAAGGATAAGATAGCGAGACCAAGATGATCTAGTCAATCTGTGGCTGAGATAGGATAGGACTCTAACTCAAGTCAGAGCCGCATCCCATAATCTTTCTACTGGCCCACAATAGTTTCTGTATGCACTTCTTTTGACTCTTCTTAGCTTGAACTCACACATGCCACTTAGAGGTTTTTCAGCCTGTCTTCCAATATTGGTGTGAAAAACGAGAGTTTTAAATGTGCTTGTCCTGGATTTCTGCTTTGATTCCTGATTCCATATCAGCCTTCCTGACCTTATATGTGTGGTTTTAAAAAATTGTTGGTCTTTTTATATTTAATAATGTTTTAATATGTTTGTGTGAAGTGGTTTACACCTTCATTTGTAATCTGGCTTGAGTCAGTATATGATGGTGGGAGAGGCTGGGTATAAATATTTAAGAAACTAAAATGTGTATTTTAGAAATACATTAATTTGTAGACCGCCTCAGATCCGACTTTACAGTGCATCGTCCATGGAACTGAAAAGCTCATCATAAACATAGTAACTGTGTGAGGAAATGGTCCATGAGTCCTCTGTCAAGCTACCCTGTAAAGTAGTGTTTACAATGCAATCCTAAGCAGAGTTATGCCAGTCTACGCCCATTGATTTCAATGGGCTTAGACTGGAATAACTCTTCTTAGGATTGCACTGTTAGAGACTTGCCTCTTAATTTGTAAATCTATGTAGTATGTGTATTGTTGAAGGATACCTTGAATAGTATTTCATCAGATTTTCTGTTGTTCCCCAAGTAGTCTTGTTTTTCATCCTCAGAGGCCAACTCATGTTTTTCTTTAGATTCTCTTCCTTATAGTGTTATCAGTATTTCCCCCCTTTCTTTTACTCCTTCAGCAATTTTGAGACATGGCTTATTGTTTCACACAGATATTTAAATATATAGATTTGGATCTCATCAATCCATCCCCCTAGAAGGGATGTCTTCACCAAGCACACAGCGCCTTCCTCTAATGCAAGAGGCTCTTGTTTGGTGTAGTGGTTAAGAGAGGCAGAACTCTAATCTGGAGAGCCAGGTTTGATGCCCTACTCCTCTTGAAGCCAGCTGGGTGACCTTGGGATAGTCACAGCTTCTTGGAACTCTCTCAGCCCCACCCACCTCACAGGGTGATTGTTGTTGTAGGGATAATAATGGTATACTTTGTAAACTTCTCTGAGTGGGCATTAAGTTTTCCTGAAGCGTGGGATATAAATCAAATGTTGTTGTTGTTATTGTGTTGTAAAAGAATCGTTTGTTCCTGGGAAAGTCTCCTGGCTTCTAAGGAAAGCATCACCATGAGCAGAACAGATCTACAGGGTCCAGCCTATAATTTAAAAATAACCATGAGTTTGCATTTTACAAACAATTTGCCCACTGAACTAGAACAATAGTGGAGAAGGATTCGGGGCAAATCTGACAAGGCATAGGCTAGAGCTCATTTTAAAGCCTATTCCCGGGCAATGATGGTAGCAAAGAAACAATATTTCTCCACCACTATTGCATCTGCATAGTGTAGGTCTGTGGAACTCTTCTGGGTGGTCAGAGGCCTATTATGTTCTTGTCTACAGGAGGAAGTAGACCCCTCTACAGACCACTGTGATCATTTTGTCAAACACTTTGCACATAAAATCTCTTACATCCATTCCAACATAGACTTTATATTAGAAGTGACAGGATCAGGTGTTACCAGGGCACCAATTTTTCCAGTTGTGTGGGATACCTTTCAGCTTGTCCAGTCTGAGTTTATGGACAGGATTCTTGGAATTTTGAGACCTACCCCCAGCTTGTACAAACCTTGCTCATCCTGGCTGCTTCAATCTGCCAGGAGTGGATGGGTGTTGTTTGACTGTGACTGGGAGACTGTAAATCCCTCCCTGACACTGGGGGTGGCTGCCCCTGCCTTGAAGTTGGCAGTGGCACATCCACTCCTAAAGAAACTTAGTCTGGATCCTGGAGAACTGAACAATTCCCATTCAGTCTCAAATGTAACATTCCTGAGCATGGTGATTGAATGTGTGGTGGCTGGGCAACTTCAGTGATTTGTGAATAAAACAGATTGTTTGGATCCATTCCAGTCTGGTTATAGGCCTGGTCATGCGACTGAAATGGCCTTGGTTGCCCACTTGGATAACTTGCTCTGGAAGATAGACAGGGGGAGTACAACCCTGTTAATTCTCCTGCACCTTTCAGTGGCTTTTGATACTGTTATTCATGGTATCCTTCGGAACGTCCTTTCAAGATTGGGACTGGGAGACACTGTTTTGGGATGATTTTGTTCCTATCTTGAAGGTAGGTTCCAGAGTGTGGTGCTGGGGGACTGCTGCTCTGCCCCTTGGTATCTTGGCTATGGGGTTCAACAAGGTTCTATTGTGTCCCCCATGCTTTTCAACATCTATGTAAAGCTGCTAGGAAGGATCATCTTGAGATCTGGACTGTGCAGTTACCAATATGTGGGTGACACTCAGTTCTACCTTGAACTTTCAGCAGATCCTAGGGAGGGTGTGGAAACTGTGAACGGGTGCCTGGTGGCACTTTTGGGATAGATGAGGGCTAACAAGCTGAAAATTAACCCCCCCCCCAAGAGGTGCTACTGGTGGGGGGAGAGTTTGATCCAGCAATGGGGATATATCCTGTTCTTGATGGGGTTGCACTTTCCCTAAAGGAGCAGGTTCGTAGCTTGAAGTGCCGCTGGACTTGGGCCTCTTGTTGGATAAACAGGTGGCATAAGATGCCAGGGGCACCATTCACAGCTTCAGCTGGTAAGCCAGTTATAGCCCTTCCTGGGTGGGAGTTTGCCAAGGTGGTGCATGCCCTGGTAACATCTAGATACTGCAATATGGAGCTGCCATTGAAGACTGCCTGGAAGTTGCAACTGGTACAGAATGATGCAGTCAGAGTGTTGACTGAAGTAGGTCAGAGGGACCATATCAATCCAGTCTTGTTCCATCTGGCTTCGAACCTGGCTTCAAATTTGCTTCTGGGCTCAAATTGTTGTTAGTATTGTCCTATAAAATCCTATACAGCTTGGGCTTGGCATACCTTCAGGACTGCTGTCTCCCATATGAATCTATCATTAACTCTGGTCATCTTTGGAAGCCTTGCTTTGGGTACCCCTGCCTTCTGCAAGTAGATGGGTGGCATTCCAAGAAAGGGCTTTCTTGGTCATGGTGCTGACACTTTGGAACTCCCTCCTCCCAGGGAAATGTACCTGTCTCCTTCTCTCATTATATTCCACCAACATATGAAGACTTTTTTGTTTCATTGGGCATGTCTGGAAATTCTTATTGGCCCTCCTCCCTAGCTGTGTGTTTGTATGCATTTTTATTTTTATATGTGCATTTTAATGTAATGTTTTAATGTAATGTTTTAATTATCTGTTGTTTGACATCTTAGTGCCCCTATTTTGCACTGAAAGGCGGCATACAAATGTAAATAAATAATATTTGCTTCAGAAACATTGCTATTGAAATTGAAGTCCAGAATGCAAAAATGAAAGCACATTCTAATGTTTAAATATCCAATTTGTAATTGCATTTATAATCCTGAGTAGAGATGGGCATGGACTGGGAAAACCCCATGGACTGCCAGCCCATGGTCTATCAATTTTCATGGACCACAGACCACAAACTTTTCATGGACCAGCCTGGTTTGTGGACCAGTTTGTTGGTCTGTGGTCTGTCACTTCCAGCAGTCCTGGCTTTGCCCCTTTAATACCAGAGAGCCCAAACTCACAGAGAATCTTCAGCAACCTCTCCACCGGTCACCCTCCAAGTTTGGTCAAGATTGCATTTCAGGTGTCCGAGTTACAGACCCGTGAAGTGGCCACCCCCAGGAAACTTCCAGTAGATACTAGGAGTTGCAAATGCCAATTGACTTGCATTGGCTAGCAGCACCAAAAAGATGCAACAAAGCAAAATCAAACAGAAAAGGCTAGGGGAAGAGCCCCCTCACTCACCACACAGACACCTTCCCAGCCATTGCCTAGGGAGTTAATTCTTGCTCCTTGCTTGCACAGAGAAAAATGGGAGCTCTCTGCTTGACAGGCAGAGATTATGTTTTATTTATTTATTCAATTTATATACCGCCCATCCCCAGGGGCTCTGGGTGGTGAACAGTTAAAATCGATAAAAACAAGAACTAAAATCAATATACAAATAATAAAACAAATTAACAAAGTGCAGTGGTGGGGAGAACCCTCCCCCACCCCAAAGGTGGGAGGCTGACATGGCACCGCCACCTTCAATCACCGAATGCCTGGCGGAACAGCTCTGTCTTACAGGCCCGGCGGAACGATAATATGTCCCGCTGGGCCCGGGTTTCCATTGACAGAGCGTTCCACCAGGCTGGGGCCAGGACTGAAAAGGCCCTGGCCCTGGTTGAAGCGAGGCGGGCTTCCTTAGGGCCGGGGACCACAAGTAAATATTTATTCCCTGATCGAAGCGATCTCCGGGGAATGTACAGGGAGAGGCGGTCCCGAAGATATGCCGGTCCCAACCCGCTCAGGGCTTTAAAGGTAAGAACCAACACTTTGAACCTGATTCGGAATTGAACCGGAAGCCAGTGCAGCTGGCGCAGGACAGGTGTGATGTGTGACTGGTAAGGTATACCAGTCAGGACCCGTGCCACCACATTCTGGACCAGTTGTAGTTTCCGGATCAGGCCCAGGGGTAGCCCAGCGTAGAGTGAGTTACAGTAATCTAGCCTGGAGGTGACCGTTGCATGGATCACTGTAGCCAGGTCCTGGGGCGTCAGGTAGGGGGCAAGTTGCCTGATCTGACGAAGATGGAAAAATGCAGACTTGGCAACCGCCGTGACCTGGGCCTCCATCGATAGGGAGGCATCCAGGAGCACACCCAGACTCTTTACCACTGGCAAAGTTGCCAGTGGTGTCCCATCCAGGGCAGGGAGCTGGATCCCAACATCTGGCAGCCCCCGTCCCAGCTGCAGGACCTCCGTCTTCACTGGGTTCAATTTCTGCCTGCTCTGTTTCAACCATGCCGTCACAGCCTCCAAAGCTCTGGCCAGATTGTCTGGGGCCGTGTCTGGCCGGCCATCCATCAACAGAAAAAGTTGGGTGTCATCCTCGTATTGATGACAACCCAGCCCAAACCTCCGCACCAACTGGGTGAGGGGGTGCATATAGATGTTATATAGCATCGGGGAGAGTATCGCCCCTTGGGGAACCCCGCACACCAAAGGGTGACGGGGCGATAGATCTCCCCCGAGTGCCACCCTCTGTCCCCGACCCTGGAGAAAGGAGACCAGCCACTGTAAGGCTGTCCCCCTAATCCCCACGTCGGCAAGGCGGCTGGCCAACAAATCATAGTCAACCGTGTCAAACGCTGCTGTGAGATCAAGTAACACAAGCAGCGCTGACCCGCCTCGATCCAGATGCCTGCGAAGATCGTCTGTGAGGGCAACCAAGGCTGTCTCCGTCCCATGGCCAGGACGGAAGCCAGACTGGAATGGGTCCAGGACTAGAGCATCATTCAGGAATTCCTGCAGTTGTACTGCCACCGCCCACTCAATCACCTTGCCCAGGAACGGGAGGTTCGACACTGGGCGGTAACTGGACGGGTTGGTGGGGTCCAAAGATGTTTTTTTCAGGAGGGGCCACACTACCGCCTCCTTTAACACTCCTGGAAAAACCCCAGAGCTCAGGGAGATGTTAACAATGGCCTCCAAATGGTCCGGTAGCCTCTCCGAGCTGGCCTTCACCAGCCAGGATGGGCAGGGGTCCAGAGGACAGGTGGTTGGCCTCAACCCCTGCAGGATCCTGTCAACATCGTCCTGAGAGAGCAGCCTGAAATGGTCTAATACGGACCCAGAAGACGGCCAAGGGGTCTCCAGTTCTCTTACTGTATCAACAGTGGGTGGCAGGCCACAGCGAAGGGACAAGATTTTACCCGCAAAATAGCTCGCAGAAGCCTCGCAGCCAATAGTTAAATTAAGAATTTGGTGCCTGTCAAGGTTTTGAGGGCTATGATGCCTGTCAAGGTTTTGAGGGCTATGATATGCTGCACAACGTATACTCCTCCGTTGTAGAATGGGAACTCTCTGCTTGGCAGGCAGAGCTGCCTATCAAGGTTTTGATGGCTAAGATTGGCTGCAGAACATACACCCTTCTGTTGTAGAGTGGGAGCTCTTTGCTTGGCAGGCAGAGCTGCCTATGAAGGTTTTGAGGGCTAAGATTGGCTGCAGAACGTACACTACTCCATTGTAGAATGTGAGCTCTCTGGGCTGCCCATCAAGGCTTTGTGAGCTAAAATTGGCTGAAGAACATCTGCCCCTCTGTTGTAGAATGGGAGCTCTCTACTTGGCAGGCAGAGCTGCCTATGAAGGTTTTGAGGGCTAAGATTGGCTGCAGAACATCCATCCCTCCATTGTAGAATGAGAGCTCTCTGATTGGCAGGTAGAGCTGCCTATCAAGTTTTTAAGGTCTGCAAAAGGTCTGCGGATGTCCACTTCATTGCCTAGTAGTAGAGTCCAGTAGCACCTTTAAGACTAACCAACTTTATTGTAGCATAAGATGCATCTGATGAAGAGAGCTGTATTCAGACCCACCCGAAAAATACAACAGATGCTACGATCAGCAAAAGACAGTAGAGACCCCCTCACCTCTGCAGGAGTATACCGTATACCCTGCAGCTGTGGACAAGTTTACATCGGGACTACAAAGCGTAGCATCCAGACAAGAATAAAAGAACATGAAAGACACTGCAGACTTGGACAACATGAAAAATCAGCAGTGGCTGAACATAGCCTAACTCAAACAGGGCACAGTATCTTATTCCAGGACACCAAAATACTGGACAACACTTCCAACTACTTTGTCAGACTGCACAGGGAAGCCATTGAAATTCACAAGCATAAGCAAAACTTCAACAGGAAAGAAGAAACCTTAAGAATGAACAGAGCATGGTTTCCAGTTCTGAAAAACAACAGGCTAACAAAACACTCTATACTCGACAATAGCCCTGCAGAGAAGATTAGCACATCAAGCACCAATCCATATGCAAAAGAACCTCCTCAGGATACAGTGAAGCCTCCCGCCATTAGCATTCCACACCCTGGGAAACTCTTACAGGATGACTCAGCTCAACCCCATCCCTCCTGAGTAGATACAAATGACCTG
The DNA here is from genome assembly GCF_028583425.1 of Eublepharis macularius. Taxonomy (NCBI): domain Eukaryota; kingdom Metazoa; phylum Chordata; class Lepidosauria; order Squamata; family Eublepharidae; genus Eublepharis; species Eublepharis macularius. The sequence continues at coordinate 85,838,798 of NC_072796.1, read as the reverse complement.
CCAACATCTTTTCCACACTGTGACACTGAGAGATCTCTGTCTTTTGGTGCTACACCTCTGAAGATGCCAGCCACAGCTGCTGGCGAAACGTCAGGAACGACAATGCCAAGACCACGGCAATACAGCCCAGAAAACCCACAACAACCATAGAGCTGTTGTTTTCGAAAGCTTATGCTACAATAAAGTTGGTTAGTCTTAAAGGTGCTACTGGATTCTTTACTATTTTGCTACTACAGACTAACACGGTTGACTCCTCCAGATCTATGTCCATTGCCTAGGGAATTGATAGATCGGTGCCAGGATGTCTGGACTGATGGACCACGTACCAATGGACCAACCAAAATGGACCAAAATTTGTGAAAATGTTAGTCCCACAAACCGCGTATTCACAAAGCATGAACCAGGCCGGACTGTGTCAAAATTAGGTCCATTTTCCGGACCGTATTCACCACTAATCCTGAGAGTAGCAGACTTGCAAAGCCTGAAGGCACTTAGTGTAAGAGGATTTTCTGGAGGCCAGAGGGCTTGATGTTTTCATCCTTCCCCTACCTTTGGAGCTCAGAGCCCAACCTGTATTGCAGCCCATACCCACAGCCTCAAATATGCCTCTTCTCCCCCCCCCCCCCAGCTATTTCATGGTAATGAATTTTGAACTTATACACATGACACTAACCTCTACTGACTTCTTTGCACATACTTATATTGCTGAAGAACTCAGATAGATTTGCTTTCTATTAATCATCTTAATTGTCCCATTCATGTTCCTTGTCTGTGCAGTGATTGGTTTCTCTGGCTTATGTTCTTAAGACATGTCAAGACGTAGGCTGACAATGGCCAGGATGTGGTATTTGTAACATCATCATAATCTGTATACCATTAGTGTCCAGAAGATTACTAGAATATTTATCTGGGAACCATACTAAATCCAACAACAAGCTACCTCCAAAATGACAGCCACATATGACAGCACCTTCCCTCACTGCTCTTCTAATATCTAGTGGAACTTACTTATGATTTCCCATCACAGTATTTGTGTTTCTCCATGGTATGGAGCAGGATGCAAGAAAATGCCAAACACTGTGATATCAGGGCACAGCTAAGCTCTTTTAGATGTACAGTTGCCATGTATTTAGTGTGATACTTATTTCTGGTCTTCAGACCATTTCAGCAACTACAAAGGCATAATTCTTGGGCAACAGTGAATCACTTCCTTTCCTGGCCTTTTACAAGATGTATAGCAACAGTATGATGAGTATGGATCCTCCGCCGATCTTGTGCTTTGCACTTTGATGCTAATTGCTTTGTCTAGATGTCTTCCTTATTCAGACTACAGTATCAAGAGTAAACCAATCAAGGGTTTGTTTGTACTGACAATTTACCTCTGGTTTGCCATGACAGTGCTACTATAGCTTTACATAACTGTTTTGACTGTTAAGAATATAAGCCCTGCTGGAACAGGTCAAAAATGGAATTAGTCAGCATCCTGTTACCCACAGTAGCTAATCAGCTGACTCTGAGAAGCCCATAGGCATGCATGAAGACCCTTCCCACTGTTGGCTGCCAACCAGGGTTTCAGAGTGAGGCCAGTGGGTGTACTGCCCTTCCTAGAGCACTGATTCACCTGTCTAATAATTTATAAAGCAGGCTTTTACATGTGTGAATCACAGCTTCCATTGAAATCATGATAACTTCTTTTTCAGATAGGAACATAGCTGGTCAAAAACAGTCAGCTGCCCCTCACCTCCCAAGTGATAGTGGCCCACATTCCACACAACTGAGCTACCCAGCTCTGCCTGTCCAAGACCTTTCTGGCTCAGGACAAACTTTTCAAGAAAATGATTAGCAATGTGAAAATTTCAGAAATTCTGAAGCTATGGGAAGCCACACTAAAAACTCTGGATGGGAAATTTTGAGGAAACATTTCAGGAGATTTGGGAGTGGTGCCTGGGGAGGGGGGAGATCAGGGAGGGCAGTGAGTGCAATAGGGATGTAATGCCGTAGATTACATCCTCCAAAGCTGTCATTTTCTCCAGAGGAAATGATTATTATAGTCTTGGGATCAGTTGAAATCTCAGGAGTACTCCAAACTCCATTTTCTGGTTGGTAACTCCAGTCCTAGAGTTGCCAGGTACCCCTTCCCTTACCTTCCTTCGGGAGGGTGGAGTACTTGGCACTTACCTTGTGTTGAGCATGAGGTCTTCTTTTGCGTGCATGCCATGGAGCCAGCATGAGGATGTCACTTCCAGAAGTGATGTCACCATGCCAGCTGTGCAAGTGCTACCACACTCTGCATGGGGCCGTTTCAGATGGGAGGTGCCTGCCGGTGGTAGGCAAACTCCGAGAGCGTGCCTCCCCTGCCAATCACTGAGTGATCAGCTGATGAGGGGGCAAATGCCCAGGAGTTTGTTCAACACTCATGCAGGTGTTTCTGGGGATGTTGCTGGATCCCAGCCTACAGTTGGAGGCTCAGGTCTCCTCTAGTCACATAAAACCAGGGCTTTTTTTCTGAGAAAAGAGGTGGTGGAACTCAGTGGGTTGCCCTCAGAGCCCAGCGGCATGGAGGGCAATCTAAACTCCCCTCTGTCTGGAGATCAGGGGGCAGGGCCACCAGCCATGTGACCATTTTCAAGAGTTTCCGGAACTCCATTCCACCGCATTCCAGCTAAAAAAAAGTCCTGCATAAAACCATTTATCAGCTTCAGTTCTGTCATACACCACCATTTCCTGGGTCATAGTGTCCAGTACGAGAACACAAAAAACAGCCCTAAAAGTGGCCACACTGTAGCTAACAGGTGAAAGGCAAGGACTGGACAGGTGGGTCCAAATACTGCCAGTATTAGCCTCCTTGGAGATAAAAGCTGCCTAGGGAGTAGAGACATCATCAGGAGTCAAAGCCTACTCAAGTGTAAGCTAAGAGACCCAGGGAATGGGCATGGCAGGAGGAAGGGGAATAAAAGGCCAGAGCAGGAGGAAGGGAGGGAGGAAAGATATCTGGTTGACAAAGGGAGGAAACCAGATAACTGGAAAGACCTGGAGTAGGGTTGCCAGACTAAGCCTCGCAACCAGTATGAGGGCTTGGAGTGGGGATGAGGGGACATGAGCATGATATCGGTGCCATCACTACGTCGCTTTTGGGTACAATTTAGAAATGACAAAGGGTAGCTCTAGAAACTGCCAGAAACTCTATGGCAAAACCATGGAGTTTCCAGTAGTTCCTAGAATACAACCCACAAGTGATGGAGCAATTGGTCCATAATATGTGGCCAGGTTATTATACAGAGATTGTATCAACCCTGTGGAAAAAGGTCTTCACTGGTTGCCTGTCTTCCAGGCACAATTCAAAGAAGTGATTCTTTTTGTCAAGGCCCTAAATGGCTTGAAGCTGAGGTACTTCAAGGACTGCCTCCTCATGTACTGTTGAGCTTGCCAGTTGAGCTTCTATTCCCAAGCCATTCTGTTTGTTGGTTGTTGTGGGTTTTCCGGGCTGTATTGCCGTGGTCTTGGCATTGTAGTTCCTGACGTTTCGCCAGCAGCTGTGGCTGGCATCTTCAGAGGTGTAGCACCAAAAGACAGAGATCTCTCAGTGTCACAGTGTGGAAAAGATGTAGGTCATTTGTATCTACTCAGGAGGGGTGGAATAAGATACTGTGCCCTGTTTTATTCTTGCCCAGACAAGAATAAAAGAACATGAAAGACACTGCAGACTTGGACAACCTGAAAAATCAGCAGTGGCTGAACATAGCCTAACGCAAACAGGGCACAGTATCTTATTCCAGGACACCAAATTACTGGACAACACTTCCAACTACTTTGTCAGACTGCACAGGGAAGCCATTGAAATTCACAAGCATAAGCAAAACTTCAACAGGAAAGAAGAAACCTTAAGAATGAACAGAGCATGGTTTCCAGTTCTGAAAAACACCAGGCTAACAAAACATTCTATCCCCGACAATAGCCCTGCAGAGAAGATTAGCACATCAAGTACCAATCCATATGCAAAAGAACCTCCTCAGGATACAGTGAAGCCTCCCGCCATTAGCATTCCACACCCTGGGAAACTCTTACAGGATGACTCAGCTCAACCCCACCCCTCCTGAGTAGATACAAATGACCTACATCTTTTCCACAGTGGGATGTGTGGGATGCAACTTTCTATCATACGTGGTGGACATGTAAGATGGCAAGAAGATACTGGATAAAAATACATGAGGGGATGCAAAAGTATTGACGTTTCGCTTTGTGCTGGATCTTAAAAATATGTTATTAAATATTTTACCAAGCAATATCATAAAATAGCATAGCATACTTTTTAAATATATGGTGACAGCAGCAAGAGTAGTATATGCAACAAAATGGAAGGCAGAATCTTGTCCAGACATGACTGATTGGATGAATAAATTGTATGAATATGTGTCACTGGCAAAATTAACCTCTTATATGCATAACAGACCAAACCAAGATTTTCAGGAAAAATTGAGGTTTTTTTAAAAAAAATATGTAGCTGTAATCTAACGAGAATTAGTAATATTAAAACAGATCAATTGTTAAGCTAAATAGTTCAGTTAGTATGTTAATATGCTGAACATAATAAGATTGATTATACAATGTAAAATATAAAAGGCTATATGTAAAGTATCTAAGTATTTATGGGGACAGAGAGGGGAAATATTATGCAATTTCATTATTCTGATAATTTTTTTTTGCTGTTATTTGTATGCTGATCGTTTTTTAAACATTTCATTCCCTGTTTATTGTTTTAAAAACTTTTAAAAATTAAAAAAAAGAATCATAGAGTTTGTTACAGGAGAGGTGATACAGGCCCAGAGAAATGATGGACACATCTGGATGTATCTCCTGATATTTATCAAAGAGTAACTTTTTGTTCTAGATAGCCCTGCAAAATACATCTTTTAAAAAGTGAACACAGTTCTTTTGGGGATGAGTGCTAATGTAGATAAACCTATCACTGACTGAGACGGTCCAACTGGACAATCATGAACAGTCTATAGATCCTGTATTGTGTCCAAAAAAGTGATAAAATAATGTAACAGCCGGAACTATTAATGCACCTGAGTTCTAAAAAGCATTGAGCACTTTTGAGTAGGAAAGAGGAAAAGTATGGAATTCATATCAGGAGGCACAATGAAGGGAGGAAGGGACAGTGGTTACAGGCACAAAGAGCAGGACATGCACTGCACGTGTTAGGTTGTTGGAAAGGAAGAATTGTTGGCAGTCGATCTGTGTGTCTTAAGAGATACATTTTGGTACGTGGTTTGTGTAGTCACAAGTATTTTGGCAATTTCTTGCCTTAATACAGGTCTACAGTACTTGAAACTTAACAAGGCATAGGAAACCAATCTGCTGCATTTAACTCGGGACTCACAAGTTGTGCAAGTCTTATTCCTTAGAACACTTTTCCATAGGCTTGACTGCTTTCTTAATGAATTGGTGATACTGAGTGAAGTTTGCAAAGTGCTGGGAGCTCATTGGAGGTTTTACCTGAAAATGGAAAAGGTGTAGCAAAAATTGAACTATGAAATACATTATGGCTTGGATCCTTCATGACTTAGGTGCCTCTTCATCTGTTGTAGAGGCTGCACTTTGTTGCAGACCATGTTCCTGTGGCACTAGCCACTTTTTGGCTCATTGAAGGACATTGATCTTGCATGATTGGAAGTGGAATGTCAGAGGAATGCCTTCTGATGTGGAGGACTGCTTCTACAACAGAAAAGGGTGCTGCTCAAGCAGAAGCAAGGCTCAGTATCCAAGCTTACCTTTTTAGTGATAGATGTAATTAATTTCATTTTTCTAGATGATCTACAAGATCTTCATGCTAATATTTTGTATTGAGCATTAAGCTTTTGGGAGTTATTTTAATTTTTGTATTTTGAAAAATATGTTAGATTTCTGTTAATTTCTAAAATGTTGTTCGTTGTCTTGAATAAAGTATCTTTTCACATTATGTTTTAACCAGGAGCTTCTTCTGGTTGTTTCTATCTCTGAAGCTGTATGAGCTCTTTCTGGAGGATGATCACCAAGACCTTGACTCAGGCCAGGTGACAAAAGTCTGAACTATTAAAATTAATATGTTTAAAATATCAGATAAGAAGAAGCAAATGGCAACTGAAATATATCCAAGTACCTATCATGGCAACAAAAGGGTTCCTCAAATACTTCCAGGTTAAACCCAGCCTTGGACTTTGGCAGAAATAAGGAAGGACAGAGTTCCAAAGCTGGAATAATGTTCCTCCATGCCCACATCATTCTTATTGATACATGAAGGGCAGCATTGGGAATATGCCTTTGACAGGAGAGGAGAGTCTCACTTTCCCCTGCATCCTAGTAATCTTCTCTGCTGAATGTAAACTCTCCCACTATGTCCCCCGCAGGGCCTTGCGCTTTGTGGATAAGCAGTTTTTGGTGGTCCCTGGCCCATGGGGCATTTATCTGGCCTTGACCAAGGTCAGGATCTCTTGATTGAGATCTGTGCCCTGGGGGACCTGTTACAGTTCCGCAGGGCTTGTAAAATGAAGATGTTCCACCAGGCCTTTGGTTGAGAGCCAGTGAATTTTCCCTTGCATGTTCCCCATGTCATGTGTTCCATCGGTGGCTGTCTTGGGTTTGTGCCACAGCTGTATCCATACCTTGTAGATATTTACTGTAGCCTGCATTGTCTATGGCGTCAGTTTTGTACCCTGCATTGTATTGAGCCTTTAAATATTGTTTTATATATTTGTTTATGGTTTTTAATGTACATTGTTTTCTTTTGTTGTTAGCTGCCCTGATCCCATTTGCAGGGAGGGTGGGGTATAAATCTGATAAAATAAATAAATTAATAAATAAACTGCTAGCTCTTTCAGTTTTTGTGCTCTGTACTGTATACAGTACTCTATTGATGCTATATACATATTTACAAGGAGGAATAGAAATCCTTAATCTTTGGGCAGCAACTCTGTGAATGAACATAAGTCCAAACATTGTAGAATCAAGTGATTGTATTAAACAGATTTTACAGATTACAGTAGGCCAGAGGGAAAGAGACCATGTTTCAATGTATTGTCCAATTTTCACTCAATCACAGCAGGTATTACATGCCAGATTAGAGAGGTTCTTTTAAAACATAAAGTATAGCCCACGTATAAGAATAGCATAAGATGAAATAAATATGTGAATAAACCTGTTTTTCCTATTGCAAAGAAAGTTGTTGCAACCATCTGTTGGTGAATTCACTGAACCATTTCTAGTTCATTTTGTTCAGCTATTTTCAGAGTTGCTCACATCCATTCCCTTGTGGATACCAAACATATGAGGGCTATACTAGTTTAGCACCCATTATTTATGGATGTTTGTTTGTTTGCTTAATAATTCAGAAAATCTTCCAAGGTAGCTTATAATAAAATCTTTAAAACAAAATTTATAACAGAACTATGAAGAACCAAAATCTTTAAAACAACTAGAACTTGGAAAAATAAAGACAGCACAGATAAAACAATTGATAAATCAGCAGTAAATACAAACCAGTTTAAGCAAAAATTAACACCAATGAGATCTGCTGTATTCAGTATTTAAGAGCTCAGATGTTAAAATCCATAAAAAATCACAAAAAGCAGAGTCTTAATCACATCACCAAATACAAACTCCTATTGAAAAAAGGATGTCCTTAAAGCAGCTTCTATAATTTAAGAGATATTCTAGGTAGGAAATTATTCTAGCAAGGGAGTTCCAAACTCTTGGAAGGCTATCCTTCTCCAGCTATTTGTGGGTACATTCAAGTTGGAGAATATGGTCTTTGAGATACTTTGGTCCCAAATCAGATTATTACTTTTGAGGATATGGACAAAGTATATGGGAAAGGCCATTCTATGGTCATGTCATGATCTGTTTGCTTGATCTTTACGTTTTCAGAGTATAGATCCAGAGGAGTTAGACATGTTAGTCTGTAGTAGCAAAATAGTAAAGAATCCAGTAGCACCTTTAAGACCAACCAACTTTATTGTAGCATAAGCTTTCGAGAGCCACAGCTCTGTTCGTCAGATGCATCTGGACTTTTTCAGAATATAATGGTGAGTTGGTTGAGGATGATTAATGCCTCATTCCCCAAGGGGTCTGTTCCTGCTTCCATGATAGTCAGACATCTGATTTGCACCCCCCAAAATACTACCACCATCACCTGAACCTGCTGATATATGCAATTTGACATTTTTTTTTATCAGTGATGCTCAAGTGGGTGGTAATGGATGACTTTAAGTTCTCTTGGATAAAACTGATGATCTGAACCTTTAACAAGTTAGGGGATGGACTACCTTGAACATTTTGGTTGATGACTTATATTGAGAGAAACAGAAAATTATTGCCTCTCTAATACTTTTCTGGTATAATACTTTTTTCTGGTATTGTATGGAGAGTGTGCTTACTCCAGGAATAATATTTCAGAAGGGAATCCCTTCTCCCAGAGCTTCAGAGAGCAGTCATTCCTGTTATTTTTCACAGGGAAGTGAAAACATACATATTGATGTGCACATTTGGGAAACAGATTTAAAGTTACCATTCTTTTTTTATGCTTCACTTCTGCTAGTCTAGCTGCTATTGTTTTCATTTATTGTCATTCTTAACACCACTATTTTAATGTTTTTTAACGGCTTAATTTATGCAAGCCACCTTGGGAACCATTAGTTGAAAAAGAGAGTAGAAAGCTCTGGCTATTTGTTCATAGTAGTTCAATGGATTAGTTGGAACCAAATGAAGTCACAGGTTTATATCTTTTCTTCTTTTTACTGATTTATGTGTTATTTCCTTAATCACATTTAATTGTTTTTGGAATATATTAAATTTTTGGACATTTATTTTTAGGTGGGTAGCTGTGTTGGTCTGCAATAGAAAAGCAAGATTCAAGTCTAGTAGCACCTGAAAGTCCAACAAGATTTCCAGTGTGCAAGCTTTCAAGAGTCTGTCAGTAAAAGACAGGGGGAAGAGGCATAGACCTTTCCAGCACTTCTTAGCCTTTAAGGGAAGGCTCATTGGGGCAATCTGTAGCAGCAACCATCAGGCAAAAATACCATGCAACTTACAGAACTCTCCTAGGCCCAGCTGCGCCACTGTTTGACAGCAGGCACCCTAAGAAAGCTACTGTGGTATAGTAGTTAGAGTTTCAGACTAGAGATAGGCACGAACCTGAATACAAACCAACCCCCCCCCCCCCGAACCAGCCCAGTTTGTGGTGCGCGAACCAGTGGTTCATGGAAGCTCATTTGCATGGACTTCCACGAACTGGTCTACTGGTTTGTGTGGTTCATTTTAAAGGGCAATGCCCCTTTCCGTGCCGCTGCAGAGCCCACAAGCCCCAGCTTGTGAAATATTATGACACAAACTGTGACAAGGAACAAACATGCCCATAACAAAATTCTTATTTCTAAAATGCGAACTACTGGAGTTACTCTATCGCAAGTGGTCCTGAAAGCCGCCCTTTTTGTCATGGATGTCTTTCCTCAAAGAAGTAGTAAGGCAGATTAATTAAGGTAACTCGATACAAAATAAGAAGATAAAATACAGGGAAATGATTAACTAAAATATTAAAGTTTGGGTATAAGTAACCAAGGAGCGGGAAGGAGAGCTATAACACAATTGAGTTGTGTTGTTATATATTCTGATTGTATATTTTTATTAGTTTAATTTAATTTCAAATGTAGTGCTCGTATAAGTTTTTATGCACTTTCTACTGTTATATCTTTTAAAATAAAATTTCTATATAAAAAAAATAGTAAGGCTAGCATTGCCAACTCTGTGTTGAAAAATTCCTGGAGACTTGGGGGTGGAACCTGGGGAAGGCGGGATTTGGGAAGGGCCATCAGCAGGGTGTAATGCCATAGAGTCCATCTGCCAAAGCAGCCATTTCTTCCAGGGGAACAGATCTCTATTGTCTGAAGATCAGTTATAATTCCTTGAGATCTCCAGACTTCACCTGGAGGTTGGTAACCCTAAGTAGGGGCAGTTTTCCTTACCAGAGACCTCCCCCCCCCCCCCCCGGATTCCTTCTTGCTGGACTCCCAACTATTTAAACACAACTATTTACATATATGGGAAAAAAGAAAAGGGGTGTACATAACTAGGATCTAAACCTGTTTTATCTTGATAGTGACCCCAGTTTATTTGCAAAATAAACCGGCACAGCTCCGGTGACCCTCTGCTTGTCTGCTTATCTAAAAAGTAGTAGAAAGTGACTCTGAGGTTTTTGACGGCACCTCAGCCAGAAAACAGGCTTTACTTTTTTTAGGTGAATGTTTCCCCTACCTTCTACTGGCATATAAAGGTAAAGATACCTTTATATGCCAGTATATGCATAGCCTTAAAAAATAAAAACAGCTAGTTTTTAAAACTAGTTTAAAAACTATTAACATTTTGACTATTACAAAATGGGGAGGGATAATTTGCATTGGGCTGCTTCTTCGTCATTGAAAATACATATTGCACAGATATTTCCATAAAAATGGAAAGGTTTGTGGTACTTTATTCTTTGTAAAATCATTGCACAACAAACATCACCAATATGTAAACAAGGCTCTAGCTCCTGTGTTTGTCCACAGCTAAAGCTACAGATGAACACAGTGTAGTTGTGTGATGACAGGAACAGCTGACTCATTAGTAGAGAGCAGTGAAAGGTAATTAACCCTGGGAAAAGTACAGCTGCCATGCGAGCTGTTCCTTTCTGTAGGATCTGATTAGAAATTAGTGTTAAACCACTGATTCTTTTTAAAAATGTCATTGATAATTCACTTTCACTTTCAGGTGTGGCCCCCAAAAAGGGGCCTAGAATGGTACTTAAGGTTTTTTTTAAGACCATTAAACGAAAAAGGCTGTTTCAGAGAACACAACACACCTGTTTGGCTCCCGATGGAGTTTTCTAATTATGATTACTGAATGTTTTTAGGACACCCTCAAATCTGTGGACAATGTGGAAAATGCTTGAAAAAAGTATTAAGCCAGGGAATTATTATTTTGAAGAATGAAATTGGGGTACTTTTAACTTTTATCAGTTGATGGTTCATATTATTTTAGCATCTTTTGGGATCATTTCTGATATTTGTCACTATCTTAGCTAGTCAAATATCCCAATATTATTGGGGGAAAGTGCTCAGAATAGTAATGTTATATTGTTGAATGAAGAACAAACCAAGTAAGCACAAACTAAGAGTCCACAGGGTGAACTATTTTGACATAGGATATATTAGCCCTGATTCTTTTTTGTTTATATTTGAGTAATAATTGGCTTTGTCAGTATGCAGAAGAACTAGTATCTGATTTTTCCCATAATAAGCTGTAACTTTCAAATAACTTTGTCTGTGGTCAATATTTGAAGATTCAGAGGTTTGGCTCCATACCCAAAGGTGCATAAGCAAATAAAGGTATGAGAAAAATCTTTACACTAGCTCCTTGTGTTAAGTTAAATGTAGTATATCCTGCTTTTCCACTTGCACAAAATGTGCAAACAGTTTCTGGGCATTGTAAGATATAGGGAGGAAAATGCTAGGCAAGATTTTGCACAGGTGGAACCACTAAGTCAGTGTACATTTCCACTTGCCCATCACGGATTGGAGCCTAAATCAGCAATTTTCTTTATCTTTTCTCCAGCAATGAAGATAATAGAGTCATATTGCTGCATCTTTTCTTATTCTTTTTCTGTAAAATAATTTGAAGAGGAAGCAGAAAAAACTGTGCTCACAATTCACTGATAACTTCTGCCTGTGTCCCATTGAAAAGAGGTGATGATGGCATTGTGGATCACATTCATTTCTATGGGGCATTCAGAAGAAGTTTCTGGGGGATGGAAGGCACTAATGAGCCACAATAATACTTGCATTTGAGCTCTTTCATGCATAGCATAATAAAGCACTTTACAAAAATGGATAGACATTATTTTCATTGCAATCAATGGTAATTTGGCACTTGCCAATAAACCAGTTGGTCCATCATCATGAGGACAAAGTAATGCCAAAATGGTCCATAGCTGCACTGGTGATGTACAGAAATATCATTTCAGTCCCGAGAATCAGGAGCATGGCTGGTTTATTATTGCCCTCCAGTGATCCCTGACTACTTGACCAATGGGGCCAGAGAAAATTATTGGGCACATCTCATGCCCCCCTCCCAGAAGAATATCATCTTCCATCTACTGGTTCTTTTGTTTCTCATTTCATGAAATATATACTTGAGTGCAAACCCTGTGTATCTTTTCCTGACCTGTACATCTATAACCCCTGCAAATATTTTAACATGTATGTGCCGTATACATTGTCAGGCTGTGTCCTATCAAATTTTATTTCCATTTACTTCCGCATGCTCTTAGTTTTCTAAGGAAGTTTGAAATCCAGTTCTGAAAACTGGCCTAGGTATCATCATGCAAGAGAAGATCAATTCAATCCATTGATCAGGGTCACCAAGAGATAGGTTCAACCATTCTAACATAGTAACAAATACAGAGGCTACTGGTGAGATGATTGATGGTTTATTGCTTTGACACATCTAACGGTGAAGTCAGGACCCACCATATCATAAATGGGATATTGGATCTAAATTAAACTTAGAGATTGCAAGCTTTTCTCACCATGAACCTATGACATGTCCAAGAATTCAAAGTGTCAGCCATCTTCTTGATCACCTCAGAAGCTGGGGAACTGTTCTAGAATAAGTGGTTTCTAGCTTTTAAAATATCAAGCATGCTAACTTTTATATGATCATCAAAGATTTTCCATTAGGGCAATGTAATAAGTGCTAAGAAGACCTGCCTTTAATAGTTAGGGTAGTTAGAAATCTTGTGAGAGCAGCAGACTGCATTTCACATGGCACTGTTGAATTTAATGACCATATGTGATTTGCATGCTCAAAGATGGCACACTTCTTTCTTTTGTGTGACTCAGCTCCCCCTCCTTTCTGCTCCTTGGGGTATGTCTGTCATGTCTATTGAAGGCAGAAGCCTTTGTTCACAAAGAAGAGAGGGACTCTGTCTGAAAGCTTAGAAGAATGGCAGTTTCTTATTTTTATTTATTTAAAAGCGTTCCCAGTGTACAAAGCGCTTTACAATTTTTATATTTTATTTCAAATGTACTTTGCATACTTTCAAAAGGCAGAGGATGACAGTAAAATGATGGAAATATATTTTCAAATCTAAAGTAAACCACTGAAGAGCAATAGATTCAGGGTCTTCTCCCAATTTTGATTATGTGAAAGCAAATTTCAAATTCTTTATATAACAACCTTCATTTAGTAATCTCAGAAAATTCAGTGTCCTAGTTCACAAGTTTTTTGTAAGTTAGAACAGATTTTAAAATGTTTGTACATAGCATAGCGAGTGCTATTAGATGCTCTCACACACATATATATGTGAGTGTGCGCACATTGCTCACACTTTGCTTCCAGAATAGTGTAGCCTATAGGAGACATGCATATACATTCATAGGTACAAGAAAAGGAAAGGAGAAGTAATATCCAGTGGGGATTAAGCACACAGAGATGTATTTCTGTTTCCTACGGGAGATCCTTCCCTTCCTTGCTTAGCTTGCAGCTACAGTGTTAAATCTGATAGGATCCCTCTAGTAGGATACTTATCGACAACACAAAGTAAGGAAAAGATGGGGTAAACCATCTCCCTTTCTCACCCATGATAGCAGCAATGGCAGTGGTATAGTAGAAAGAGATTCTATACAAAGGGGCAAAGTGTTTCCCTTAGTAGAGTCTCAGCTTCTGTGTTTATTCTATAAAGCACGTAGGGACTGGGGCCTAGTTAATTCCCTGTTGACCCCATGTGGTGATGTGGCTGTGTGATAAGAGAGGACCAGAGCTGGTCCATACTCTCCATCTTTTAGTCATCGATGTTTGGGCATTTTAATGATCTTCCAAATGCTCTCACTACTAATCCACCCACCAAAATAATGAGCCTTTTGATGACTACTATCCAAAGGTATGATTTTGTAGGTATAGTGTGCATAACAGTTTTTCAGGTCAATTTGTTGCATACTTCCCTTAGATTGGCAATAGAGGTCAGTGAGTAGAACATTGAAGTGTGTATTGCTTTTGTACTTGGTTCCTCCTTTTTGTTGTATATATATCAGTGTTTATTGCTCATCATATGTGTACCAAAATTAGATGTTTCATTCATTCATTGAGTCTTCCTCAAGATAAACTTGATGGATTGTGCCCTTCAACTTTAAAACTGGTTAGTTTGAACCTTGGCTAAGAGAATTAGCTACAAAACAGAAAAATTATAGCTTGGATCCACTGGAAGGTTTCTGTGAATGGAAGAGGTTTCCATTCAGTTTCCTAGGCAACAGGGGATGGATTTCCTGCAGACCTTCTGCTGACCCAGAAGTGGTGATTTGCTGGTCCGGAGGTGACATTTTCATGAACTAAAATGAACCAATTCGTGAACCGGGGCAGGTCTGTGAAAATTCGTGGTTTGTGAAACGTGACGAACCATGAACCTCATGGTTCATTTTTTTTCTGGTTCGTGCCCATCTCTAATTCAGAGTAAATCAGCAGTATCCACTATTTCCCCCTTCCCACTGTAGACTCCCCACCCCCCTCATGTCATTCCTCAGGGCTCCTGTCTCCCTAGAGCAGCATTTCATGGAGAGTAGGAGGCTACAGTGGGAGGTCAAAGGAAGGAAAATTCCATTCTGCTATTGGAAAACTTAGTCTGGATCCAACCCAAGGTATGTGAACAACAAATTGTTGTTGTTATTAGTTGAGCAAATACACAAGTTCTACTCTACACAAGTTCAACTCTGTTCAAAATGGGATTATATATTTTGCAGAAGTGAAAAAATGTTAGCACATTTTACTATAAAGGACTCTGTGATCAAGAATCATGTTGATCTTTGAGCTTTATTATTATAAAAATGCTTTGAAATCATAAGGCTGTTACGCTACAGTTTTATTCAAAATAGTGCATATCTTTGTAACCCAGGCCTTGAAGTTAAGTGGCTAGTTCAATAAAATACAGTTGCCATAGTTACCCCAAGGGAACAGATGATAACTTTTCTTTCTTCTACAATGTAGCTTTGAATTTGGAAAGAGACAAACAAGCATGAAGAAGTTTATTATTTGGATATTCATGCTGATTGATTCTAAGATGAAAGTCTTAGAAAGTTAGGATGTTAACATTTTGTAATTGCCATATATAACAAACTTCTGCTTCAGCTATTCACATCAACCATTCCAAATATGGATGAAACAACCCTTTGACAAAATAAAGCCCTGCTTTGAACATGTGGTTAATAAAGTTTTCAAGCATCTGAACTGTTAAACAGAGCATGCTAAAGACAAGGGGGAAAGCATTGCTAAGCTCATAATCACTTCCAGCCCAAGGTCCAACTTTATTATTCATTATAAACACAGTCTCTTTAAAGGCCTGATGGGATGGAAAGGGAATTTATCGTCATGAAGGTGTCTTCTAGCATCAACACTGCTGCCTATTTTTCTGGTTTAGCATCTAGATGTGCTCTCCCCAAAGTGTAATGGAGGTCATTGCTATTGCTTTCCTTTGCTGCGAATAACCAAAAGAGTTCTTCCCATAGTTGACTGTTGAGAAGCAAAATGATGTACTTCCATGAATTTCACCTTCAGCTTGAAAGCAGCGTGATTAACAGGACTTTTACAAAGTTTCTGTGTAGTTACAAGGACAGCTTCAATCTTCTGTCATTTTTTTGCATTACCTATGATTATGCTTTTACCACCCAAATGCATTTATTTTAAAGGTAACAATACAGACTCGGAGAATAGCTTATGTTTCATCTATATTTATCAGCACTCACTGTACATTTGTGTCTTCATTACCAGGAAATATTAAGGGACATTGTGCCATCGATTCCTGTTTACAGTTTATTATGCAGAGATAGGAAACACTTAGCATGTAAAATGAATGTAGAAATTATTCCTGGATAGAAACACGGACATTTCCCACTCGTTGGCTCTTTCTCCTCCATCACCGGATCAGAGTGTAATTGTCAGTAATCAGGCCTGCTTGCTGCTGATAAAACCACTCTGAATGCTAGCAGCCTTCTTTGTGTGATGACTCAATTATTCCAGAAGTGCCTCATCAAATCTGCCCCATCAGCTGGGCTAATAAATAAGGAGAAGAAACTGGCCCCCCAAAGCAAATTATAAATCCATTTGCATTAACCATTTCGCTGGTCCACGATCGAGGCTGAAATAAGCATGGCAGATTGTGTTAAGCTTATTTGAATATGTTTATAATGTTTACAGCAGGCACCCTCCCCTGCTTTTTTTTTTTTTACACAAGGTGTTGGAACTATCAGCCATGAATAGCATCTAAATGCAGTTATGTTAATGACAGCAAGGCCTTGGGCATCTTTGTGAGAGATTTGGTTGCTTAAATTAGGTGAAAGTTAAACCTTCCTGCCAGGCGAAATATGATCTTGCACACAGCATCATAACTGCTGCTGCATATATAAAAAAGAAGGCAGGGGAGCTTGCTTTTTACAGGTAGTATGAGGACAAGTGCAGAGGTTAAAAGGCATTCTTATAGAAGGAAAGTGAACTTGTGCTCACTGTATTATGGCTGTAACTAAAATAAAGCAGAACCAGTGGTTTTGAAATACAATGGCTATTGTACACTAAAACCATGTGTCATTCAGTTTCAAATAAGCATTTGAAAGTTCTCTGCCACTGGAGTTTTCCATCAGCAACCATACCACCCTTTTACTGTACAGTGATGGCTTACCTGCCATGCCTTCTGGAGAACTGGGGGTGGAGCCTCAGGGATCAAGTTTGGAAAGGGGAGGGAGCTTTGCCAGGGATGTGATGTTAGACTTCACTTTCCAAAGCTGTCATTTTTTTAACCTCTGTTTTCTAGAGATAGGTTGACATTCTGGGAGAATGCCAGGCCCCATGTAGAGATTGGCAACAACAACAACAACAACCTTGTACTTGCATACCACTCTTCAGGACAACTTAATACCACACTCAGAGTGGTTTACAAACTGTGTTCTCATTATCATCATGATAATCACCCTGTGAGGTGGGTGGAGCTGAGAGAGCTCCTCCTGTGACTGACACAAGGTGAATCAGGTGGCTTCAAGAGGAAGAGTGGGGAATCAAATCCGGCTCTCCAGATTAGAGTCCTGCCACTAACCACTACACCAAACTGGCAACTCTGGTCATGCCACTGGGTTGTGGGCCAAGCCTGGGGCACATATTGTTTCAGATGGTCCTGAAGTTTGGTAGCCTGTGCATACAGGAGACAAGCACCACTAGCTACAGAGGCAAAAAGATTTTGAGGCTATTGTCAAAGAAAGGGGGCAATTCTGGCCCTGCCAGTGGCATGTGGAAGACAAAGTAAAGGAGGCTTTCTGTTCCCCTCAGGTGGCAACCAGAGATGGGTTTTTTCAGTGGTAGCAACTCACCTTTGTAAAACCTTTCCTCTTGGAGATCACTTGGTACCTGTGAACTATTCTATAAATATCATTTCAGGCCACTGAATGTTGCTGTATATCCCTAGTTTGTTTTTATTGTTTTTACGGTTTTTACTTTCTGCACCACTTCAAGCAGCTCTCTGGAGTGGCAGCATAATAATTTCTTAGCGTAAATAAATAAAATCCAACATTGGCTACAAACAGTACAAAACTTCTGTATAGTTGTGCCCCTATGATTTTTGCCTTTCAGCAGAAGAATATGATTGAGGCATAAAGGTAATTCATTCACAGAAAATAGCAGGAATAAAGCTAAGATATGTTACTAAGGATGAAACACAGTTCCACCTCACCAGAATCTGTGCAAAACTAAGGATTAACAATGAAATATTTCCAGAATCCAGATCGGGTACAAGACCTGTTGGTTCCTACTAAGTTCCAGGCCTATTCTGAAAATATATATCAGATGGGCACAACATGGCTGCACTACACCCAGTTTCCATTGTCTGGGGTCTACAGCCCAGCCCCCGGACTTACCTGGAGAAGTTGATGGGAGACCCTTGGGAGACAACTGCCCAGCCGTCTCAACAGACAGTTGCCCGGGGTTGAGTAGTCCCGTCACCCCAGCAGTAAATTCAGGGCGCCCAGAGGATCCAGAAAAGGCAGCGCAGCCAGCATCAAGTGCGGGAGGAGGAGAGCCAGAGGGGGAAGTCAGTCAGGGAAAGGCAGCCCTGCCCAGCATCAAGGGGCAGGCAGCCCAGATGCTGGCCAGGGCAGCACCTCATGAGCAAGGCCAGGGAAGTGCAGCCACGCCCAGCCCCAATAGACAGGCAGCTCAGACACTGCCCAGGGTGGCACTTCATGAGCAGAGGCAGAGATGGCCAAGGTGCGTACCCTGGAAAGGCCTTGCCAGCCCTGGCCTGCAGGAAAGACTGAGGGAAAAGGGAGAAGGAAGAAAAGGAGGCACACCTGGAGGAAGCCTCAGCTGGGATACATTCGCATTTAAACCCACCTTGCTAGAGAGGCAAGGAAGGCCAGGAGGAGTTAGGGAAAGGGAAGGAACACCTGAGGGCAGACACAGCTGGGCAGCATCAGGAGAGGCAAGGAGCTTGGAAGGGAGGGCGGAGGCAGGTAAAGGAAACCCTATAAAAGCTGACTCAGGAGAGTGTTCATGGTGGGTTGCGTAGAAGTGGAGTTGGAGTGGAGAGAAGCGAGAGAGTGCGAGGAGGAAAGTTGATAAAGGAGGAGATGGAGGAGACTAAGGGGGATGATGGGATCAGGTTGAGCAGGCCAGCAAGTGAATGAGAGGGAGTCTGGGCGATGTATACCACTCCTCCTTCCACAGAGCAGGGTCTTGCGGTATCCCTGACACCCCTGTGAAGTCAGAGCCAGGCATGCCCGCACCCCACCCAGTGGTGCCTGCGGGAAGCCCTGACATCCATGTCTGGATTCCAGCAGTCCATAAAGGCAAATGCATCTGTTCTGAGGACTCCAGCAGGCCAAGGGAGCAGTGATACCACTACCTACTTCATGGATTGGAAGACCCGGAAAGATAAAGAGTCTAGTGTGGTTCAAGAACACTTCCGCAAGCAATATTAGATCTCCTTCCATTTTTCTGAAGGCAGTGGACAAGCAGATGAAAGGATTCATTCTGAATATAACAATCTTCTATGAAATTTTGATGGCTTCATTCCATGTTTTGTCAGAACTTTTTAGGGCTTATGCTTAAGTGTATGGTGTACAGTTTCACTGTGGTAAAGCAGTTTTTGGACTAGGACTAAGTCAGCTTGGATTCAAATCCCCAGTAAGCGATCAGGTTTTCTGGGACAATTTGGGCTAGGACTTAGGGTGTGCAAAACAAAACAAATAGCCAGAAATATAGCTGGAAACTGCTATTTTTTTAGTGGCTTCCAGAATGGTGAACCATATCCAGGAAACCAAGTTTTAATGGCATCCTCCCACCAAAAAGCTCATATGTCTCCCCCACATCCATGATGGCACTTGGATGATCGATCACTGTGAGAAAAAGTGTCACTGGGCCGGGTGCAAGTTATCTGTTCAATAAATTAAATTTGATAGAAGTCCGGGAAGATTTCAATCATAGACTGCAATTCTAAAGACACTTCCTTGCCAGTAAGCACTATTGAATAACATAGGACTTACATCTGAGTATACCTGTTTAGGATTGCTTCCATAGTCTTTTGGGCTCTCTCTCTTTTTCTGAGTCAAATGGCAAACGTGACTCAATGACACTTCAACCGCTTCACAGTTCCCACCTAAACATCAGTGAATCTAGTTTTCTCTTCAGGTTTATTATTCTACTGCAACAGCCCCACCCATTTAGTATCTGCCAAAACATTATTTAAGAAAACAAATTCTTAACATCACACTTCAGTAAAGCCTGCAAACCATTGGCCTGCTCCTTTTTTTTTAAAGATAAAAATTTATTCAACATGGTGTCAACATTGGAAACTGCTCAATACAAAAAGACTAATAATAACAGAATAAGTTTAAAAAACAACCCTGCCTGCCCTCACAGCAAAAAAAGAAACTTATGGAGAAAACATAGGTCTGTGGGGGGAATTCAGACAATTATTCTTCCTGCCAGGCAGCACTCGGGCAGTGGAGAAGATTGGTGGTGATTAATGTGAAAATACCCTTGCAGGGAATGCTGAGTATCAAAATGGATTCACCTCTCATTGTGGGAATGAAACTTCAAAGCACAAGGAAACATGGCAGCAGCAGGTAACAGTAGGATGCAAAGGTAATAATTTATTAGCAGTTTGGAAAAAGTGAATATGAAGCAGGATTGTTTTTAATGTCACTGCACTGTGCTGGTTGGACCACTCTCCTACCTGGATACCACCTCACTGCCACTGCCGCACTATCACTTTCCCACCATAGTCTGCACCCACTGACATTAACCTTCTTTGGGGTCCATTGTTTTTGTTGTGCATGTAGTTTAATTGAGGAAAAACTTAGTGAATTGATGGTTTAGAGGGAGGACTACTCATGGTCAATGTGGTTTGTGGTTAAGAGCAAAATTAACTGCTATAGAACCTCATTTCCCTACCCCTCCTTGAAAAGAATCTCTCTCTCTCTCTCTCTCTCTCTCTCTCTCTCTCTCTCTCTCTCTCTCTCTGTGTGTGTGTGTGTGTGTGTGTGTGTACATGCTGACAAGTGTCAGCATGTACACTGCTGACACTTGTCTTCCCCAAGCATTCTTCGGGGTCGGTGTGTTCACATTTGGTAGGTTGGTGGTTTAGAGGCAGGATGGTTTCCTGTGTGATACGGTTCCGTTAAATGCAAAAACCACTGCCGCAAAGAGCCTTGAGGGTCTCATTGCAAAGAATGAGGATGAAATTCATGATACCAACAACTACTACTACAACAAAACCCTGATTAGATCTGAGCTGGCAACACCCTACCTGCAAAAATACCAATAATGGTACATCATTCATCCAAAAACCCCAGATTCGAAACTGAAATGGAAATTTTCTCCATGAACATCTCTACCAGGAATTCTCTCAAGCTAACCTACTTCACAGGATAAAATGAAGGACTACATCACTCTGAGCTCCTTGAAGGAACAAGATAAAAATGGAAGGAAGGATGATGCTATAAATCTTTCTGCATTAGATTTAGAACCCTGAAATACTTGACCATTCAAACTGAAACCACACTTATTCAACTTTTGAGAGCCAGCATGTGTGGTGTAATGGTTAGTGTTGGATTAGGACACCATCAAAAGTAATATTCCCTTTTTGTGTTTCTTTCTATCTTCATATTTCTAGGTAAATATTAGGTAAATTATGATACAGATGTAAACTTGTCATACAATATTATATTGTTCTGAAAAATAATAACATTGGTAATATACAAGTGGAGCTGCAGATAGTGTTTGTTATTGTCTGAACCCACTTCCTGTGGGTATCAGTGGCAATAGTGTCCTGTGGGAATACATGCTTATGTGAAAAAGAACATGCAATCAGGGTGCATGTTTGAATAGAGTTTGTTTGCTGGTTTCATGTTTTAAATTTGTTTTTCAGAAAGAGTATGAGGAAATGAACGATAATTATCCAGATATAGCTTCTTTATGATTTTCTAAAACAGAGCAAAAAAATTATGTATTGTCGAAGGCTTTCACGGCCAGAGAACGAAGGTTGTTGTGGGTTTTCCGGGCTGTATTGCCGTGGTCTTGGCATTGTCGTTCCTGACGTTTCGCCAGCAGCTGTGGCTGGCATCTTCAGAGGTGTAGCACCAAAAGACAGAGATCTCTCAGTGTCACAGTGTGGAAAAGATGTAGGTCATTTGTATCTACTCAGGAGGGGTGGGGTTGAGCTGAGTCATCCTGTAAGAGTTTCCCAGGGTGTGGAATGCTAATGGCGGGAGGCTTCACTGTATCCTGAGGAGGTTCTTTTGCATATGGATTGGTACTTGATGTGCTAATCTTCTCTGCAGGGCTATTGTCGGGGATAGAATGTTTTGTTAGCCTGGTGTTTTTCAGAACTGGAAACCATGCTCTGTTCATTCTTAAGGTTTCTTCTTTCCTGTTGAAGTTTTGCTTATGCTTGTGAATTTCAATGGCTTCCCTGTGCAGTCTGACAAAGTAGTTGGAAGTGTTGTCCAGTATTTTGGTGTCCTGGAATAAGATACTGTGCCCTGTTTGCGTTAGGCTGTGTTCAGCCACTGCTGATTTTTCAGGTTGTCCAAGTCTGCAGTGTCTTTCATGTTCTTTTATTCTTGTCTGGATGCTACGCTTTGTGGTCCCGATGTAAACTTGTCCACAGCTGCAGGGTATACGGTATACTCCTGCAGAGGTGAGGGGGTCTCTACTGTCTTTTGCTGATCGTAGCATCTGTTGTATTTTTCGGGTGGGTCTGAATACTGCTTGAAGGTTATGCTTTTTCATAAGCTTTCCCATCTGATCAGTAATTCCTTTGATATATGGCAAAAACACTTTTCCTGTAGGAGACTGTTTTTCCTTGGTTGTTTGATTCATCCTGGGTTTGATTGCTCTTCGGATTTCATTTCTGGAGTAGCCATTTGCCTGAAGTGCGTGGTTTAGATGATTAATTTCCTCATTGAGAAATTGCGGCTCACATATCCGTCTTGCACGATCCATTAATGTTTTCATTATGCCTCTTTTCTGTCGGGGGTGGTGATTGGAGTTTTTGTGTAAGTACCGATCAGTGTGAGTTGGTTTCCTGTAGACCTTGTGACCTAATTGAAAGTTTGCTTTGCGGATGACCAAGGTATCCAGGAATGGGAGTTTTCCCTCGATTTCTTTCTCCATTGTGAATTGTATGTTCAGGTGCATGTTGTTGAGATGATTCAAAAACCCCATCAAAAAAATTATATTTTCAAAAAAGTGGGGAAAAGCCAAACAAATTTATTTTCAAAGCCATTGCTCAGGTAGCATATTGCTATTTTCTATCTGCAACTTTGCAGGTATCAACATCTGGAGAAATTAACATCCTAATTTTGTTGTCTGAACCAAATGGGTGTTTTTGTTGTCGCAGGCTGATTCACAGAACTCTACACAGCCAGATACATTGCAGTCCCAAGGTTGCTGAACTCTACAGGCTAATCTTTTCAATAAGGAGCATTAGGCAAGGCTTGGGTAGACACTTTTGTTTGTACATGAACCTATGATGTGGGAACACACAAACCTTCTGCTGCTTCCTCAGCTGTGGTCAACTCAAGAAGCCTGGTGCCACACCGGCAAAAGGCTTTTCTGGAATAGCACAAATTGTAGTATGACAAAACACTTTCTGAGTTTTTCCAGTAAGTAGCTAAATTGCAGTTTCTGGAATATTGCACCTGTGGAATATCATCAAGTAGCCATGCATGTATGAACTCTCTCTCAGTTGAGTTGTAGCCTGATAGAGAAAGTATGCCTGAAATGTTTACACACAGCTCACAGACTTATTAGCACACAATTTCCTATGAGATCTTCTGATCTAGATCTGCCTCGTTGGGCAGATGGCAGAGCCATTCTGATTGTTTGTGCTGTACTCTAGCCAGCCCACAAACACCCAGGATAGCAATGAGGAATAGCATGTTAAAGTGCTCTCTGAGCTATGTATAAACAGTTCAGGAGTATTTTGCATGTTGGGCAGTGAAGACTGGCCCATATCAATTTGGCTCAACTAACTCAACTAACAGACAATACATGCAGAAGAACTGCAGGGTGCAGTTTTTCTCTTGCCTATTATTCAAACACAGGCGAGGAAGACGCATATTTAATTATTGCTTCTCCATGGCACTCCCCTACTCCCTTAACTGCTTACAGAAAATTAGTATGTCACAGGAGAGTGGCTCAAAGATAACTTTCTTCAAGTTGTGCTAAGTTGTTACATGCTAGGTTTCATGATGACAGATCCTTCAAACATGTGATCCACACCTGTAGAGCAATGTGAGAATGTTGAATACCATGTTCACAGAATCTCAGAGTTGGAAGGGGCCATACAGACCTTCTAGTCAAACCCCCTGCCCAATTGCAGGATGAGCCTAAAGCATCTCTTACAAATATTCATCCAGCCTCTTCTTGAAAACTGCCAGTGAAAGGGAGTTAATTGGCTGTATATGTACATAGGGCAATTTCAGGGTTTCCTGAATGAAGCAGGCTGTTTAGATCCATAACAATCTGATTTCAGATGTGGTCATGGGACTGAAATGACCTTGGGACTGGTTGCTCAAGTGAATGGCCTATTCACATGAGGATTACTCTTCTGCCCCTTGGCCTCTGGCCTACAGGGTTCTGTAATATGCTGTCTTGTTCCCTAAACTTTTCACCATCTATATAAAGATGCTGAGATAGGTCATCTGGAGATTTGGGCTGACTTGCCACCAATATGTAGATAACACTCAGCTCTTTTCCAAGGAGTCTGTGGTTCATAGCTTGGGGATGAACTGGGATGAGGGCTAACAAACTCAAACTTAATCCTGAGAAGACTGAGGTGATGCTAATGCGGGAAGATCTGGATCAGGAAATGGGATATCTCCTGTCCTAAAGGAGCAAGTTCATAGCTTTGGGATGCTGCTGGACCCAGACTTCCTGTTGGATACTCTGGTGGCAGCAGAAGCCAGGGGCATCTTTCACCAGATTTGGCTGGTGAGCCAGTTGCGGTCATTCTTGGGCAGGAAAGAGTTTGCCATGATAGTGCATTCCCTAGTAACATAAATATTAGACTTCTGCAATGTGGCTCTGCCCTTGGAAATTCTCTGGAAGCTGCAATCGGTACAGAATGATGCAGTCAAAGTGTTGATTGGAGTAGGTCATAGGAATCATACCACTATAGTCTTGTTCCATCTATACTAGCTCCTAATTTGCTTCTGACACCTAATCAAGATGCTGTTATTGACCTTTAAAGCCCTATATAGCATTGGACCAGCATACGTTAAGGACTGCCTTCTCCCATGTGAACCTACCGTCAACTCCTGTCATCTTTTGAAGCTTTGCTTTGGATTGCCCTGCCATCTGAGGGTAGATGGGTGGCATTCTGAGAAAAGGCCTTCTTAGTCATGGAGCCAACACTCTGGAGATCCATCCCCAGGGAGATTTGCCTGTCTCCCTTTGTCACTGTCTTCTGCCAGCAAGTGAAGTCATTTTTGTTTCATTTGGTATCCCCCCAGTAAAATCTTATCGGCCCTCCTCCCTGGCTGCATGTTTGTATGGTTTGTTTATGTGACTACATATTTTCAATTGCATTTATATGTGCATTTTATATGGCTTGGGGCTGACATACCCGAAGGACCTCTTACACCCAACCATTCTGGTTATCTTGGGAGACCCGGCTTCAGGTACCCTTGCAATCTGAGAAATGGCCTTTCTTAGTCATGCTGCCAAAACTTTGAAGCTCCCTTCTCATGGAAATTTGTCTGTTTTCCTATATTGTTGAATTCTGCCAGTGGGCGAAGACTTTTCTTTGATGTACTTACAATATCTGTTATTGATCCTTCTCCCTGGTTATTGTTATGTTTGTATGTTTATATGTTTTATTGAATTGTTTAAATATTTTATAATGTGCTTTATTTTAAATGCTGTTTTAATGACTTAAATGCTTTAATGAAGAAATGTTTTAATGTTTGGATGTTCACCACCTTGGGAACTCTGTTTGGGTAGAAAGTCAGCACAGAAGTGTTTCAAGTAAATAAATTTAATTAAATAGGTGATGACTCATAAATCACTCAATTGCTTTGTATCTTCCATCATTACTATATCACATGGCACTTGTGTGTGTGTGTGTGGTGGTACTCACTGGTACCAAGTACTGGCACCATTTTGGAGGGCTCTGCCAAGTTCTAAGAGGGGATTTAATCGGAATCAGTGTATACGAGTGTACAGCAATGCCGTCCTCCTGTCCACCCCCCCCCCCCCGCAGCAGCAGGCCCTTCTTCAGGTCCTGCAATACTACCTCAGCTGTAGGAGCCTCTACAGGGCCCCAGGCCTCCTCCACCATTAGGCCAGCAGCAGCCAACACCCAGGCACACCCCAGAGGATCAGCCTGCAGCCATCCAGCTGACTCACCCTTTTCCTGTAGTTGTCCAGGCAGCTCCACTTCAGCCAGGTCCACAGGGGATTGCCAGCAGCTTGAGCCAGGCACGCACAGGCCCCAAGCTGCCAAGCAGAGAGCAGACCACATGCCCTGCCCTAGGCTGGGACGGAGTGGGTGGAACCAGAAAACTGCAGCATCTACCCAGCCCCCCCCCATCAGATAGGTTGGGAGTGGGGCCAGTCAGGGAGGCTGGGTGGATATTGGTAGAAGAGCCAGGGAGGTGGGACAACAGGAGGCCTTTAAAGTCAGGTTCTTGTGAAGGCAGGGGAGGAAGTGAAGGGGAAGGTAGCTGGAGTGTGCTGTCACTCCTAGGGCAAGAGAAGGAACAAGGTGGTGCAACTCCCCTGCCCATCCCAGAGGATATCTACCTGAGGAGCTGACAGGATGGCAGACCATCAGAGGGGGGTGCCAGTAAGGGAGGAACCTCACAATGAGTATTGGCACCTTTAAAAATACAATGACTATATATAAAAGAAAGGAATTATAACTTTGATTATGGAGCTTGCCTGAGTCAGACAACTAGCTTTTTCCTAGGGCACAGTCATGTTTGCAGTTTCCACCTGGTAGTATTTTAGAACAAGAGTAATTAGGTGATGTGAAGAGTTGTGGAGATAATGGTTTATTAGAAAGATTGTGGAAAAGACACTGAAGGATAGAAGGGCTCACCCCAAAGTTGCAAAGAGCAGCAAAAGTATTGGAGCAATATGTAAAATAAATAATTTATAATTGGTCCTACAATGGTAAATGCAAATATTACCCTGGATAAATCTTAACCAATTATGTAAATGCAAGATAATATATTGTATAGTATAGTCTGCATAGCACTGAAATAAAACATGAAATGTTCCGAACACTCATCCAAATCCACTCATTTTGGTGCCAATGTTTATAGGAGGCTGGACATCTAAAGTCTTTCACTGGCACTGAGTTATGGATACAAATGTTATATAAGATCTGATCTGTTTTAGCTAATGGTGAAAGGGGTTAAGTTCTGTGCTTATGGAGTATTTCTGTTTTTGATGTATTGCAAAGGTTACATCTTGGTCAGTGACTAAAACTCCAATATTATATGAAAGACTGGAGGTCTACAAACAATAATATTCAATGCCGGGCAGCTTGCAAGCCTCAGACATGTATAATATAAAAATTGAATGAATAATGAGTCCCTAAGTCTGATGCCTTTTTTCAGAGCTGTATAGTTGGCTGGCAGAAAAAAAATGGGTTTGTCATAATATTTTTTTAAAGGCAGTTAATGAGAAGTTCTCCAGATATTATAGGTGTTTACTCTGTTAAGGACTAGAATGTCAAGTACCTTTGAAATGACTGAGAACTTCATTCAGCATCAAACATCTCTGAAACTTTCCATTACAGAACTTGTTCTTTAAAGTAAAGAGTTAGAAACTCACTCTAGCTCATTGAGATATTTAAGGGCAGTCTGCACTATATCTTCCACAGCCAGAAACCCATGGCTCTTTGCAATCATTCTGCAAAGTTACACAGGCCCGTGCCCTCCCAGCACTTTCCTAAGTGGATCTCAGCTGTGCTGTCTTAACTCTCAGTCCCTCGGGAAGCAAGAGACAGCAGATGGGGTTAGGGCAGAGGGCTGATACTCCTGACAGTAAACGGCCTGGTTGTTGAGCTGAAGCTGTAAGCGTCAGGAAGCTTCTTCTCCCTTGAGAACCAACCACTGAAGAAAGTTGAAAACGAGCCTTTTGAGAAATGCTATTAAAAGTAGTAAAATTTACAATTGTGCAGATGATGTGCTGCTGTGTGGTTATTCGGATGCTAATGAGTTTGACATTAGGGAACTCCAAGGGTTTACAGCTACTCCCTTATGTGATTTAGTGCTTTATTGGCAATCTTTGAGAAAATAAGGGGGAATGTATTGCTAATAAATATATAACCTGGCTGATAGAATGTTAGAGGGAAAGGCTGATAAATTTAAATATACGGAAGGGAGGCTTTTCAGTTATCTTTTGTTTTAGGATAATATATTGCAAACAAAGAGGCAGAAGCAGGTGCAAAGTGGCTCTTGTACCAAATTAGATTAGTAAATTAAAAACTTATTGGGCTACATAGCCTATTTTCCAGTAGCATGTATATCATAAGATTAACATCCCTTTAATCAGTTGGGTCATTTCTCTTCTATGCTTCAGTTGTTGTTTATTTTTAATATTTGCTTCACAACTTCCTAAACCTTTTTCTGGGAATCCTGTCAGTCATGGTATCAGCCTGAGCACTTGGGATATGGAAAACCATTCTAAAGTGATTTTTCAATGAGTACTCAGCAAATATCAGTATGCAGTTTAAGGGTAGAAATTACATTTAGTTGAAAGTAGATCAGACTTTGCAAACTGCTTAAAAGGAAGCTCATGCCACAAAGTTTGGGCTTAAAGTATCTCTTATGTAAAGAGAGGACACTACTGCTCTTACAAGAGAAGGGCAACCGGACCTCAGCTGGAGTAGCCAAGATGCAGGCATATTCATTTCTGAAAGCATGTAAAACCACCACAGTGTTTCAGGAACTTTTGTGCAAACTTCAGTGCAACCATTGGGATTTTCAGAAGAGACCAGTAATTCTTTACTCCATGTCCTTTCATTTCAGTGGGTTTGTAAATGAGAAGCTATATAGAGAGGGAGCCTTTGCCCAACACTTGGTATTATTCAGTTGCAATTTCTTCTGTATGCATCAAGAAAGCAGTTATTGTCTGTTGTTACTTGATCTTTTGCCACTACTGAACACAGTAAACAAACTACTGCATTTGCTTGGTGTCACATTGGTGATGCAGGTAGATAAGGAAGTGTAAATGTTTAGATTTTGCTTCTAAAGTGTTACTATCTTTATACACCGGTGGTTTGCATCATGTAAAATTAGCATTTGTGATTTTCTTAATCATTCTTACAGTAAGGGCAAGTAGGTAAAGTGATTTGCAATCTTTTATTTTGTACAGTGCATCATTATAATAGTCAGGTAAAAGACAGGAAACAGAATTTATTGATAGTAAACTGATCTTGGGTGAAGCAAGACTGGATATTACCAGATTATTGGACTGGCATAGGTTGAAATCATATGAAGTGCTAGATGACTGCAATGTGGTTGCGAATCAGCTTTCTTACATCATCACAAATTGATTCAGAAGCTAAATACAAGCCCATTTACTGTAACTGTCCTATTTTTCACATGTAGAACAGAGATAAAAATCATAATGTATGAATTCAGTTTTAAATTTCAGTGACAACATTTATGTTGACTTGGATAAAGAACTGTTCTGTTCTTGGGGAGTGAGGCAAAGCTAACTGGCCCTGTCATTCCATTCAGGGGATCCCTTCCTTTTCCTTAGATGTAGTCTGCCCAGGTGCATGTAGTCTTCTGCAATAATGCATAATTTCTAGAAAAAAAAAGAAGTTGGGAGCAAGTCAGTCTGGAAATAACACCCTCTGGTCTGGAAACTTTCCCCCTTATTCCTGTAGTTAGTCACTTAAAAAGGAAACACACTCTGCACTTGCTCGCTGCCATTTTAATCTATATATTCCTGGAATTAGCATTAAAAACAGATGCTGGGGGTCACCTTGGCACAAATTAAGATTGTTTTGTAGCTCCTCTTGCCTATAAAAACTCATTCATAATCTCCCCTTCCTAGAGTAGATTTGCACAGCTATAGCGCCATTAATGGGACAGATCTATACATATCTTACACCCAAGCATTCTTTTTCAGTGTGCACTGTTGTTTCCCATAAAAGAAACAGACCGTGAAAATAAAGTTTGTAAGGTACTTGTTAATTTGTTATACAAGTCCTACCTTCCACAGCTTAGTTTTTCTTAAAGCAACAATATACAATAATTACATTTCTGTTCTCTTCATAGCCTAATCTAAAACTTTGATCACCTATACACAAACTTACTGGAATACATTATTTTATTAGTGGTAAAACTTTGGTGGCATTGGAGGAAGGTATGCTGGAATAAATATCTGGAATCAGATGCTTGATTACAATAAAAACGACATTTAATATAAAATCAGTGCAACCTGCTTCCAAGAACATCTGCTGAGAATTTAAATGTGAGTTTAGCAGCATGAAATATCCTATCAGGTTAGAATGTGACAATGTTCTTAGTAACTGAAATTTGTTATAATTTTGGTACACATTCAGATTCTAGTGCCAAAGCCTCAGTATTGTAAATAATTTATTTTTAAGCAGATCTAAGATTGGTTTGTGTTCATTTATAACCCTTTTCAGTTCACAATAACAGACGTTTATCCATGGACCTGAATGCAGGTACAACTCTCATATGTAGCCTGTTAACAGGAAAAAAGTAGCAAATAACTTAGCCCAAATTCCTTCTGCTGCTTCTGTGATTTTGCTAATTTACATTGCATTCTTTCTTACAGAGGATGAGTTTTGGGATTATCTATTAAGTCAGACAAGACAGTTTGGTCCAAGAGACGGGTTTGATCATCTGGATTTTGCACATTATTTTGCTCCTAAGCAAACGAAGGTGGGCTAATACATTTAGTGTGTAGTTGAAAGTCTGTGATTTCATTTGTTGCACTGCTATTTTGTTTGACAATTTTATTAAGTTTCTCCAAATTTCAGTTGCATTTAAATTCTTAAGAGTACTTGATTTGTCTTTACAGTACCTTTAACCTCCAGATTGATGTTTTTGATTTCTGGCAAGTGGCTATGGTATTTTCACATTCACATGTAATCTTCTAAGTTGAAATATATATTTACCACCTAACAATAACATTTAAAACAGATGTTTCCTTTGAAAATATCTCAATTATACAGTGTTGATATTAAGTGCTTGCTTTGGTTTTGTGTGTTTGACTGAAAAGTATTTTGACTGTGAAGTATAACATTATTCTATTAAATTAGAAATCTACCCACCCACCCCGCCACCCATGGCTTCTGCCATGTTTAGTCCTGAGAGCATATTCCTTTTGTAAAAGAAATGCTCGATAAAAAGTTTTACCTTAAAAATATAAATTTCAGTTCCAGCCTGTGTTAGCTATTTTTATACGTCATTTTAACATATTTGTTCTGAAAATATAAAGTTGGCACTTGCCCCTTCATTTCATAAAGCTGCGACTTTATCCTCTGATGCCTTGGTAAAGCAGACTAATAGAAATCTTTGGCACACATTAGTTACCTAAGGGAATAATAGAACTATTTGCTGTAATCATTTGGCAAAAGGACATAAACATATGGCTTTGGTTTATATTCAGCACTGCCAGTTGTGCAAAGTTGCATGGATGAGGTATACAACAGCAGTGACAACTCTGAAATCAGAAGTGAGAATCAAAATAAATCATCCTCATTACAGAACCATCCAAGCTTGTCTCTGGTCTAACATTTATGTCACTGTTATGCATTTTCAAATATGAGATCCCTCTTTGAAAAATACTCCTTCAAAAAATATACATAGCATTTGGCTATTAGTAATCATGAGGTCTTGGAATGGATTACATGATATGTAGTCTCAAATTGAATTGGTTTTCAGATTTAGATTTAGTTTGGACTTTAAAAAAAAAATTGGAGCAGGAGACCAACACAACTGAAGCAGACAGACCCAAATCATTCCTGTTATTTTTTGAAGAGACAACTGTAATGTTTTAAAGAATATCATGCCTGAAAGAAGTTATCAAGTTTGAAAAGCTAAGCCACACCACTGAAGATATCCTTAACAGCTATTTTGAAATTCTGTGCCTGCTGATTAAAAAGAAAAAGTCAAAATAATCAACCTAGCTGAAAAATTCAGCTGAGATTTTTTAAAAGGAAAGAAAAACGTGAATGTGTTACTGGTTAAAACATTAAAAAGTCATGTTGTCTGGTTGCCATGGTAGTTCAACAACTTTCTTTTCATTGCATATAAATATTTGTAAGTTTCCCCCCAAAAGAATGGTGAACTGGTTAATATTTTTTATTTGTGCCTCTGACACTGTTAAACATGATCAACATTTTAATATTAAAGAGATAATCGACCCCAAACAAGTTGGTATAGCATGAAGATGAATACATATCTACAAAGGAAAAAAGTGAAATTTTAATTTTCCTTCTATTTGATCTAGATTAAAAGAGTTCATATAAAATTGGCTGATTGGCTTCAGTTTTCCTCCAAGCAATAATTTATTTGAGCTACAATTTATATGTACATCTTGGTTGCAAATGAGACAAATGGACAGTTATTCCTAACCAGGTAAACCCTGATTTTTGGCAGCATAAAAACTGTATACCACCAGCATAATAACCTTGCAATACGTGTTTTCTACATAGGGACAGACATTTGTAGTTTTGCTGTTTCTGCTATGAATGTAATACAGTGCAGCAGCAAGAGGATTTTGACATGGCAGGTATCCCCAGTTGTGCAGTGAAGAGCCTTGAACTGTTGTGAGACCATGAGATCACCAATGGCCAATTAGAATCCCTGCTGAGCTTGCTTGGCTCCTCCTGCTTGGCTCCCCACTTGGCTCCTCCTGCTTTCTAAAAACACTTGGGTACCAGGAAAGGTGATGGCAGGTGCCATGGCGCCCCTAGGGGCCAGGTTGGGAACCCCTGAGTTAGCATATATAATTTTTGTCTACCAGCCCTTTTTGCATGTGTGATTGACATTATGCATCATAGACTCATATCCTCTGATAACTGCTCAGACATAATACTTTTGAATGAAGACTGGTTATGGCTTTGGACTGGGAGCCATAATCAAAGGCTCATTCATAAAGCCAGCAGCGCCCATGCCTGGGTATTCACAACTCGGCTAATTTAATGTAGAGAGGCCAATTGAATGAACTAGCACTTCTAGGTGGTAGCTGCACATCTGGCAACAACCATTTCTGTGATTGCAGAAGCCTCTTTTCAAGTTGTCATGTTTACGCAAAATTCAGCCACTGATACTAGATGCCATTACATAAGAGCTGCAGACTATATAAGCTGGCCCCAAACATTGAGTATAAGTAACGAACAGGGAGAAATCAACACCACAATCCTGTGAAGAGTTACTCTGATCTCTATGGGGTTAGACTGGAGTAACTCTGTATAGGATTGCACTACAATTGACTTATATCCAGGTCCTTGACCTGATATAAGTACTTTTATCACCATTTGAACATTTAAGCAGGCTAAAATACAGCGATAGATTGATCAACATGCTTTAAAGGTAAATTCTACCCAAATGGTGCATATCCAGATATATCAACTTAAACCATATGTGTCTGTAAGGATTATACAGGCATAGCAAGAAAGAACCATGTGTTGTATATTTTGAAAAGACACAAGTCTTATAAGAGA
The DNA here is from genome assembly GCF_028583425.1 of Eublepharis macularius. Taxonomy (NCBI): domain Eukaryota; kingdom Metazoa; phylum Chordata; class Lepidosauria; order Squamata; family Eublepharidae; genus Eublepharis; species Eublepharis macularius. The sequence continues at coordinate 85,805,530 of NC_072796.1, read as the reverse complement.
CAGAGAGTGTGTGCACGCATGCTGTGGTATATGCTTTTCCTATCTTCAAGTTCTTAACAACATGTGATCTCATCTTTCATTCCAAAATGGCACCAAAGGTTCTTCCCAGCAACAGCAGTAAACCAGAATTTCTTCCTTGTAAAATATAACTCATTGGCTGTTACCAGCGTATATAAAGGTACTTTGAAGGCCTTATTAAGAGGAAAGGTAAAATGAAAGGTATTAGTCAAATGAACATGGCATGATGGCATAATAGTTTCCTGCCATAAACTGGATTCTTCCCTTAAACTTAACAATACAAACATATTTTTTTTGCTCAGAAAGCATTTATCAAAAATAACCAGATTGATTGCCCATTAAAACAGGGATATTTGTCTTCATCATTCAATGTAATGTTGTTATTATTTTTCTTATTATTATTAGGAAGAAGAATCTGCAGTCTTTGACTTCAGCAAACAAGTGTTTAGCATGGGTGGTGGGTGGCACATCAGCATCTATGCCAGTACAATGTTGCAGTCTACAATGCTGTGCCAACAATATGGCATCTTCTTGACTCAGGAATGTCACCCTGGCTCAGGAAAAGATTTTGTGTAGTACTGAGTGAAGCATAAAAAGATGTAAGAAATGGTGGTGTACCTTGATTACCATTTTGGCACCTTGAAGCCATTTTGATAGTCCTGGAGCCAGCACATTGGTATAACGCTAAGGCTGTTTTCACTGAGTTAGTAAACCAGTGGCTATAACCACTTCATACTGCAGATGGAACTTGTAGGATTGAATGTTCCTCTATATAAAAGCATTTGCTGTACACTGGAACTTAGACATCAGAAAGGAGGCTAGAACCTCGAAGAAAACAAATCTCTTTCATAAGTAACGAACAGGGAGAAATCAACACCACAATCCTGTGAAGAGTTACTCTGATCTCTATGAATCAACTCAGTGAATCCACCAAGGTAGTAATAAAACAATATGGATAAACCCTGCTAAGTTCTAGGATATTTCCACTGACAAGTAGTCTGGAAAGTGCAGCATAAATTAAGTATTATGGAATTGCCCATCCACAATGGGTTTTATTTTTAAGAAAACATCTGCTACAGGTCAGCATATTTTGTGAGGCAGACTATCTTGATTTCCAGTGATGTGCAGAGCTTGTTAAAGGATTAAAGGAGTAAAGGACTTTGCACTATGTGGTAGTATGTAGTATAAAAATATGTACAGTTAAAATTTCAGTGGTGGGAGAGAGTAAGTCCTCCATCAGTTCATAGTCTGAGATAGAATGCTAGAAACGGTGGACTGCTGGACCATGGACTGCTGGACCATGATAGAGCTTAATGATTTCACATTATTTTGCACTGCATATTGGAAAAATATATATTATGCATTATTTTAACAGAAAGGAAACATTCTGTGATATCCCTGTGTCACCCAGATCCTAACTTCCATGTCTAGAAGTTCAACTTAGGTCCAGTGAAAGATCATTCTAGTAAAGGGTTTAGCATTGAAGTCCTAATCAGTTACCCGTTCTAAGTCAATGGACTTAGGGGGGTATAACTCTGCCTAGGCTTGCACTGTTAGTAGAAATAGGTAACTGCAGTTATGTAATACCAAGCAGCCTTATCTAACCCACATTTTCCAAGTTTGTTGGACAGGCCACCCCTTCAAAAGATCTGATTAAATGACTGGAAGCTACATGGAAGCCATATACAGTGTGCACTGTACCCCGTTTCCTGAGGAATAATGCTTTTTGTTTTGTTTTGTTTTGTGTGAGGGTACTATTTGATATGCAACAGACACCCTCAGACCATGATGAGGGTTTACACTGCTGTGTTCATCATACTAAATAGGCCGGGCCAGTTTAATCTTAATCTGTTTAAACATCTGTCATAAATTCAAATGATTTTCCTAAAGAAAGAAAATCAATAGAAAGAATCACCTATATTGATTTGGCTGCTGTTCTTCGCCTATTGTGTGGTTTTTAAATATTCATGACAAAATAAAATCCAAGTGACTGCTGCTGGAAAAGAGGCAGCAGCCCCTCCCCTTTTTTGTTTTCACAATTAAAGAGAAGTACAGTGATTGGTGTGGTATTTATTGTGAAATGATGACAAAGGGGTACCAGTGGTTTTAATAGTTTGAGCTTACAGGAGCGGTTGTTAATTTTGTCAGCAGAGTTGCAGGTGAAATAATGCACATTGGATAAATAGTCTGTATTGGTTTAACTGAACATAATATATAGTGTGTTCTGGAGTTGTTTGTCTCAATAGACTATAGTAATCAAAAGTAATGAACCTATTATGTGCAGGACCTTGGAGAGCATAGAATGGCAGTAAAAGTGTGGCACATAAAAGGTTTATTAAAGGAAATTAAAGTCCATCATTGCCACACCTGCTCCCCTATTATAAGTCTATGGCAGGTCAGTGCCTTCAATCACTAGTCAGCATCAGAGAACACAGCCATGTTTCCCATTACCATTGCAGTCACATTACAACCCAACCTGCATACTGTTTGAATTGCAGCAAGCAACTACATGCAAGTTTCAGTCTTTGATCAAACAAACATGTTATTTTTAATCACAGTGGCTTATAATCATTAGCAGTAAATCAAACTGATAAAATATGACTTTCTGTTTCTCACCACTGGGTACTGTTGAAAATATGTATATTTTTCTCTAGTTTCAGATTTCTTGCGGCAAACACAGAAGCAACAGAGTTATTCAAGTATTTGCATAACATTTTCAAAAATCTGTTCAAGCATTTGACTGCTTGTTTATTCCTGTAAAGAGCTATTTAGGTCATATGTCATATACCATATGTTCTATGTCTCATGTATTCTTCTGTAATAATTAGCTGGAAAAAATAGAGAGGCACACAAATGTTATTTCATCTTTCAGTTGGCTAACTTAGCCTCCCTTTCCCTTCTTTGCAGTCTTGAAAAGGAAGGCATTTTGTGCTTTGTGCAGACTTTACAATAAAGCTGAGAGATATCCTTCAACATTTGATTGGGGAAAATATGTACACTTTAGCAAGGAATTAATAATAATACACATAAGAAAACTGTATTCATGTTTATAATTTCAGTGGATAATGAACAACTAAAAAGACCTGTTTGCATTTTAGACAGCCAGTGATATTCCACCCAAATAAAAATCACTGAAGAGCTACATTGTTAGATTGTAGGGTTGCTAGAAACTAGGGCATGTTGTAAGTAATAATATGATTTAGATTACATTTAGCAAGCAATGTCACTAAAGAATAGACATGGGCATGGACCCCCCAAAAAAACGGACCATGAGATTCGTGGTTCGGGGATTTTAATGGACCGAAAACCATGAACTGGCACGGAACTGGGGCTAGTTACGACCCAATTCATCATTCGTGGGGTTTAAATGCCCCTTTCCGGCCACTTAGCAGTGGCAGGGAAAGGGTATTTAACAGTTTAAAGGGCCCTTTCCTGCTTTGCAAGCAGCAGGTCCCTTTCAACTATCAGCTGGCAGGCAGTGAGGGGGATCCCCCCCGCTGACTGCTAGCTGATAGTTTTAAGGGACCTGCTCGTGGCAGGGCCCTTTAAACTGCCCTAACCCCAGCCCCCCCAGCCCCATTCCCCAGCCCCAACCCCTGCCCCAGCCTCACACTTACCTTCCCCTGTGGTGCAGGGTTCTCCCTCTCCTCCTGCAAGGGGTGGCAAAGCCATTTTTGGCCTCCTCCACCCCTGCGCAGGCCCGCAGAGGGATGGAAGAGGCCGAAAACAGCCTTGCTGCCCCTCAAATGGCTGCACGCAGCCTCCTTTGGCCTCCTCCATCCTTCTGCGGGCCTGCACAGGGGCGGAGGAGGCTGAAAACGGCCTTGCCACCCCTCACAGGAGGAGGGGGAGGATGCCGCGGGCCGCAGGAGTCCTCAAGGTAAGTGTGGGGCTAGCGGTGAGGGGGTAGGGAGGTAGGGGGGATGGGGTTTGGGCAGTTTAAAGGGACCTGCCATGGGTGGCCGGGCTGGGTGATGGGGAATGTGGAGGGAACAGGCCACCTGCCAGCTGATAGTTTAAAGGGATCTGCCCTTGCAAGTCCCTGTAAATATGACCCAACAAACCAGTATAAAGTTCTTGGAAGTTCCGGAAAAGGAGCTTCCACGAACTCTGGATCGGGAACCCCGAACCAGCCTGTTTCGTGGGGTTTTTTGGGTCATATTTCGATTCGTGCCCATCTTTACTAAAGACTCATTTATAGTCATTTTATAAGGTTAGATTTGAATCAATGAATTTGAGGCCTGGTATTAGTTTCCTGACTGCAAAGGCCTGGTATTAGTTTCCTGACTGCAATATTAGTTTCCTGACTGCAAAGGCATCCTGGATGACAAATCTCCCCCATACTCCAACCCTCAGGTGGTGGAGACTGACGAATATAGAAAATGTGTAAGACAGGAAAGAAAATAATGAAACTAAACAGCTACTCTAAAATACTGTGCAGGCTTTGGTTCTCTGAAACAAATGTTACCTCATCAGACTAGAAGCACAAAAGTCCAAATAGAGATCCAGAGTCCAAAATTCAGAAGCAAGAGTTCTGGACTGATGACACCCACCCTAGTAATCAAGTACAGAATGGCATGTAACAGCAGGTTTCCATCAGTAACAGCAGCAGCAGTGCCCACGCAGAGCACTAATTAGAGTGAAGATACTTGCTCTATGCCAGACTGCCCGCAGCATAGCCTTGGGGTTGTTGGTCCCCAGTAGAGGCAAGGGATACCCCACTCCCAGCCTCCACCCCCTACCACTATTCACCTGACTGGCAGGGGGAAAGGTGGGGGAACAGGCCTCCCGGGGCACATTCCCAGTGTGGTTTGATGACATCACTCCCAGAAATTATGTCATTAATAATAATAATAATAATATTTAATTTAATTTAATTTATTGTATTTATATTCCGCCCTCCCCACTTTCGCAGGCTCAGTATATTCAAATATTCAAAAGTATATTCAATTTATATACTTCAGGGGTAGATTGGGAAGCCAATATAGCCCTGGAAAGGCCCTCCCTCTGCCTTTTATTGACAGAAACCAAAACTTGATGATGCTATTGCTGAGCAACCCTCCACAATGGCTCTTGATAGAGTTGCCAGGTGTCTGGTTTTTCATGTGGAGAGTCTGGTATTTTGGGGGACTGTCTAAAGAAAACATTCCCCAAATACTAAACATCTGGTCTGTTCCCTCCACTTTCCCCATCACCCAGCCCAGCCGCCCAGCATCCTGAGGTTATGCTGCACCACTGCCAGGCCAGGGAAGTGGCAGGGCCTGCCACCCTGTTGCACTCAGCCAGCTTCCTGTTGCTGTGTAGCACCACCTAGGAATGATTAGCCAGCTAGCCCAGGTGCCCAGCCAGCCTCCTGCAGCCATGCTGTGCCGCCCCCAGGTCAGGTAGGAGGCCTGCCAGCCTGGGCACCTGGCTGGTGCCCTGCAGCTGCACAGCATAGCCCAGGAGTGGCTGGCCAGCTCGGGGGCTGGGTCGGCGGATGACATTACTTCCACTAGTGATATCATTGCACTTGGTTCGGAGTGTGTGCGTGCTTTGTGCACAAGCAAGTTTACTAAAAATGTAAGTCCTGTGCTCCCCCCTCTCCTCAGGGTCCAGTATTCTTTCAGACCCCATCTGGCAACCTAGGTGTTGACAACATTCATTCTTAAAAGGTGCAGGCACTGCTATTATTTTTGAGTCCTCCCCCCATGTACATTTGCCCCACTATTAGGAATAAGAGACAGACACAGTATTTGGATTATAAAAATGGGCCGCTTTATTAATAAACCACAACCAGAAAATATCAACTACGGCAAGGGCCTAACTAGCGGTACAGGTCAGGCCCTGGGGTCGCTCCCTACCCCGCCCTGACCTGTCTGGGCGAGACACCCGCTGCCCCAGGTGCGAGCCATCAGACAATGGCTGGGACCCGGCCTGGCCAGGCGAAGTGGTTCACCCCTGTAAAGCTCCCCCACCCGGCCGTACGGCAGCGGGGGGAGACTGGCTTGTCCAGGGGTTCCCCACCAGGGCGTCTAACCACGCAACTGGGCCGTACGGCAGCCAGCCACATCTGGCAGACCCCAATTCCCCACCAATGGAGAGGTGCCAAGGGTGCTCACCGGCCCGCTACAGATTCTTCCCTAACTAACACCCTGCCACCCGTGGCGTAAACTCAGACCCACCAAGTCAATTAACCCCCCTTCCAAGACAGTACGAGGTAGGCGAAAAAACTCCAGCCCCAAGGCCAATCGGGGACTGTGAGAGAAAAAATTCCTACCTGGCTCCAAATAGGCAACCGGCTAGTCCCGCACTGAAATAGGGAGAGGTGGGTGGGCCGAGCACGAGGCAAGACTGAAGCCACGGGGGCGGAGAAGCAGAAAAACGCCAAGAGACTCTGCCCCCAGGCTGAATCCCCGTATGAGGCTGAAGCTGTCTGCCTCCATCCTTGCAGTGGGGCAAATGGCTGCCACCTGCTTAAAGGTGGGGCGAGCCCCAAGCAGGATTGGCAGTATTGCCCCACTATTAGGAATAAGAGACAGACACAGTATTTGGATTATAAAAATGGGCCGCTTTATTAATAAACCACAACCAGAAAATATCAACTACGGCAAGGGCCTAACTAGCGGTACAGGTCAGGCCCTGGGGTCGCTCCCTACCCCGCCCTGACCTGTCTGGGCGAGACACCCGCTGCCCCAGGTGCGAGCCATCAGACAATGGCTGGGACCCGGCCTGGCCAGGCGAAGTGGTTCACCCCTGTAAAGCTCCCCCACCCGGCCGTACGGCAGCGGGGGGAGACTGGCTTGTCCAGGGGTTCCCCACCAGGGCGTCTAACCACGCAACTGGGCCGTACGGCAGCCAGCCACATCTGGCAGACCCCAATTCCCCACCAATGGAGAGGTGCCAAGGGTGCTCACCGGCCCGCTACAGATTCTTCCCTAACTAACACCCTGCCACCGCAGAGGCCAAGCCTCTGCTTAGGCCTCGGCGCCCCACAAGTGGCTTAAAGCCAGGCGCAGCCCTTGCCGCAGGTCGTTCAAGAAAATGGCATTACCACTGTTGGATAAGTGTACCCCATCCCCTCGGTAGAGGTCTGCAGACGCGGCCCGTATCTGCGGATGGGGCAAATAGATCCCAAGACCCTCTGACATTGCTCTAAACAGAGCTCTATTGGCCATACGCCTCGCCCGTTCCACAGCCCTATGGTCCAATGCTTCCCGCCACACCCGACGCGGAAGCATCGCCGACCAAAAAATGAGAACACCGGGCCATCTTCTCGTAATCTCACGGAGGTCGTCCCGTGCTTGGCAAGACAGGGCCACGCCCTTCATGAGACCCAAATCGTTGCCACCCAAATGGACAACAAGAATATGAGGGGGAGGGAGACTCCGACCCTCAAACAACAGCGGCAGCAAACCTGCCCAACGCAGGCCTCTTCTGCCTTGCCATTCCACTGTGGCCCAACGGCTGAGTCCAAGCTGGGACCCGATCCGCGTCCTCTTCGCTTGGTGCGCCGCCCAAAAGACCATACTATGGCCACATATGAGGATGCGTATCCTATCGCGCCACGCCACAGCACCTGAAAGAAAAACAACGTCAGCATGACTGCCCACCAGCCAGGGGCCTCACATAAGACTTGTAAGCGGAGGAGCGCCACCGCCCCACCTTCTGAATCTCGGCTCCAGAATACCCCATCGCTGCAGCCGTGGAAGCCGCACCTATACGAAAAGAGTGGGTCCCAAATTTGACCCCTTCTAGCCCTAACTTTGAGAGAGCCCTGCCGGTGACAGCCCAGAACTGGTATTTTGTAAGCGGGGAGCTATTCTCATGGCAAAACAGTGCCCCAGGCGCTGAGCCCCGCGCTCTCAAATACTTTTCCAAAGCCGCCACCGGGCACAAATCCTTAATTGCGCATCGCCCTATAGACAAGTCTACCCCTTTATGCATCTGGTCGGTCTTAGAACGCCTAATGCGAATCTTCACCTGTTCCCCCTGAATTTTAACATCAGAAACGGAGATGGCGCGACCAGAAACGTCCCTAAGGGACTGGGGAACGAGCTCGCTGACCCTAAGAGCTCCAAAAAATGCAACCAAGGAAGCGGCATGAAACAACAGCTCCTCAAAAGGGGAATTGCAGACCACCGGCCACATGGCCCTCAAACCCTGTAAAATACTAGGGGAAATAGGCTGCCTGGCGTCCCTCATAACAGCGGCCTCCCTGGACCAACCCTCCAGCATTTTCCTAATGCGGAAATCGCCCGTGGGGTCAACCAGGCCCCGAGCCTTCGAGGCAAAGCCCAAAGCCGCAAGCTGGCTACGAATGTATTTAACCCTGTGCCCCTTACCTTTCTGAGCAACACAAAATTGGGCTGCATGCTCAACTGGAATTGGCCAAATCTGCGGAAGACCAGACTCCCGCCTGAATTCCGCAAAGTACCTCACCGCCCTGTCGTAGGCTCTCCTGGTACTAGGGGCCAGAGCTAACTGGATAGCCCTGAATGCCTCGGATTCCCAATCCTCCATAGCTCCAAAGGAACCTGGGCGGGCAGCAAATCCGCCTCTGGGGCAAGTTGTCGAAACCAGTCCATCTGCAGACGAGATAAGGCGTCTGCCACTTCATTATTTAACCCGGGTACGTGTCTGGCTAAGAACAAAATATTAAGGTGGAGACACCTTAAGGTGAAGGCTCGGACCAGCTTCATTACCCTGGGGGATCTAGAAGAGAGGGAATTCACGACCTGCACCACTGCCATATTATCGCACCAAAAGTGCACGGAGTGGTTGGCCATTTCCCCACCCCATAAGTAAACTGCCCCTAGAATCGGGAAGAACTCAAGGAACGTAAGGTCCCTGCAGAGTCCAGCTTCCATCCAGCCAGCGGGCCATGGCGCAGCACACCAGTGCCCCCTGAAATAAATTCCCAAACCAATGGAGCCCGCTGCATCGGATGAAACCTGAAGGTCACCCTCCAACAACAGCTCTTGTCTCCAAAAAGAAATACCATTGAAAGTGCCCAAAAATTGGGACCAAACTTCCAAGTCCTGTCTCATACCTGGAGAAACCCGAACCCTGTGATGCGGAAGCCGAAGTGACCTCATTGCATCACAAAGGCGTCTCAAAAAGGCTCTACCTGGTGCCACCACCTTGCATGCAAAGTTAAGATGGCCTACGACCTGTTGGAGCTCCACTAGGGAAACTTTCCGCTTGCCCAAGAGGGCCTGCAATCGAGACCGCAACTCCTGGAGCTTTACCAATGGCAGCCGCGAAGTCTGCTGCTCGGTATCCAATTCTATCCCTAGGAAGGTCAAAACCGTCGTGGGACCCTCCGTCTTTTCGTGTGCTAAGGGAACGCCCAACTCGTCAGCTAAACGTACAAAACCGTCCAACAGACGAGCACACTGACCCGTGTGTGGGGGCCCAACCAGGATAAAATCATCCAAATAGTGGGCGGAGTCACGGCAGCGTTGCCTGTGACGTAGTGCCCACTCAAGGAACGTACTAAAACGCTCAAACACTGCGCAGGAAACGGAGCAACCCATGGGAAGGGCTCTATCCATGTAAAATTTGCCCTCAAAGGCAAACCCCAGCAGTTCAAAGTCATCAGGGTGCACAGGGAGAAGGCAAAATGCGGACTTAATGTCGCATTTCGCCATCTCTGCACCCCGACCGCAACGTCTAACCACTTTGACCGCCTGGTCAAAGGAAGTGTAACGCACCGAGCAAAAATGCTCAGGAATTGCGTCGTTAACCGACCCGCCCCTAGGGTAAGACAGGTGGTGAATAAGCCGGAATTCACCTGCTGCCTTCTTAGGCACTACCCCCAAGGGAGAAACCCGCAGATGAGGAACTGGAGGGGAGGGGAAAGGGCCTAAAACCCTGCCCTCGGCACATTCCTTCTGGATCTTTGCCCGCACAACATCCTCCATGCCAATAACTGAACGCAAATTGGCTGACATGAAGGCGGTTCTGGGGCCTTGATAAGGAATACGGAAACCAAACAAAAAACCTTGCAACAGAAACTGGGCATCCACCTTGTTAGGGTAGTCAGCCAACATGGCCTCAAGGACCCTCACTTTTATTGGGCTGGGGCCCTTTACTAGGCCCCTGTTGCCCTGAGGGGCCGCCCCCTTTCTTTCCGAACGGCCGCTGCCTCTTACAGGCATTGAGGGCATGGGGACCTCGGCAGGTCGGGCATTCATGTCCAAACCGACAGTTTTTACGGTTGCAGACCCCTTTAGAGGTAAACTCAAAGCAAAGCAGCCGGGGCTGAACCGACTGCCCCGCCGAGGCGCGGGAACCGTAATAACCCTGGGCAGAACCCACAGAAGCCTGCGAAGAACGCTGCACAATATGACCGCTATCTGACCTATCCCCAACTGAAGACTTAGCCGGGGTCATCAGCTGCAACCACAGGTGCTGGTGGACTTGATCCCAAGGCAGAGATGGGTTCAAGGCCGCCCGCATCCGGAATTCTTCGTCATATTGCAGCCAGGCTGCTCCTAAGAATTCCGTGTGAGCCCTATAAATAATGTCCATGTACTGGAACAGTGGTGCCGCTCTCCAGGGGTGTGCCCTGGCTATGACTCCCGCGTAAATGAGAAAACCCGGGAGCCAATTGTGCCAAGTTCTGTCTATTTTGCGCCTCTTGATGCGCTCTTTGTCCCGGTCCTCAAGGTCCTCTTTATCCTTCTTCTCCAGATCTCTGAAGAGAAGGGTAAAGACATCTACATAATCCCCGCGCAGGATCTTCTCCCTAGTAGCCGGGGTAAGATGATCGCCTAGCGGCATGGCCGTGTCCCCAACTGGGAGGGCCTTATAAGGCACAGAACCATAATTGGACCAGGGAACTCCATAATAAGAGCCCCATGGAGGAACCATGCCCATGCCTTGAAACTGTGCCGGGGGGGGCACCCAACTAGCCGCCCCAAGCTGCTGCCCAGGGACAGCCGGCTGGCACCAGTTGCCCCAATCCGGAAATAAACTGGAACTAGATGGACCCCCCGAGGAACCGGAGTGCGTACCCGCCGCATGTGGTGCATTTTGCTGCACCTGCCCCCAAGGCCAAGCGCCTGGCTGCTGTGGCCAAGAAGACTTACCTTCAGCCTCGGGCGGTTGCACCACCAGGGCCACTTGTCCAGGCTCCTGGGTCCAAGACCCCTCTACCTCGGCGGCTGCAGACTCCGCTACCTCGTCCTCAACGATATTACCAGCCGTAGAAGTCGATGGGGCCGAAGCACCCCCAGCAGATGCCCCTTCTAAAGCCGCTAAACGAGAGAGAATGTCGTTAAGCGATGCAGTCTTAGACGCAACCCTCACAGGTCTCTTACTTGCTGGTTCCGCTGACGGAGCGGAAGAAGCCCGTGCATGCTCTAAAGCAGCAATCCTGGCTAAAATATCGCGTCTCGCGGAAACATCGTCCTCCTCGTCAGATGATAAGACGGCGGCCACACGCTTGGGTGGGCGCTTTGCAGGCTGCTTGCCTTTAGCCACACCTGTACCCTTCTTGGGCGGCATCCTAAATCAAATGAAAGCAGTGGCAGTTAAAGACAGGAATGTGTATTCACAGCTAAGCTACTTAACAATGCGCTACAGCGGGTCCACAGGGGGAAACTCCGCCCACTGACAAAATAGCTAAAAAAGCTGGAGCAGGTAGGGAAGGCTCGGCAGGCCGCCTTCAAGCTACAGCACAGTAGCGGAACTTGACCAGAAAACTGGTTCCCAGCCAGACCACTTAACCACTGTGCTCAACTGCTCTAACAAAGGCCCAGACACGAAAATCAGCCCCCCATACAGCCCACGGCCTAGGGGAGATAGGTCAGGCCCCGCAAGTAACTCTCTGTTACTGCCGGCAGCTATAGGGCCCCGAATGTCCGTTAGAGGTATCGCACCCAAAATGGCCGCCAAAGGCTGGACAAAATGGCCGCCGCAGCAGCTGGGGAAAATTAAAGCCGGCTGCTGCTGAAGTACAGGAAGGCTTCCCCCAAATGCACGCCCGCCCTAAACCTGATTGAGGAGGGGGGCTCTGAAAACTGCCCGCCGTCCCGTGCCCAATGGCGAGCCGCGGCAGCAGGGCAGGAGAAATACACACCCACCCCAGAGCCCACGGAGGCCAGGTGAACAACAGGCGTGGGCGCCCCGTTGCACTTAGGGGGCCGAACGGGCGCCGCGTGAAGCGCAGCGCGCAGACGAGGCGCCGAGGTGCGGCCGCGCTGAAACGGAAGGCACTAGCGCTCCTTCCCTACCGTCCCTCGCTCCGCTAGAAACGGAACGGCGGGAAGGGGGGGGCGGCGCGTGGCTCGCGCGCCGACCCTTTCAAAAACAAGGGCGGGGGGAAAGAAAGCCGCCCGCCGCGCCCAACACCCGGCGCCCGAAGCGCAGTAAAGGCGGGGCTGCAAACCGCTAAAATTGCCCCCACCCCCAAACGACCCCGAGCCGGGCAGCAGAAGGCCACACGGCCAGTCGCTGCGAAGCCGGAGGGGAAGAGCAAGTACCACCCCTCCTCCCTAGCAAACCCTCAACCCAGCCGGGAAGAAAGCTGCGACGATCCGCCGGGTCCTGCGTCAGCTAAGGCCTCGTGCCGGGGAGCAAACAGCAACGTGTTGCCTCCACCGAGCACGAGGCAAGACTGAAGCCACGGGGGCGGAGAAGCAGAAAAACGCCAAGAGACTCCGCCCCCAGGCTGAATCCCCGTATGAGGCTGAAGCTGTCTGCCTCCATCCTTGCAGTGGGGCAAATGGCTGCCACCTGCTTAAAGGTGGGGCGAGCCCCAAGCAGGATTGGCAGTATTTTTTTCAGATTTTTCTGCAAACTTGAGGCTTTTTCAGGTTTGTAGAAAGATCTGTCTTGTCTGTTCTTGGCTCCAGTCCTCTGGATTTAAGTATCCTCAGATGGGGCCTTGTTGAGAATTAGACATATTGCTTGTACTAGGAAATAAGGTATGTAAAAAAATAATTCACTGGTCTGGACCTTTTAGAGAAAATATTTGCATAAGCACCATACTTCCCCAAATATGAATCCCTGAAATACACTGACCTGCCATAGACTCCTTCCCAACTGTCTCATTTGTGTGCTTAGAATAAATGTCTACAAAATTGAAATGTTCCACGCTTAGCCTCCCCCCTCCCCCCAAACAAGCTACTGCAGATGGAAAGACAATCAAATTGCTGGAGACAAGAATTTTCTGTCCCTTCCTAGGAAGGACAGAAAATACAGATGCATCAGAAATCCAGGACTGTGGCAAAACAAAAAAGTTACCACAATCTTCCAAAGATGATGGTGGTTCTACTTGGGAGTAACACATTTCAGGCAATTAAGGCCAGGGATTTTCTAAAATTCTAATATGGCATGGGAAGTTATTGGCAAAGCTGCTGCTCACCCAGCCATAAGTTGGAAGGAACTTGATGGCACTTGACACATGGCACACCTGATGTTGATCTACTCACCTACCTTGGAACTCATGGGATTTGTGAATTCTTTTCACCTAGTTCAGGATGTTCTCTGGGACAGGTAGATTAACTAGGCCTGGTTTTTGACTACTTAAGCCATAAATAGTTATGGAAGGAATAGTGTAGATTGCTTGCGATACATAAGGCCAGGGCTCATTTTGAAGGGGAATGCGCAGGAACGCCGTTCCGGTAGTTCTCCAAAGAGGTCACATGTCAGGTGGCCCCACCCACCTGACTCTCGGCCATTTTGGGCCCGTTTTGGCCTGGATCAGGCCTCTGACGGGTGGTGGATCACTCTCCTGCTCAGCAGCCGCCCCATCCTGACCATTTGGGCCCCTTTTTGGCCATTTTCAGCCCCTTTTTGGCCATTTTGGGCCCAATTTCGGCCCTGAATGGCCAGGATTGGGTCCAAATCAGCCAGGATAGGTGATGTCAGGGGGTGTGGCATATGCAAATCAGTTATGCTAATGACACATTTCCAGTGATGGCAAGGGGTGTGGCATATGCTAATGAGTTATGCTAATGAGTTCCTCCCGCTCTTTTTCTACGAAATGACCCCTGCATAAGGCTGTCAAGCAACCGGAGGTACCAGATAAGATGGAGGACTATTCCTGAACACCCCATCATTTGCTCCATGGTGGGGTGAGTTTGGGAAGGAATGCCCTTGATACGGAGCAGCATTAAGCAAGCCCCTAGTTGTCATATGGCACACTGTGGGAGTGCATGGACTCAAGGCCAGACTATTGCAATGCTCTTTAAAGTCTTAATTGATATAGTCTGATTGGTAAAGTCTAATTGGTATAGAATGTTGCAGCTTGGTTGCTTTCAGAAGCTGGGCAGAACATGCATATCAAACCTATTTTGCAAGCAATCCAGTCAGTTAATGGGTTCAGTTCAAGGTATTAGTAATCCCCTACAAAGCCCTTCATGGCTTTGGACCCACATACTTTCAGGACCACCTCTTCTACTATGCTCCATTGTGTGAATTTCTGTCATCTGAGCAAAGCCTTCTGAGGTGCAACCCTGAAAATGGGTAAGATCAGTACACATACACTCACTATTGTGGCTCCTACTATGTGGAACAGCCTGCCTGAGGAGACTGGGAAGGCCTCCACACTTCTAATTTCACAGAACGTGCAAAACAGAATCAAGAGGGCATTTTTATAACGGGATTAGAACTAGAGTTCAGATGCTTTTATTAGTGAATAGGATTGTAGCATATTGCAATAGTTATTGTATGTATCACCTTGCTTTTACTGCCTTGTCTTCTATCTTTGTAATCCACTTTCTGCATTGTAGCATGTCATGCCTTAGATAGGTTTTGCTTGCATTGTTTTCTACTTCTGTAATGCTAGGACTATTGCATTGTTTATTGGATATTTTATGGTGTTTGATTGAATTGTTTCATCTCTTTTGTAATCCACCTTGAGTCTCAGTGACCAAGTCAGGTTCATGAAGCTTGGCACCTTTGGGCACATTTCATGTACTGACAAAAATAAGCAGGGCCACTATAACTACTGGCTGAGGCTGGAGCTAGGGTAGAGTCGCCCAAATTGAAAGCAGTCACAGATTGAGCTTCTTTAGTACAGCCTGCCCTTAAAAAGGTTAGAATATATTTTAATAATTATGGCATAGATGTGTGTAGGTGTGCTATGTGCCTTCAAGTCTTTCTGACTTATACCTTGTGCAAGCACTGAGTCATTACTGACCCATGGGAGGGACACGACCTATAAATGAAAGGCCTCCAGAACATAGATAAAGCACTTAAATGAACTAATTAAATCCATACTGTTGTCTTGTGTTTTTACTTGAATGGGGGACCTTGGTGACAAAAGGATTCAAAGGTGTTGTGGGTTGTTTATGATACTGTTTTAAATGTACATGCCCCAGAGTGGATCCAATGTTCTTTTACACAACTATGGTTAGTTTAATTAAACTATAGTTTTGCATTGCATCTGAACTGACCCAATGTTAGTTCCATCATTAAAATAATGAGAATATTTTTATAGGAGTATATGGTTTTTGTCCCAAATACAGCCTTAAGAAATAATGTGTAAGAATATACCAGATTACTTTAATGTATACATTTCAGATTGATAGGATTGTTTTCTGATTTTTATCATGAAGATAGATTTGTGTTTCGCAAAAAAGAATAGGCAAACTAATAATATTCACCATTTGTCTTTGCAGTTTGCTGATCTGAACAGTATCTACTGGGAATGGCAGGCACTCTTTGTCATTGTTGGACAACTTTGTCAAATTGTACTATAGATGATCTCTCATTACACTCATACTTCAAAATGAAGACACCAAACTAAATGCATGAGTTAATTCCAGAATTTTAGTTGATGCATACTACAGTGTGATCATGCTTGTTACCCTGTCAAATTGCAGCCAACTTATGGCAACACCATAGGGTTTTCAAGGCAAGACACATTCAGAAGTGGTTTGCAATTGCCTGCCTTTGCATAGCAACTCTAGACTTTCTTGGCTGTCTCTCATCCAAGTTTTAACTAGAGATGAGCCTATTTAGCTTCCAGGATATGACTTGGTTGTGCTAACCTGGGCTATCCAGGTCAGGACATGATTATGCTAGTGCCAGGTAAAGAAACTTTGGATGTTATGTGGAATGAGCTGTGGTTAGTGCTACAATGCTGTATTGGAATCCAGGCATTTTCCAAGATGTCTGCAGATATAAGAATATAAACCTTATGTATACAATCGTGAAAGAGCAGTCCACATTGTCACAGTTTTCTGGATTTATTTTAACCATGGGCTATTCTAGCTATGGATGGTTTCTTGTAGGCTGCAAAGCTATGCTTTCTTTTTAAAACAACACTCTGGCTGCTTCCACACACGTTGGATAATCCACTTTCAATACTCTTTAGTGAACATTTGAAACTGATTTTCCATGTGTGGAACAAAAAATCCACTTCAAAAGGATTGCGAAAGTGCATTGAAAGTGCATTATTCAACGTGTGTGGAATTGGCCTCTGTGTTGGATATGTAATGTCTTCTCGTGTGAAATTATAATTGGATGAAGATTATAGAACTGATTTTCAATGGCTTCTAACAGAAGCAAATGAGTATTGTTTTATACTGCTTGCCCCACATTAAAGATAAAATCTCAGATCCTAGATTTCTCTTCCAGGTTCTTAAAAAGGAATCATACCTTAAGGATTGGCTGATGGCCATTAAATACAAGGTTCTCATTGAATGTATTCCAGAGATATATTATCATATGTATTTTTCATAAATATAGCAATAAAAGTGGAGAACACAGAATGATTGCCTAGTAACCCCAAGAATGGCCACCAAAATTTCTGAATGTAGTCTCATGAGAGCTCAGTGGACATTTGTTTCTTAAAGCTACAGATGCTGTTTCTATTTCATATCCTCCCTTCAAATCTCGGATCTTTTATATTTCTGAGAAACTCTAATTAGATATGTAGATAAAAACTAGTCACTGCAGTTTTTCTGAGCCAGGTCCAAGACCAGAAGCATGTGCATTATTCCAGTTCTTTCTTAGATGAATACACACACATATATTTGAAGAACAGTTGCTCCTGCAAACTTTCCACTTCCAGAATTTTGTCATCAGTAAACTGAATCCACAATGTAACATGAACTTGAACTCCAACCCCAGCTTGAAGTAATATGAATCACATCTTTGTCTTATAGTACCCAATAACAAAAATAGACAAGATGTGGATGGTACTACAGTTGTGTAATTGTCCACATGCAGGCAGACGGTAGGAGACATCCTATTTTGAGATAAATGTACATGTATAAACTTGTATCCAACAACAGTTTAATATATCATTATCTGATAAATTGTGTTAAGACCTTTGGCTTGTTAAGATTTTGGGGTGGATTAAACCAACCAGGGGTAGACTGGCCATTAAGACCACTTGGGAAAATCCTGTTGGGCTGATGGCCTGGGGCCACCCCCAACTGAGAATGTCCAGACCAGATGGCAACCTCATGCAAAGTGGGCTGGACATTGTCACTGTGAGGCAGCACCCCCCACAGGGGCAGGGTGGGAGATGCTGTTGCTTTTGCCTTGCATGAACCAGCATCCCTCATCCTACATAAAACAAAAGAGCAAACGGTCAGCTCCCGCAAGGGAGATGGGAGTTTCTGCAACTGCAAGCCGGCAACCCCATTCTGCATAAGGCAGATGGCAGCAAAGTGGGTGGGAGCCACCACAGCTGTGAGCCAGCAGTTTCTACATAGGTAGGTACAAGCCAGGTAGCAGCCATGGCAAACCTATGCCTTCTTTCCCTTCACTAATAAGGCCTTCTTCCTCCTTCCCTCCTTCCTCCGTCAGAGGAACATAGCTTCTTCCAGGACTGTTTTAGCCTCTTGAGCCATCCTGGAACCATATTTTCAACTGATCAAAACATTTTGAGCCCCCCAAAAGTTGTGCTAAACATCACAAGACCTCCATGGACAAAAACCATGTGAGATGAGGGCTGTAGTAGGGAAGGGAATTGTAAGGTTGAATGAAAAAGCTGGCTGGATTCCCTACAAGTTGTTTTTTTCAAAGTGGACAATAGTGTATGAGAGCAGAGTGTTTTGACTTTGTTAAGACAGCAGCCTAAATGCATTTTTTTAAAAAAAATTATTTTTTTAAATAATTGCTTACAATAACTAACAATACAGAAGGAAGGAAGGGGGGCAGAGGAAGGGAGAGAAAAAACAACAACATATAACAACTACACTACAAATAATGCTTTCCCTTCATACTGCCATTGTTTAAAATTAAAACTTTGTAAAATACTGATGGAATGGTTGACCTTACAAAATACAGATTACAATCCAAATTAAGTCTTCCTCCCCCCCCCCCCGGCCTCAGACACAGTTCTCTCTGAACAGCTGCAGTCGCCGTGCTCGTTCCCTCCTCCCCTCCCCCTTCAGACTTCGAATCCTTTTCTTCTTGCTTAGCCTCTTGCTGGAACTCTTGGTTTTTGCCCTCAAAGTCCCTTAGCTGATCTTCTGATGTTATCTTATAAGCTTGATCTTTGTAACTAAACCAGATACCTTCCGGAAATAACCATTTATACTTTATTCCACGTTCCCTCAGAAGAGCTGCAAACCTTTTATACTTAAATCTTCTTTTCCGAGCTAAGAATGGAACGTCCTTCAATATCTTAACCTTGTTACCCAAAAAGTCCAGATCCGCATTGTATGAATTATATAGGATAGTGTCCCGGATCCTCTTAGATGAAAGATCAATGATGATCTCGCGAGGCAGCTGACGCTTCGTTGCATATTTTGAAGAAGCCCGACGGACTTCCAAAATGGCACTTTTTACTTTTTCTTTAGTTGCCCTCGCGGGTGTCGCCAATAGTTCCGAGGCAAGATCCTTTAAATCCTCATTTTGCTCCTCTTTCACGTTCTGGAGACGCAAAATTGTCTGTGTTCGTTCCACTTGTAGCCCGATCAGCTGGTTCTCCACCAGCTTTAATTCTTTGTTTGTTGCCCTCACGAGTGACGCATTTTCCCGAGCAGACTTCTCTGCCCCCCCCGCTGCTTCCTTAATGGTTTTCACTTCGCTCTCAATTAAGCCCACCCTTTGATCCGTTTCGTTTAGCTTGTCAACAAAGGGCTTTATGGCTTCGATAACCAACCTCTTCACTAAGTCCTCGAGAGACTCTCCTTTTCCCTGCAGGGCAGCCAAAATTGACTTGCCCAAAGCGGGACTCTGCTTTTTCGTCGCCATTTTAGGGGGGGGAGACCACTGTCTAAGTTCTGAAACTCAGTGAGGGGGAAGAAACCCGAGCCTTCTTAGCTTCAGATCCCACCAATCCTTCACGTACGCTTGTAATAACAGAAGGGATTCGCTTACTTACAGGCTTTCGCCTAGTTCTGCTCTTTGCCGTTTTCCATGGCCCGGCAGCACTCAAGGTGCCGCGCACGTCTGCCAGCCTCCGTAGGAGCAAACGGGCAATTTACCCCCTGCATCGACTTCAGGGCATTCTTCCCGCAGCGCTCTGGACCCTGCCTCCCTCACTGGGAGTCCTGAGGGCTAACCTTCGCAGGTCAGCCGCCCGGTCAGGCTGCTCAGGCGCTTCCTCCCGGACCTGCGGAGAGGAGCGTCTGACATGGCCGAGAAAACGAAACTGAATCCAGCAGCCTAAATGCATTTTTATAAATCATTTTTATAATTTTTATTTTTATAATCACCCTTATTGACCCTTCTATGCTACAGCTACAGTCCCATCCAAGCAATTGACTACCAGATATTAAGCACACAGCCTTAAGTTTGCTGAACTGTTTGCATTAGGCAGATCTATAATGGCTGAAATAATTTTCTGAAGTTGCATATATTTCAGTCCATGCTTGGTTACTCTATCTCATATCTATATCAATGTCTCACTTTGTTAGAACCTTGCGCATAAACAACAGAGTCACCATTATGCTATGCCTGATTATGATGTTTATTCCCAGCATAGTTGTTCCAGGCAAGCTCACTGCACCTGAATAATGTTCCACATCCATTATAGTTGCCCGTGTGACATAGCAGCACACTCTTTTATGAGCCAAATGCATCCCTTCCTCAGTACTTATTTAACCTCACTTGGATCAGAAAGCAAATCTTCAACAGTCACTTGTAGATGTTGGCACTTGTCCAGAAAGAATAATTAGCAATTGCTTAATTAAATATTTTTCCATTATGAATATCTTCTGAACTGTACTTAAATAGTATCCACAGATGGCATTTTATATGAGTGACAAGATTAATAAGTTCTTGGCCTGTGGAAACTTTGTAAGACACATTAACAGTTCTCCCACTACTGCCTTCAATGGTAAGTAGGATTAACTAAAGACTTTCTGTTACAGATGGATGCAGACAGTGAAGATAAAAAGCTGCGCACACGCTCTAGAGGAGCCAAGGGTAAGTTCGAGGACCCCTTCTATAACCCTGTGCTCATCACCGCACCACGAAATGTGATGATTTCTGCACATGGTCCCAAAAGAGTGGTCAGTGAGTTTACACCTTCCTTAGGGCTCATTGTAATCAATAGAAGGAATACACTGCAGACATTAGGAGGTGAAATGTTGTTGGATGTGTGTGATAGTGAGGGAGGGGGGGTGAAATGGTTAATGCGTGATCTTTTCACACAGGTTTAAATTGTAAAAAGCCAACTGATATTTTTGGATATTTTGAGATAGAATGACTTTGACCATGCAAACAATGATTCGATTAAAAAAATATC
The DNA here is from genome assembly GCF_028583425.1 of Eublepharis macularius. Taxonomy (NCBI): domain Eukaryota; kingdom Metazoa; phylum Chordata; class Lepidosauria; order Squamata; family Eublepharidae; genus Eublepharis; species Eublepharis macularius. Next base: position 85,784,865 of record NC_072796.1, on the reverse strand, counting down.
CTGCAAAATGAGAATCATACCTTTCAAAAATATGCTAAATTTGATAACCCATGGATATGCAGTTTACTTCATTTCTATTTTCTGCAGGATCAATTTTGCTACAGATAAGAAAAACTATTTTTAAATTAAAGTTGGCTCTGGTTCTTTCTGAAGGAGCTGCGAGGTTTCTAATGTTTTTAAATATATCTTTTCAAATGTATGCTAAAAAGTTAAACTTTCTGTTTTTCCCTCATCAGTTAAGGAACAGATGGCAATGTAATATTGAGATTAAAAGGCCCCTTAATGAGCTAAACATCTGGAAAACATGATTGACTAGCAATACAACCCCTTAAGGAAAATAAGTTTTATTATAATTGATAATGCTTTTTGTGACCCTTGATTGTGAGTAGGAAATGGGCATATGTAAAATAAAATAAATGGGGACATTTTGCCTTCAGTTGAAACAGGTTCTGGTTACAGAGTTTGTGGCAGAACTTAAGCCACTAGATGTTAAAAAGTTTAATTTACCAGTATCAGTTAACATGATCGTGTTGACTCCAAGGGTGTTTTCATATGTGACCCTCCACAAAGACACTGGAGTACCTATTTATTTACTCCATGTGCGAATGTCTCTAATGCGTGACAGTAAGTGGAAATGAGCCATTTTAAAATTAAATGTATATTATGACCATTTTTTTGGGTAAAAGGGACTTATTCTTGCTTCTTTATGGCATGCAACTAGAAAGCAGATTCTTTTTCCCCAGACACATCTCCACATTTATAGCACAAACTTAGATAGGCAAATGGCACTGCCTACTCTCATTTCATATACATTACCTGTGAAGATGAGCAAGTGGACCAAATGAGTCTGAAACTGTTGACACGTGGATTGCATATATTTCTGGAATTCCTTTGAATCTGCCTGTTGAGACTCTGGAGAGCAGATTATACTGAACTAGATTAGGCAATCATCTAATCCATAAGGCAGCTTCGTATGTTGACATATGCATTTAAACAGACCAGGCACATGACTTGGGGAGTTGGGGGTTGGCAGGCAGACAGACCCTTCTTAGCTGCAAGTTGCTTGTTCAGGACTTGAATTTTGTTGCTGGTCATTTAAATGTCACTCTAATTACATTGGAGATGGCTATGTCAAGCCCCTTCCTGATAGCTAGGTAAGACCCTCCTGATTGGGTATGTTTCTGTGGCTATCACCAGATAAGAATATGAGTTTAGCATTATTATTTACAAAAAATCCTAGATATAACTTGTTTACAGTGAAAGTCTTTACTCATCACAGTAATCATCAGGGCTCGTGAATGTCTGAATTGTGAAGCATTACAACTATATTTTAATATGATAGAGCCTACCCAAATGCTGTGACATCGCAAAGGAAGAGAAATGTTTGTCATAATGCCCAGCTATCCTCCTATAGTTGGCTATTCATCATTTTAAAAAAACGTATGGAATCTGCTTTTCAGGTGGCTGCTGTAAATAAATTATTAAAACAGTTTTGTCACCTCTCACTCAGCCACTGATCTATAAAGAACTTTGGGCTAAATCCAGTGTCCCCCTGAGAGGGGAGGAGTCTTGCTTCCCCAGAAGTATCCTTACTGTATCAGAGAACTCTTTCTTTGTTGAAGCCCCTGTGAAGGAGTGGGGGAGCTGAAATCAGGCAGTGAAGTTCCTTTACTCTTTTGTCAGGTCTGTTTAAGCTGCAGTGTGCTTTTAAAAAAAAATTCTGAAATTTTGTAAAAAGCCATCACAAATTTGATAGCCTTTTCAACCAAATAGAAACTGAATCCAAACAGTGGGAACAATTTCCGTTCATGTCTAGTAAAAACAGAGCCTAGGGCAAAGACATTCTGTTCTTGTGTATGTAATATATATAACTGGTACAAATAAAACCAGGAATAAAAGGCTATTTTAAGTACTGACTGCCCTGCTGAAATAAAAGGCAGCATCTCCATAGAGTTCTGTAAGATCTGAATCAATCCCCCAAGGAGGTGAGTAATTGCAATGGTGTAATGAAGTTATTGCTGCATATTTGAACATTGTAGTGAGCCTCCATCCACTTGAGTCCGCAGGGAGATACAGACTAACTGCCCGAGTTCCATTTAGCAGTTTCTAATCAGAGTTAACACACTGCTGTACTTTCTTCAAAAATTTAAAAAGTGATTCCTCTCATTTAGCAAGCTAGTTAAACATATTTAGGGCTTAAAATGCTTCTCTCTTGTACAGATAGGCTTAATACAGCCACAGCATTTTCCCAGAAGTGGGATAGTGGATGCTGCCTGTGCAACGTAAGCAATCTTTAGAACCACCTGTTAGTCTTTCAATATGCTGCATAGCCTTGTGTGGGCAGGTATTTGTAAACACGAGCTTTTCTCCATTCCCAAATCAAATTATCACTTAGAAAAATAAAGCTTTCTCATTGTACTCCTATTTTTTTTTTAAAAAATAGAAAGGTACACCAGCTGTTTTTCTCTGTGGAACAACATCATCTATATCCTGTGCAGAATTCAGCAGTTGCCATTAACAGCAATAATCTTGTGGTTAGGGGGAAATAAAGAGTCATCTGTGCTGTCTCTATCTCTGCTCTGTCACTGAAAATAAGCAGGTGCGTAGAATTCTACATGTAAACTGATTCATTCTTCCCTTCTGTTATTAACAGCACACGTGGATTCAATAGCACAGGAGCTCAGGTAAGTTTTGAAAAGTTTATCTCTTGACTTAGTTACAGGAAAATGCCATTAGTCTGTGCATTTATTGGAGAAACAGAATGAAGCTTGGGTTCATACTGATATAAGTTTTTTTAATGTGCAGGAAGGAGGAGAAGTGACTTTTAAGGTTCACCAAATCATACAGCTGATTTGTAATCCAATGGTTCTTAAAGTATGAGGGAAACTTCCATTCAGTGGTTACTGAAAGAAATCCATGTCTCTGCAATATGCTGTTTGGTGCGTGTCTTGAGCGGGACATGAAGTAGCCGATTTCCCCTCTGTTATTCCAAACAGTTTTTTCACAGAACTAAATTTGAAAATGAATTCCTTTCCCCCCTCTCCCTGTTATTTGATGGGTGGCCTAGGCACTTAAAAGAGACAGCCATACAAATAGCCACGTGAGGGTGGCCACTGACAGTACCATGCAGCAAGATGATGGCAGTGGCAGGGGTGCGTCCTCTGCTTTACATAGCCCCTGAAGTTCTTCTCACCACCTCTGCATGTATTTTACTGATTGTGCACAACATGTACAAAAACATTCAGAAACTATTATGACTGGGTATTCTGGTCTAGAAGAAACAGTAGCAACTTCCATTGACAGCATCAGGCATGGGGGAAAATGGACAGGACAACAGGGAATGGCAGCACTCTCAGCCATTAGGTTAAATCAGCCAAGTGTCTTAGGGTTCTCTGAGACTTTTGCATGAAGTTTCTTGTATGAAGCTTCTTCAAGTGCACCATGAACCCACACGGCCCCTGGCTCCTCTGTTTCCTTTTTATGTACTTACCTGGGGAAGAGTGAGTGTTGGCTGCTAAACTGTTTGCCTTTGTCGTTTTTTATATTCAGTAGCTCTGAAAATACTTTCACTTAACTTTGTAGAAATCACATCCAAGAGCCTTCTTTTCTAATGTAGGAAATCTTGATGTGGACTCTCTCTCCCTTTATATTATGTATTGACCATCAGAAGTCCAGTACAGTTGCCAGGAATCTCCAAGGCCAGAAACAGCCTCCTGGTGAAAGTTATCTACTACTGAAGAGAATATGATTTTATGTATGGGAATTAGAGTATCCTGTAAACCCTCACCACATACATGTACATCTGAATTCTATGTGACAAACCACAAACCCAGCTATGAAACTTGCTGCATAATTTTTATTTGCCCTTGTGTTTATTGGGTCACTGAAACCATTAGATAAAATAGTACATAGCACATTATGTAGATTAAAAGATGCCAACAATCCTTCACAAGAAAAAAATCTTTCTCAATTTTTCACATCCTACTTCTAAAGTGCTATACCAAGGAAATTCCAAGGACATGTCAGAATCTCAGTAAAATGTAGCTTTCAGATGAATGGTCATGGAAGAAAATACATCTTTTATCAAATATAGACATGGTAAAGACTTGGGTTTATCAATCACCAAATACTATAAAATGAGACTATCTTATGCCTGACACTTAACATATTCCAACTAACTGTACTAAACACACTCATATGTAAAGATGTGTCTTGGTATCTTTAATTATTCATTTCATTTATAGCCTACATTTCTCCCCAATGGGACCTCAAACCTGTTACATGATTCTCTTCTCATTACAAAAAAACCTGATCCGAAAAACCAGACAGTGAAAGCATTTAACATTTTATAATGCCAAATTACTCCCCACTCAGCTCCCTTAAAACTTGCATTTGGAAGTGCACCTTTTGAAATCCACAGGTGGAAATTGGGAGTAGAGAAGGTGCAAGTGGAGAAAGGGTGAAGTACTTCTTTCCTGAGCTAAATGCCTGCCTCCTGAGCTTTTAAAGCTCCTTCCCCCCCCTTTTTTAAGAGTGTCAGGACTAGAGATGGGCACAAACAGCAATACGAACTAAAAAAACCCATGAACAGCCCAATCTGCTGTTCGCGAACAAGCTGTTTGTGAGGCCTCATTCTAAACAAACAGGTGGTCATTGCAAGCCTCATTCTTTGCTGTTCGTCAAGCCAGACAGTCTAACACCTGCAATCAATTCCCATGGCAACTCAGGCAGGGATTGTCTGAACTCTGTCTGAACTCCTGCTGTTGCCCTGGAAACCCCAATCTAAGCCCAATTTAGCTTGATAGGCAGGTCTACCTTCCAAGTGTAGACTGGAGCTCCAAATTTGTTACAAGAGGAAAAGGCCAGGGAGGAGGGGGGCTCCCAGCTCTGGCTTTCAGGGAGAGACAGCTGCTGTTAGAGAGACAGGGTGAGTGCATTGGAGCTTGAATTTTCTTTGTGTGTGGTGGGATAGGGATCTACCCCTTCAGGTTCCAGGACTACTGCCAGGCTCTGGGGCCAAGCTATTATTTATTATCGGTACCTTTCCTGCTGCCTGCTCAGGAAGGGTTTCTGGGAGTGGTGCAGTAGGGATCTTGATGGCTGGAGGAGAGCTTGCTGGCCCCCATGAACAACAAACAACGAACATGTTTGTGACAGGATCATGTTCATCAGTGTTCATTGTTGGTTGTTTGTCACCATGTTCGTTTTTTTTCTGTTCATGCCCATGTCTTGTCAGGACTATCCTGTGTACTTTTGTGAATCTCATGTAATTTGACCAAGTTTCAAACTCTTACCTTCCATTTGAAAAGATTTGCACAGTGCAATCATAAGCAGAGTGGACTTTCCCATTGACTTCTGTACTCTTAGAAGGATGTAGCTTTGCTTTGGCTTGAGCTGACAGTCTATTTATCAACTTGCTCCTGAGTTGCCAAAGCCTTTCAAGTCCTCTTTTTTATTTATATTGATTAAAAACATACATATTGCAAAGGATAATAAAAACAATAAAATATTTTTTAAAGGAAAAAATACTTAAGTTCATAAGGCTTTAATTTTTCTGTTGGGAGTACACAACACATTAGTTGTTCAAACATTTTGGCTCAGTTCAGACATAATATGAAATCATAGTTAATTTGCTTATAGTGAATGTAATCATCCAAGCATTTGCTGAGGCAAACCAGTATTGAATGATCATCTGGAAACTGGATCCTCGTTTCACAAGCTAACTATAGGCAAACTAAACCATGGCTTTGTGTTGAATTGAGTCCATCTATTGTATATGATGCTACTTGAGCTTCTGATGCTCATTAATCACCATTATTAATGCCTCTTTGTCCTGCCACAAGCAGACTAAAGAGATAAGGAACCCTCTCAGGAGTAAATGCTGGCTAAAAGTTGTTAGTAGTGAGTTGAAATAAATGATCTGAATTGATAGATGAGGCATCTGCCATTTCCTGTGGGTAATAGGTAGATCGTACCAAGGTAGAAGAAGCTGGATGTCCATCTTCAACTTATCAAAACTGGAAAGGATGTCTTACCCTTAGATAAATGCAAAATTCTGTTAGACTTAATAAATGCTATTTTATCAGTGATATTAGCATTTATATTTAATGTAATCGTGTTTCATGGGTTTCATCAATATTATGACAAGTGAAAAATGCTAAGGTTGAATCCTATGATCATCACAAGGCTGATCCCGAAGTGAGGAGTAGCAGCCATCACCCCATTTATAATCAACCAAAGGCATCAGTTCAACATCCTCAGTCATGATGGAGGATGTCAGTAGTCTTGCAGCACTAGGATGGACATCTGGCCATACTCTGTAGGGCTTAGGAGGCAGATCACATCCTTGAGGAATATTTTACCTGTGACAAACTGAGCCCTGAGACCATAGCACAAGTGGCCTATTATTCTTCATTAATTTGTATTATAACTTATCAGTATCATAGGACTCAGCTGTGTATATGGCAGAGGTATTTTCTACATTCATCCAAATCAATTATATAGATTATTCTGAACAATGGAACTTACAAATGCAGGTAGGAGTTGCATATTTGATGTGTTTATGTACACATGGTCTCCTGATCAGCCAAACTCCAAATCCTGAGCTATTCCAAATGTAAATAGAGCTGTCACATGGGACATTTTAAAAGAGTAACTCGAGAGTGTCTCTGTTTTCCCCTTTAGATATATATTAAGTTGCTTTTATAAATAGTTTAAACAAAATTTTCAGCATGGAGCATACATATTTATAAGACTAATGAGGCTCTCCTATACTGAACAATTCACAGCACCTATAAAGGATTTATGCTGAAATTCACTTACCCTTATTACTGCATCCTGCATGTCAACCATTTGCAGTACTATTAATTAAGCAAGTTATAAATGTAAATCATTACTGCAATAAACTTTATAGGTCTGTAGTCTTTTAGGAACCTCCCATGTTTCTTTCTCCATCTTTCAGATCCCTCATTAATTAGCTGTATCTGAAAGCGATGGCTACAGCCTGGATAAATTCTAGTCATTCTAACAACCTCATCCTCATCAATTGCCGATGTAAAGATTCCATTTAAAGGTTCTTCCAGACAACAGAAGAGCACTTCTGCATGATTCTTTGCTATAGAGATAGGTGGTATATTACTCTCCCAAACTTGGTAACCACTTAATTACACGTTGTTGTGTAAAGAGCAGTGCCACGCACAGAACTCTGAACACATTGAGTATGTGCTACACATGGAAAATGTGAAGAAGAATGCTAAAACTTTCTGCATGGAGTGTTCTGTGGGTGTCATCACACTTTATATGCTCATCTCAACACACTGCAGCAGTGGTGTACCATCTGTATAAGCTTTGTTTGCCAACCAACCAGGAAAAAAATGAGTGGAGCACTGGATCCACCCCGTGTCCCATGGACCCATCATAATTCCAACAGTAACTACAGGCCACCCTCTGGCTTCACCAGTGGAACAGGTATTGATAAGAATGTTTTATTGTGAAAGCTGACAATGCCCTGGAGGAAGAGCCACTTAAGTCAGAGGAAGGCTCCTCCTTAGGCTGGAAGATGCTACTTGGAGGATGGTTGAATCCACCCTAGCAATCAGAATGTAGAATTTGTTAGAGTATACAGATAAAATCCTAACTAAGAGGCTAGGAATGAAGCCAGCAGTAGCTCTCGTCAAGTTCGAAGCAGGGAAAACTCTCCCCAAGTTTTGGTAGGCCAGTTGCTTGCAGCAACTTACCCCAGAGTTGGCATTTATTTTAAACAAACAAACAAACAAACAAACAAACAAACAAACAAACAAACAAACAAACAAACACGTCTTTACCTGATTACTTTAAAAACATCTTAACATAAAGAAATAGATTTTTTTTTTAATTAAACGGGCAGGAAAACCTGGCAAACTCCTTGAGGCATCTGTTGATAATCAGAGTTTGCTTCAGTGTTCCTCTAATGAGCTGTACAGCCAAAGGGGCACGGGGAGGGCACTCCTCTGGTGCTGGACAGCTGTATAGCACTGTTGCTGGGGTGGGGTGGGGAGTGCTGGTGGGGCTCTGCAACTCTCAGCAAAATTCTGAGCAGGAAGTAAATAAGGTGCCAAAAATGTTCTTGCCACTCATTTGCTAAAAAACAGTAGTAGTAGTAGTAGTAGTAGTAGTAGTAGTAGTAGTAGTAGTAGTAGTAGTAGTAGTAGTAGTAGTAAAGAATAGCAGTTGTTCTTCTCCCTTACAGGTCTTGCTCTCTTTATGTCCACACATACATTGAATTATATTAAAAAATAGAATTTGGTGTGTTAAAATATAAACAGAAGTAGTATAATCCTTATCATACTGTGTATATCTTAACAAACCGTATGCTTGGTTTGTTTGTCCAAAGATATTTTGATTTCCCCCCTCATGTTTCACAATGAAATCAAGGCACGCATAGATTTCATTATAGCTGCATGCCTTCTCCTGGGTTATTACCAACTTCCTATCATTCTGGCCTTTTTACATGCTTCTTTTTATTTCCTCAGCCATTTCACAGTCCAATCGTTCCTTTTGGTCAGGTGGCCTATAACATTAGTTTATTGTCTGAAACATCTCCAGCCTCAAAGCATAATGACTCAATAGCATTATCTATTCCTCCCCATCCTCCTCTTAGGGGAACTAATAAATTCTCTTTCCCCAACAAGGCTACACCACCTCTCTTTCTACTAGTATTATTTTTAAAAAGAAACTATCCTTTGATATTGAAATTTTAGTCCGATTTTAGTTACATCATAATGTGTCTTCTCCTAAATTACTATGTACAGCTGCCCTCCCAGCACGATCTTACTTTCTTCTTTGACTATTTTGCCCTAATTTTAGTGTTCATGAATCTTTCTCCCTCTTTTATCTTCATTGCCATCCAAACCTTTGTGTGTACACCTTTCATCTCTGTTTGGTCAGTGTGCTTGCCCTGATGTCATTAAACATAGATTTAACTAAACTCCTTCTCAGAACTATAATTGTTCACTCTTGGTATGGAATAAGCATTGATCTTGTTGAGTGGCAGGTTTTTTCTCTATTCTTTTTACTCCTCTTCCAAATCATATCATAGCATTCTATTGTGTGATCTTAATTCAGGGACTGACCACAGGTAGACCCATCCCATTGTATAGACCCACCTGAACCAAAAGTGTGAGCCTTGACCAAAAATCTATTTTATATGTACCATATTTACTTAAAAGGCAGATGATGCTGAATGTAAGACAACTCCCTTTAAAAATTATATAAAAATTATTACTGTACATATTTGTAACTTGTATGCAAATATAAGACAACTTTTTCTTGACAGCACACCTGTAGGGAGAAAAACCCTAATTTTCCTTTTGGATCAATGCAGTATTCATTAATTATGCATTGCTGGAAGTAACAATGCATGAAAAAATAGCTATAGGTGAAACCAGTCTTATATATGCAAACTGGTTGTTTTAAGAGCTCCTTACTAGGGTCTGATAGAAGGGTGAGTCTGATCTAAGGGGAAGAGGAAACATGGAGTGGATTGCCTTTTCTGTTGTACGGTACCCAAGGGAAGTTGCTTGTTTTATAGGAGTCATTCCTAATATGTTGCTAAAGTTTTACCTGATTCATAAATGAATTTTGCTGGATTGTTATTCTTACTCAATATGCAAGGCAACCAAACACTCCTCAGATTCTTCTCTGGCTCAGGATAAATGAATTTGGAATATACACTTCCAAGTGCTTTCTGGCCAAATCTCTTGAACTAAGAAGCTCTGGAATCTTTGTTTCCTGTTTTTTAAAATCTATTTGGAAATTTTATATGCCATCTTTCTAGACAGCTCACAATGTAAAAACATAAAAACACCACCACCACCCCCTGAGAATTATCAACAATAAAACAATCCTGAACATAAAAACAACATAAAACATAACTCAGCAGCCTAAAATGATATTTCTAAAACAGTCTTCAGGCTAGAAGCAGACCATAGGAATAAATGAAATATATAGGCCCCTTTAATGAAAAGCTTGTGTTAGATTAAATGTTTTGGCCTGCAACTTAAAGGAGAATAAAGTACTAGTAGGCAACATCAGGCAAGCCTCAAGTGGGAGGGCATTCCAAAGGCAAAGTGTCACCAGTGAATAAACACTTCCTCTGGACACCACCCATCTTCTCTCTGCAGACAAGGGCTTGAGAAGAGGATTTTTACTTGCTGGCTGGCCAGTACAAGAGTACCATGGCAGTACCCTTTGGGCTTAAAAGTAAGAACTAGCACTTTGAATTGTGCCTAGAAACAGATTGGTAGCTGGCAGTAGTAGCTGCTCCAGAAGCGTCCTTTACCACTGGGATTTTACCACATCGTTTATGTTGTTCCAAATGATGACTAGTGAAGGAGCATTTTGGTCTTAAGCCTTTGGATTCTACTGACCCTAGTAGGGTAAAGAAAAAAGGGTGAATGAGACGAGAGTTGAATCAGACATGAGGAGATTTCCAGACACCTTTGTGTTCTCACTAATAGCATCAGGAGTGCACCTGAGCTTCAGTTTAAAATTGAGCTAATTTCACATGAGTTAATTTGAGCCCAATTCTAAAAATGTCTAAATTGCTTCAGCAGATATGAGCCTATTCTGAATTTTATGTGGGACTTACCCATCACTACTCATTCCTCTAAATGCTTCTAATAACCACACAGACAGATATTTGTCTCCTTTAGTGGTTGATAAAATGTGGCCAACCTTCCCTACCAGGAGATTGTTCCTTAACACAGTACCTTATTCATCTTTTCTCCTTATCTGTCCTTTGGGGAAAAGGAGCAAGGATGTGTCACCCATTCTGTGGGATCCTCATCTTGTGTGGTAGACCATATTCTGAGCAGGAGATAAATCCACTTGTTGTCTAATCAATTGTTACTACTTTCAACACTGCATTGCAAAAAGGTATACCTGATCACAATTTTTGCTAAACAAGCATCCAGTTTGCCCTGAATCAAGACATGAAACACAAAGTATAGATTAAACTAAAGGTTATTAATTGAACTCTGAACTAAGCAATGTAATTAACTCATCCCCCGCCCCCCACAATACACACACAATTTGTAGGTTTCCTAAAACGTTGACCCATTGGTAGGTTTACTGTGTAATGCTTATGGTGGACCATCTTCCAGGGATTTGTTCCATTGCCGCCCACCACCACCAGAAAAATAAAGGTGGGAAATACTCCAGGCTAGTCACTGGCATATTATTTCCGGGTACAACTCAGCAGTGATAATGGGTAGTTCTAGGAATCACTGGAAACATCTATAACATCACATGCCCCTACATCCCTATGCCAGCTCTCCTGCTGGTTGTTGGGCTTGGCTTGGCAACTCTACCCATTGAATATGTATCTACTATGTCCATGTTCTGTGAAGGTTTATTTTGTCAAGCAACACAGGTCTTTCTAGGTTATAGCTGGGAAATTTTAGAATCAAATTTGCCCATTGAGCTACCATCTAGGAATGTGAAGGAGCTCTAACTTGGCATCTTCAAGCTAAAGGATTAGAAGTGACATTGCTAGGACTTCTAGTAGAAACCCTAGACAGAGTCTAGCAGCCAGGGCTAAATGGACCATTGGCTAACAGCATATAGCAGCTTCTTGTATATTTCATGCCACAGCTATACTTTTCATTATGTGCATTTATGTGGCTTTAAAAGGGTTGCAGCCTAATATCCATGTTCTAAACAATCAAGTTGGTGCATTTGCCCTGATCAATGTCACAATTTTCTCTCACTGCTTCCACAAAATCATGCTGTATGAAGTTGCACTGGAAAAAGAAGTGGACCATTCCATCCCAAGTGTTAGTTTGTTGGCACAGCAAATCTTAGCTTCTTCAAACCTTTTGTTTTGTCTCCTTGGGGTTCATTTCAGCATCAAGAACAAAACAAAATCTTAAGTAGCCAAACATTATATTTTGACTACTTTTCCATCAAAAAACTGCTCATATGTAATATTGAAAGAATGAGTTATATTGTCTCCTGATTCATAAAAAAAATCTTCTCCCTTTTTATGACTCTCAGATTACCCAATAACCTTGACAGTTGAACCGGTGTTCCATGACAACAAGCAGACCATTGATAAATAGCAACAAAACTATTAGCAGTTGAATTTATGAGATGGGTAATAGAGGGGCTAAATTATAGGCTTACTGTTTGACAAACTACAGCTTGACATATCTCTGCAAATGTGTGTGCATGCATTTCAGAGAGGAAAAAAACTTTCCAAACATTGTGATCCCTTATTTATTTATTTGATTGATTGACTGACTGACTGACATCTGACTTTTTAACCAAGTCCTCAAAGCAGTAAGAATGGGAAGTTTGATGGCAAACTCGAGCAAAAATACACCCCATTCTTCAATTATACCTAGCTCAAATCACTTCCTTCAAGCTGGTAAACCCTGAAAAATTGGTGTGGATAAGCTTCTTTCCACCATGACGATACCTTGTGGTCTCAACAAAGTAAAAGCTCCTATTCTGAGGCCAATGAGGAATTGGAGCAAAAAAAGTTCTCTCAGCCCAGTTTGGCAACCCTGACCTGTCAATGTTGTACAGATGTGCTAATTTAAAATGGGTCATGGAAAAGGCCCATACATAAGTGTAGTTGCACCAGACTATGATTAATGAGATTGCATGAGACCTGATTGGCTAGCCCATCCACTGTCATTTGTGCACAAGTTTTCTCTTCTTCCAAGAAACTGAGTTAAAACTGCTACTTTCCACGTATGATGGACTGTGGAATGGTGTTAAATAGACAGTCATTACAGTAGGTAGCTATATAATCTACATAGCTGCATAATAATAATAATAATAATAGCTTTGCTTATATACTGCTCTTCTAAACAGATTAGTGCCCCACTGAGAGCAGTGAACACAGTCAGTGTTGTTATTATCCCCACAATACAGCTGAGGCTGAGAGGAGTGCTGCTTACCCAAGGCCACTTGCTGAGCTCATGGCAATAATGGGATTTGAACCAGAAGAGTGCTGATTCACAGCCCACTCACTTAGCCACTGTGCTACAGCAGTTTAGTGACAGAGATCCTTGGAAAGCAGGTATGTGGATTATGGACATTTTCAGAAAATGCTCCATATTAACTATTTGTTACTATATGTGCTATATGTTGCTCTACATTAACCAGAACCAGTTATAGAGTTGACCCAGAAATGTGTTTGTTGTTTGTTTAAGTGCTACCTCTTCAGAGGCGGCTCACAAAAAAACCCCAAGATAACTCCATAAAAACATACAATCCGACCATAAAACCCAGCCAGTAAAAGTCAAGGGCAGTGAGTCATCAGATCGGTGTAGGCACTGGACTTCATGTTAATGTGTCATCATTATCATCATGTTACTCTGTCATAATGACAGAGAAGAAAGCATGGTTATCAAACTATGAAAACTTTGCTCTTGTCCTACCACCGTGGAAAAATCATGGGAAGGGTGATGTTTTCTGCAAGGGTTGAATATGTCCATCTAAAGAGCTTCTGTTTTATTTCAGCCCTAATGAATACCTGATTTTAAACAAAAGATAAAACAGTCATGCTTATCTTGAATTCTGCGTGCACTTAGCTGTGTACATAACTCTGTAGTGCAAATTTTATTGGAGAAACACAGGAAGGCATATATGCATCAGGTCCTTAAATGAAATTAATGAGAAATTACATGGAGGTAGAGAAGCTCTAATGGGCACACTGAAACTCTTGAATTCATAACATAACAACAACAACATTCAATTTATATACTGCCCTTCAGGACAGCTTAACGCCCACTCAGAGTGGTTTACAAAGTGTGTTATTATTATCATCATGACAATCACCTTGTGAGGTGGGTGGGGCTGAGAGAGCTCTGGAAGAGCTGTGATTGACCCAAGGTCACCCAGCTGGCTTCGAGTGGATGAGTGGGAAATCAAACCAGGTTCTCCAGATTAGAGTCCTGCTGCTCTTAACTACTACACCAAACTGGTTTCTCTGAACATTTCCTTTATGTATGATTGTATAGGACAAACACCTTATTGCCAAACTTGATATAGAAAGTAATGTGAAGTGCTATTGTAAGCAGAGTTATCCTTTCTAAGACCTTTGTTTTCAATGGCCTTAGAAGGATGCAGGGCTTTTTTTCAGCAGGAATGCAGTGGAACGGAGTTCCAGAACCTCTTGAAAATGGTCACATGGCTGGTGGCCCCACCCCCTGATCTGCAGACAGAGGGGAGTCTAGATTGCTCTCCCTAAACTCCCCTCTGTCTGGAGAACAGGGCGGGACCACCAGCCATGTGACCATTTTCTCCGAGGGCAACCCACTGAGTTCCATCACTTCTTTTCCGAGAAAAAAAGCCCTGGAAGGATGTAACTCTAATGATGATTGTGCTGTTGGTATAGTAAATTGGTAAGGCAGTGAGTTAAACTACATGGAAAATGCAATATTAAAATATTGCAGTATTAATCAAAAATTCTTGCTATATGCACAACGCTGCTAAATTGTAATAATTTAGCACTGAGTATCAATATGTTTTTGCATCTCACAGTTCTGCCATGAGCTCAGTAGGTGGCCTTCAATAAGCCACTCCCCTCAGCCCCAGCTCCCCAGCTGTATTGTGGGGATAATAACAACACTAACTTGTTAACCACTCTGGGTGAGGCACTAATCTCTCTAGAAGAGCAGTATTAATCCTGCACAGTTGTTGTTACAGCAGTGCAAATACAAGTCGCAGATTACAGAGTACAAACATCTGAGACAGACTTCTCAGGTCCATAAGGAGTTGCAAAATGGTCCTCATATCTTCTAGTGCTCTTTGTCTTGTCAGCACCAAATTACCATGCTAGGGTCAAGACAGGATGGCAGGAACTGCATCAACAACTTTATGGAAGCAGGATTAATAGAAGTTTGCCATAGTCTGGTTAGATATCTCATAGTATCACATTAAGAGACTTAAAAAGGAAGACAGAAACTTAACTATTGTAGTTGGGGTAAAGGCATTTTATTTGTTCACTTATGTATTAATGAAAACATTTATACCCAGGGCAGTTCCATAAAGCTCAGGGCAAAGCAATAAATAAGACCAAGTTTGTATAGCAAGTTTACAATTGACTTAAAAACAGTTCAATCAATTCAGCTGATTGGTACCAGAAGGGGTGTGCACTGAGAAAATTTCAGTTTTACTTTTGGTTCCCGGGAGTTCTGAAATAATTCCATTCTATTACTGTTTGTTCCGGCTTTGGTAATGCCGGCTCAGATCTGATCCGCTTGGTTTTTCAAAAAAAAAAATTGGGGGTTATTTTCATGAATTAGGCAGGTGTTAGCCATGCATGAGCAAATGCACGCTGTTCTTTTCAAGGGGATTGGGGAAATGAGGCCCTGGGGCAGCTTTTTTTGTATTCAATGACACTAAAATTGCACAGAACACAGTCCTCTCTCTAAAACATCGTCACACCAAGTGTGAGAGCGCATACAACAATGGGATTCCATGTTGATGGATCCTAAAGAATGCTTGGGGAAGGCACACATCTAGGCAAGTTGGGCAGCTGTGCATGCACACACACACTGTTCTTTTCAAGGGGGAGAGCTGGGGAAACAAGGCTCTATTCTCGCTTAACCCAAAACCCATTGATCCAATGAGTTTCTCCTCAAACACATGAAAACTCACGAACAAGCAAGTGTTGGGGGGCACACACAATGGTGGGAAACTTACTGGCAAAGCGGTGCTGGCTCAGAACACCAATGGCAAGCGCTCCAATGCCAACCAACACAGTACAGCAAAATAAAATGCTTCTTAATGACAAAGCCAATAAAGTCTTACCTTTAAGTCCTGTTATGTCAGGTTTCCCTGTGCCTTGTAGTTTTGTTTCCATGATGAAGGGCAGGCAAATCCTGCCTTTGCAGCAGCTTGGACTGCTTGTCTAATCCCACCGGCCGCTGGCTTGTCCTTGCACTGTATGTAAAAACACACAGAAAGGGACGCTAGATGTTAATTTTTCCTTCACGGGACAGGGAAGTAGAGGGAGGATGGCACACTTTCCCATCTATTTTTTACTAGTAAAAGTGGGAGACTAGATAGGTTGCTGGCTGCCAGTCTCTCTTTCAAACTAACCATCAATGCAGAGTTAAATGAAAACAAAGAAAAAACATTGGCAGTCACTGCTGAACAAGAGCATCCTGTTGCTGTGCTAGAAAATTAAAAAATCTCACCAGATCCATCCTTTCACGCAAAATACTAATCTGGAAACACTTGGGTGTGCGAACATGTGCAAGTGTGCAATGCTCATACCTGCTGCCTTCCCATCATTTAACACTGGGTTAACAGTTTTAATCAGAGAATTCCTCCTAGTGCTCCTCAACATGCTGTCTTTGGAGGACTTCTTTAGTCACAGTGATGGCCTTGGCACCATGGCACCTAAGCAAAGAACAACAGCAGCAGAAGGTCACTGAATCGGCATGAACCAACTTTGCCTGGGACTTCTTCAGTGTGGATCTCCTTTAATATTTTTTTTCCTTTCCAATTTTCACCCTAATCAGCATAACATGAGCCTTTGTGGCAGCTGGGGGCTCAGAGGTTGAAGGACACCCCTCCCTCCTCAAACCCACATGTGCACACCTGGCTGGCTTTTCTTTTCATTGTGTATAAAAATAGACAGAAAAGGATGCCAGTTGGTTCGCTGGTGCTGATGGCACCATGCTGTCTGTTGCTCCCCTCCCTGCTGCAAAGCAAATGTTTAATTCCTAACAGCCAAAACACACGTTAAGAAATACCTAGGTTCAGAACGTGTTATCTTACCTCAAGGTTTGCCGGGATCTGTAGGCATCCTGGAAGCTTAAAGTTTAGCATTTACAGAGCAGCAGGGAGGGAAATACAGGTGCCTGTATTTCCCTTCCCCTTTCTGCTGCTCTGTAAATGCTAAACTTGTTCTCTTACCTCAAGGTTTGCCGGGATCTGTAGGCGTCCTGGAAGCTTAAAGTTTAGCATTTACAGAGCAGCAGGAAGGGGAAGGGAAATACAGGCACCTGTATTTCCCTCCCTGCTGCTCTGTAAATGCTAAACTTTAAGCTTCCAGGACACCTACAGATCCCGGCAAACCTTGAGGTAAGAGAACACGTGCTGAACCTAGGTATTTCTTAATGTGTGTTTTGGCTCTAAGGGCCACTCAATATGCCATTACCCAGGAAGTGCTGAAGAAAAAATGCACTCATGCACACCCCTTCCCACCAACAGAGTTAACACTAAAGGCTCAGAGTGTTTCTACACAAGATGCCTCGGCACATATTCATCAAATGTAGGGAAACACAATGTTAGCTGGGAAGCGTAGTTTAAAAAGTCACAGCTGGCAGAGATCACTCCTCAGAGGGTTTGTTAATTTCATCTTTGCCTCCCTGAAGCTCTGTCAATTTTGCCTTTCCAGTCTAAAACTGTGTGGGATCGCAACCAGAGGTCAGGGAGGAAAGGAAATGGGCTGGAGCTACCTTCCAGAGCAGGGGTTAGACCTGGAGAGGTTATAATGGGCTGAAGTTTCCCTTCTGGCATTTCACAGCCCCTTCACACAACCTTTGCCCTGCTTCTGGCTCTGTCTTTTTAAACCACCCTTCCCAGCTACCATTGCATTTCCTGACATGTGTTCTTCATATATCAGACATCTTGTATTGGTCTCTCCCCTTTGGAGCCAATAGATTTCATGATGAATGTAGATAGACTAGCTGTTAAGGGAAATGAGATGCTGTGGGATGGCCCATCCCTCAGCCTGGCCTGCCTACTAAAATGAAACACGCACACTTTTTGGCGTGTGTGTATGTGGGGGTGTTATAGCCTCATTTCCTGGATTTGGTTCAGCATTCTGGAACCAGCGAATTCTGTGTGTATTTTGGCTCGTTTTTTTCATTATGCACACCCATAGTAGAAATCTTCAGTCCATACAAAGTCAGACAATAATGCCCTTGGCAAAGTCAGGAAATGGCAGAATCAGGAGACTAGAAGCATGCTTCAGCACAGGCAGTAGTAGCCATATGGAACATCCAAATACTGGATTCTAGATATAACCCACCTTAGATTCAGTTCTGTGAGGTATACAATAGGGGAGGAACTATAGCTGAGTGGCATATTTTATTTAGTTTACACAAAAGTATAATAATTTAAAACAAATTTAAATGTCTTATAAATAACAGCATAAGAAAGACTAAAAATCAATAGCAAACAGTTACAAGCCCCCCCCCCAATAGTGTAAGACCCTACAAGCATAAATTAAGATTTAAAGCAGCAGCAAAAATTAAATATACCAAGCAGAACTAAAATTGCACGTGGAAGGTCCCATTTTAATCCTTGGCATTTCCAGCTAAAAGGTATAAAGTACAGGAAATTCATTCTATGCTTGAAACCCTGGAGAACCACTGCCAATCAGATCTGGTTAAGACTCAACTAGATGGGCCAGTGATTTGACTCCACAGAAGGAAGCTTTCAGTCACTTGGCAATTTCAGTTTACCTCACTTTACATTTCATTTAAATGTAAGGTGAGGTAAACTATACAAATTGGCTGTTCCTGGCAAAATATTGCCATGTCCTCAGTCTTTCAGACCTTGGATACCACTAAGATGGAGAAGCTGAATGCACTCCCTCTGTCTGCCTCGTGTTTATCCCACCTGTCCTTTTAAGGTCTTAGGACAGCCTTTGTATTTTATCCTCACAGTAATCCTGTGAGCTATGCTAGGCCAAGAGATAAAGTTTCAGGCCCAAGGTTTCCCAGTGAGTTTCATGGCAGATTGGGCTGTGGACCTCAGACTCCTCAGTCATAGAACAGCACTACCCTATACTAGCTCAAACAGTGGCAACCACCCCTCATCTCCCATCTGTTTTTGTACCAAAAATTTTGTACCCAATACTATTGTGATCTGTATGCCCTTCTTTCTCCATGCCTGCTGTGCCACTATCCCATACAAGGGATAGTATCTAGATTTTGGCCCTTCAATATATTTATCATGAATTTGGACATGATGGTATAGCACAGTGGTTGGGTTGCAAATCAACACTCTGCTATTTAAAATGCCACTATTTCCATGAGCTTAGTAGGTAGCCTTGAGTAAGCTGTTCCTCTCAGGTCCTGCTACACAGCTATATTGTGGGCTGATAATAACACTGGCTGTGTTCATTGCTCTGAGTAGACACTAGTCTGTCTAGAAGAGTGGTATATAAGCACAGCTACTATTACAAGGGTATATAAATAAGAATGTGCCAACCCTAATCCAGAACTTCTGCTGTGCATGGAGAAATGCCAATAACTGTTGGAACCTCACAAAAGTTGGGGCTTTCCATTAAACTTTTCCATTTGTATGTATACAATGGAACCCAACAGAGTTTTGAATTGTGGCAATAGCATGAAAAAATGGTTACCTACTGCTGTTCCATTTACAAATCATATGAATTTTTAAAATTGGTTTTAACTTCAAAAAGCTGGAAAAATTGTGTTCCTTTAAATCTATAGCAAGTAAACTTTGTATATAGTATCTGAACCCAGTGTCTTATTTTGAAAATAACTGGCAGAGCTAAGAGGTTGAAAAATGATCAGAAAGTTTACATGAAAAATAATTTTAATTACTTTGGTATTGGCTTATATAGTTTTTTATGTGCAAGTTACGTACCCTAACATATACACACAAACTTCATTTACTAAGACTTGATGGTCATATTTATTTTGCTGTAAACAATAAATTCTGTACAAACGGCAGTGAATTTATGTAAAACTGTTGAAAAGTATCCATTATAATGCTCTCTGGTTTTGTGCTTTATTGCTACAAAACAACATAGGTTTCCATTTAAGATGCATATTGGTTATAATGTAACTTTTGCAGCAATGCAGATCTTCACATTTGTTTCTGTGTCCTTTGTATTTGTAATGGTGGTTTGCCAAGAAGATGCCTTGCCAAAATGGATTTTTTTAAAAAAGCAAAAAGCTCAAGTTAGTCATATGCTACCATCCAAAACAATCAGAACTGGATCCAATTTAGTGCACATAAGTTACCTTGGAAGGATTAATTTATGCTGTTGAGCCTTATAATATGTGTAACCCACAGGGAGCTGTCTGGAGACAGGGATTTTTGCAAATCTTTCCGCTAAATCAACGAGCCAAATGCAAAATCCGGCAACCAGGGGCATTGTGCAGATTTGTGATGCTCCCTGGGGGACCATGGGTCCAGTAACCAATGAATGGATTACACTGATCCATAAATGCAGTTTTTCGTCTGTGACAGATATAAATGATATTATTCATATGGCATAACTGGAAGAGAACCACAGATAATGAATAATGTTTATACCAAAAGTTAGAAAGTGTGGGATTTTATAGCAAGTGATGACCTCTTAGGAGCACACAGCTTATCAGACATTTCTACCTGAATTCTGCTACTCCACTGCAAATATATTTATAAAACTTGCATTTGAGATGGTATTAACTCCCATTTGAGTATGGTGCATAAGTTTTGCATAATGTGGTGCAGGACATCTCTCCATTGACACAATATCTTTGGTTACAATGACAGTAGCATCCATGCTGGCCCCACTACAGCTCCTTTCTGTTAATCAATCAGGTAAGTAACCAAAGCTGACTCAGTTTAGTTGTTACCCAATGAGGTCTCCTTGTAAATTGGGGGGAATTAGCAACAAGGAGAAGCCTGCGAGAGAAGGGGTAACTTAGGGATCTTTTGAGCCTATGTATACACAGATCCCTTCCTCTAGAGAACTCTTTCAATAAAATAGGCAGATGTTCAACCAAAAGAGTTGTTTTAATTTATAAAATAACAAAGATCAATGGCACAAAATACACACAATAAATACACACACAGCACTCACACAGAGCTAACTAGAGAAACCGTGAGGGAAGTGGGAAGAGAAGTTCAAGGGTTGGGTTGTATTTACCAGTTCCAGGAGAAGTTTGAGAGCAAAGATGGTTCCATGGAGGAGCATCATGGACAACCAGTGGCTCATGAAAGGGGAGAGAGGGGACTCAGACATGCAGTCTGAGGATACATGGGTCCCAGGACACAATGAGCACATGGCAGGACAGCCTAATTATAGAGCAAAGCATATCCTGAGGCAAAATTGACATCTTGCTCCCAAAGACAATAACTTGATGGTTGTTTCCCCGAGGTGGGACAATAGAACTGAGAAGAGTTGAGTGTGCCTTCCTGAGAGGAACTAAAGGTGTACAAAGAGGATTGATGACTCCTGCTGGCTGGATGGGTGAGGCTTATCAGTCCCTGAGTGATTCGGGTGGGGAAATTGGCTCAGGGAAGATTGGCAGGGTGGGTGACGAGATTAACTCAAGAGCTACTGGAGACTCTTGTTACTCAGTTCTGCACACCTCCAGGGTGGGGGCTGAAGCTAGTCTGACCTCATGCTCACATTTCAGTAGTTTTCCATCTTAGCCAGGCAGCCTGCTTTGACTTAAAGCACATAAGGAGAGGAACTTGCAATATTCCATATTCATAAGCCTTCTTAATAATGTGAGGGCAGGTCTGACTGCTAACGCAGTGAGCCTGTGGGAAATGGATGAATGACCCTATCCAACCTCTGCTCAGCCCTCTAGCAGATTTTCCTTTGTTTATACAGTAAGTTTGCTAGCACAGTGGTTTCCAATATTGTGACCCACAGGGCTGGTCCAAGAGATTGAAAAAGCTCTGGGTGGGGTGGGGGATGAGTTGAGGAAATATAGGAAGATGGCAGATGTTGGCAAAAAGGTAGATGGCAAGTAACTCAGTGCAGTACATCTCCCACTGAAGGGCTGTGAAGCGTTGTAGGGGTGTGGCAAGAAATTGGGTCACTGAAGAAGCAGTGCCAAGACAGACTGCACTTGCACACATTTCTCTCACCTTCTCTACCATTTCCATGTACTGAACAGCTCCCATCTACATTCTAGCCTTCCTCCCCACCTTCTCCCAGTTACTACTGTGAAGTTAGTAGTGGCCAGACAACTCCCCCGCCATTAATATTGCAAAGGAGAAGGGCAAGGCAAGAGTGTGAAAAACTGGAAAAGAAGAAGGGTGCTAAGGGCAGGAGCTGCCATTAGGAATGGCTGACCCACTTTCAGAGGCTTTGCGACCCACTTTTTGGTTCAGTTGGGTTATCATTTTCAGCCCCAGCTGGGAGATGCACCTATAACACCTGGAGTTAGTTCTCACTGCCTTGTGGAGAGCCGGTCTCCGGGCTAACCTGAAGAAGAGCCAGCTTGGGTTCCAGGAACTCCTGTATCTGGGCTTCATCGTGGGAGGGGGTAGGCTACGACCTCCCCCGGATAAGGTTGCGTCCATAGCCAATATCCCCCACCCCAACACCAAGAGGCAGCTGCAGCGTTTCCTGGGCCTTCTAGGCTATTATGGGTGATTCATACCCCACTTTGCATCTCGAGCCACTCCCCTGATGGACTGCCTAAAGAAGGGCATGAGGAACCAAATAGAATGGACCCTTGCCAGGGACAGCGCCTTTCAGGACCTGAAGACCGCCCTGTCCCGCAGCACCACCCTGTGGAACTCAGTCTTCAGCAAGCCCTTCACGCTGGCCACCGATGCCTCAGAGACGGGGCTGGGAGCTGTTCTCACACAGGAGCACGATGGGGCTCCCGCCCCCATCCTCTTCTGAGCCACAAGCTCCAACCCCCAGAGCAGCGCTATGCCACCATCGAAAGAGAAGCTTTGGCAATCAAGTGGGCCATCGGAGCCCTGCAGCACTACCTGGCGGGCAACCTGTTCATACTGTTAACTTACCATGCCCCTTTGCAGTGGATCCACCATGTGAAGGACCAGAAGCCCTGTGTCTTGTGCTGGTACCTCTCCCTCCTTCCCTACAGGTTCTCAATCCGGTACCAAGCTGGGACCCAGCATGTGGATGCTGACTTCATGTCCTGGCTGTTTGAACCTGACCCAGACTCAGCCATGACAAAGCAAAGGGGTGTGTGTGTCCAGGGTCTGAAGCTCAGCCCCCGGACTTGCCAAGAGGAACAGGCAGGGCACAGCCAGGAGGCAGCTACTCTGCCACCCCAACAGACCAGGTCCCAAAATTGCTAGCAACAGAGGGAGGTAAAGAAGCACCCAAGCCTCAGAGGGCTAGAAGGGCAGGTGGAAGCCAGCTAGCCCCATCCTCTGCTGGGAGGCTGGAAGCCCAGGCAGGGAGAGTGAGGACAACCGGGAGGGGATCAGACCAAAGGGAGAAAGCCCAGGAAGCAGGGACAGCCAGCCAGCAGCAAGACAGTCAGCAGCCTTACCTGCAGTAGAGGAAGGGCAGCACAGGGCCAGACCCCAGCCTGCAGGCAGGCTAGAAGGAATCAGCCAGAACCAGGTGTGACTGCCTACAACAGCCAAGGCTGTGGCTAGGGTGCTGGGGCCATGGCTGGGAGGCGGAGCCAGGAAGGGGGGAAGGGATATAAGGGAAATCCACCCACAGGGCATGGTGGGTTGTTGTGTAGATGTGTGGTGGAGTGGAAGAAAGAGAGAGAGAATGAGTGAGCAGTGGAGAGGAGGAGGAGGAGGAGGAGGAGGACCACCACCACCACCACCACCACCACCACCGACAGCTGGATGGGAGCAGCTGTCATGGAAGGCAGCCGGAACAAGGTCAGGTTGCGGGGACCTACGAGTAGACTGAGAGGGTGTGAGGGTGAGGTATACCCCCCTCCTTCCACAGAGCGGGATCCCACATATTCCCTGAAGGTCCTTTAATGCGAAGGTCAGGCAGGCTGGCATCTCACCGGGTGGTGCCCTTGGCAGAACCTGACAATAAGCTTCAGGGATTCCAGTTAGTATGTTGCACAAAGAGTATTCTGTAATATCAACAAAATTTTACTGCTGCATTTCCGTCCCCTGACTACATTTACTCAATCCCTACCTGTAAAATAAAGATGTTATTTATTTTTTAATGCTATTCAGTTTCTAGTGCCATTTCCAACAAAAAGGAAGAGGGCTGCTGCTTTCCCCCATCAAGTTCCTGGGCCGAGCTAATGATATCTGCATGTCAGGGTGGGACATACACACTTTCAAAACCACAAATATTAGCATGGTCCTTGAAGCGTATTTTGGGGGGAAATCTGCCTCACAGTCGGGAGAGTGAAGGGGGCGGGGTCTGTCACAGCTGTGTTCCCATTTCATAGATCAACAATACAAAAGGTATAAAAAGGTACAGAAAAGTAGCTTTGAACTGAAAGTTCACTTTCATCCATCTAAGCTATTTATTCACAGAGATGGAAAATAGAGCTATCAAACTGATATTCTCAAACCATATCCATCTGAGCACAACCAACAAACTTGACATTAACTGCTATTATAATTTTCACTTTAGCTCTTCTTATGGGTTAGCAAGCCACCATAAATCTTTTCTTATTCCTTCCTAGGTTGATATAGTCTACTCAAGAACAGGGTTTACATTAACATATGTTTACTCAGGATTAAGGATGGTTTCAAGCTTTTTTTTTAATTCTGATGTTTCATAACAATGAAAGAGTAATGTTGTAACAGAGTTTGTCTTGCTCTTTAGATCCGTGCTCACACACAAAAGATCCACTTATCTGATCATATTAACCACATTTTTATCTCTTCTTGAAATTAAGATATTAAGTCTGTGTAACTTACTTCATTTTCCTTTTTTCCATTACTGATACACCTGCATAAATGCAGTGCCTACAAAAGTTCCATGGCAAAAAAGAGAAAAGCTGAGGAACAGATTTTGGGAGTTCCAGTCAACAAACGAAAGTCTCTGTTAATGAAACCTCGTCACTACAGTCCCTGTGTGGAAGGCAAAAGTGAAAATGAAGACAGTATAGAACAGCAAGATGACAAGAGTATCATCAAAGCAGGTATATCAAGGACCATTGACTTCACATGGATGTATACCTCCCCCATCATCTTCATGTGTGCTGTCCAAAAGAAGTTAGAGTGATTTGGCTTTGTTATGTATGTTGAAATGGAGAAATAAATATGACCATGTAAATGCAAGTATCTCATATATCATCTCTTTCTGATTCAGCAAATGTAGCATGTGTCAAGAAGGAGTGCCATGTAAGTCAACCATTGCTTATTGAGAAAGGCTTAGTGTTTTCAACAAACCAAGTTAAACTGCCAGCCATGGATCCTTCTGAACTCTTTCTTTCCAGTTCTTGCATTTCTATCTTACCCTTCCTCTAAGAGATTAAGGACAGTATACATGATTGTTGTCTCCTTCTCCATTTTATCCTCACAACAACTTGGTGAGGTTGGTTAGCCTGTGAAATGATGGCTGCACTGGCTGAACCAGCGCTGAGTGGGGATTTAGATTCAGCTCTCCCCCATCTTAATCCCACACTCTTAGCTACTACACCACATTGGCTATCCAGTGTACAGGTCAATGAGTAAAACAGCCTTCATATACAGAAGTCCTTTTGTCTCAAGTAACTGAAAGAGCCAGAATGTTTATCTTTATGACAAGCAGTCTCTCTGAGGGCTTAATTGGGAAGACCTTGTGAGATTGGGATCAGCTCTACTCCCAGCAGGACATCCGAATATTGTGTTGGACGGTGATTCATATAAATGTGGATATGTTAGCACTGATCCATGTTCTCAGGTCCTCAACCACCAGTGCTACCATGATGTCATGCTCCCTTATGGTTTGATGTGGGGAGAGGAGAAGGGACAAAGTAATCAGATTCCAGGCCATTGCTTGTGGCGGGGTTGTTTTATTTCAGGGCTTTCTGAGCATCTTAAATCTGGTTTTGTATGGGAGAAACATTTATTCCTCTACAGAATGTGTGGCATGTTTGCCTTCTGCCGAGATAAGAGCAATAGAAAAGAGAATCCCTGTTCTGGCAACCCTGGGTTGCATCTCTGAGCAGAATATATTACTCTAAAATTATGAATAAAGCTACTTCCTTCCGTTTAATTGAAAGGCATACCTCTATCAAATGGAAAACATAGCAAGTTTTTGCTCTTGTTCTACTCAAAAAGCAATCCATGATGCTGCAAATTCTAAAAATAAAGTTGCACTGGAGGTTTCAAGCCATGCAACAAAAAAACACTTCACCATAAATAGTTCAAAAGGCCATTTCTTTTGGTGTGGGTCCAGTTTCTTGAAGGAAGAACATAAGAATTAATAAATATTTTCTTTTAATGTATAACAAACAGTTGAACCAGACAATTATGTAAACTGGAAATGACCCAAAATGCTAACAGTTTGGCAGACGTAAAGTGAAATGCATTGTGGTGGCACATGTGCATTTGTGTCCTCCTCCTCCCTTCCACAATAATCTGCACTTAATAGGAATATTTTAAACTATGTAACTAAGCAACAGAGGTAATTGTTGCTTTCTAGAGCTTTTGTTAGGCACTCCACCATAGCCCAAATATGCATAATTAGGTATAATGTCTATAAATCATTATTGTACACATGTGGGTAGTTAAGTGGATTGAGAGAATAGTTCAATGAATTGGACATATTCGCTGAAAATGCTTTTTATTTGTTTTCGGTAGTTGATAATACTTTGAAATTATCATAACCCTTTACACTTTCTCTTAATAGCTCACTGTGGTTGAGAGAAAACTTCATTTGCATTTTTAGATGATATTTAATTTATTATTTAAACCTGGAGTTGGTCTGACATAGATTTTGCAAAGGATCAGGCCATCTTCTCCTTTATTATAAGCTTGTTTATCTTATTTTTTTTGTCTAGAAAGTAAAATGTGGAACGTTCCAGTTTATGTTGAATACATCCCAACAAAAGAATGCACCCTATAATCAGCATTATTGAAGGGGCCAGTGTTGTGGCTAAATTCTTCCCTTCATCCAAAAATGCTTTTAGTTACTATGGTAATATTTACTTGATCCTGGCAGACCAGTGTTGATTTTAGGGAGATAATTACCAGAAAGGAAGATGATGGAGATGTATTTTTGAGTGTCCTTGTCAGAAAAGAAAATGCTTAGAAAAAATTAAATGAGACACAAAAGGCTTTATTGTCTTTCCGCATTTAACACTCTTTCCTGTATCCTTTACTATCTACTGTTTCCTGCTGTGATTTCAACGAAAAGAATGTTTCTTAAACACAGGATACACATGTCTTTCCCTGTCCTTTAGGGAATCTATTCATCACTGGAAAAATCTGTTTTTCCCCCTTGTGATCTAATGTATTCTTTAGTGTTGTAACTGCTATGGCTATTTGGAACTTGCTAACTATATAGTTTTCATAATTAAGGTCTTTCATTAAACCAAAAGTGACCCAAAGCATCTGTTTTGTAAAATTTCTATGGAATACTAATACTTGTTATTGATAAAGCACTATCAGTTTTCAAAGCACTTCACAAACCTCACAATACTAATTTCAACAGCCTTATAAGGTAGACCACTATTATTATCACCCCCACATTGAAATGTGAGGGTATGCTGTGTCTGAGTGATTGTGGTTTGGCCCAGAAATTTGCAGCACATCACAGCTCATTCTCTTGGCTACAACAAAGGGAAAAGACAAAGGTCTCAGGTTACCATTTTTTATTCATGTGTTATTTATAAAAACTTGAATGGTTGATGAACCAGCTGTGCCCCTTTGTGAGAAGATATTATCTAGCTACAGTTATCCATGCTTTGCTAATGGCTTGATTACTGCAGTGTGTTATATGTACATTTGTACTTGAAAAGGATTTAGAAAGTTTGGTTGGTTCAAAATCCAGTGGCTGGGCTGTAGACCGAAGCTGGCTGTAGTGACCATGTCATCTTCATTGCTTCCCGTTGTCACTGTGAAGGAATGGAGTCGTAAGTAGAAGTGTGCATAATGAAAAACACACAAGCCGAAAATATACACAATTATATTACTTGAGGTAATTTCCTGAGGTCTTTCTCTGGGCCCCCATGCTTTTAGAGGTTAGACGAGTGACTTTTGGATAAAAGACCCGTCTTTGGTCATACTCTGGCTTTTGAAATCCCACATAAAGGAGGTTTGCCTTGTGCCTTTGTGCCTTTGGCTGTCCATCCTATCTGATATTATTTTGTTTCTTGTACTGCTGATGAATTTGTATTGTGTTTTTAAAAAATCTTTTCTGCCAATGTGATGTAGTGGTAAGAGTGCTATGGTGTAGTGGTTAAAGTGCTGGAATAAGATCTGGAAGGTTTTTAATCCCCTCTCTGCTATGAAAGTTTCTGGGTGACCTTGGGCCAGTAGCTCCATCTCAGCCTGCCTTAACCTACCTCACAGGGTTGTTATGAGAATAAAATGGAGAAAAGGAGAACAATATGAGCTGCCTCGGGTACCCACTAGGGAGAAAGGTTCAGTATAAATGAAGTAAATAATTAATATTATGTAGGTGTGATATTCGGTTTATGTTTATAATTCACTTTGAGAACTTTGCAAAGAGGAAAAAGCAGAGTGCACATGTTTTGAATAAAATGAACAATGATTCTAAAGAAACAAATTGGTATGTCCTCAATGAACAGCAGGTACTTTTCTTACTTCACAGCACAGTCATCTTTGCACTGCAGCCCATGTACCCTCCCTCCCTCCCTCTGTACTGCCATGCTGAGCTGGAGGAGGGAGAGG
Source organism: Eublepharis macularius (assembly GCF_028583425.1). Taxonomy (NCBI): domain Eukaryota; kingdom Metazoa; phylum Chordata; class Lepidosauria; order Squamata; family Eublepharidae; genus Eublepharis; species Eublepharis macularius. The sequence goes on along the minus strand of NC_072796.1, from coordinate 85,756,341 downwards.
ATAATGGACAGCAACAGCATGGAGCTCAGGCAAATGGGGACTGTGTATTTGGTACTCAGCATAAAAACTCAACTTCAGGATAAAGTTCTACTAGTACTCAGGGGCTATGCAGCCTTATTCTGTCCTTACCATCTGACACCTTATTAGAAGACTTCCCACCAGAGCCTTAAACAATTTGCTGATTATAAAGAGCACAATGATTTTTTTCATACGTTTTGGTGCCATGGTAGAACCGAGAGATCACTTCTAAAATGAGTAATTATAAGGATGTTGGCTGTTCCTAACTTCATGGAGAAACTGACCATACTGTACCATTTTGTTATATGAAGTTTCACTATCATTGTGCTATGGCAATCATTCGTGTCCTAAATTGACTCATCTACGCAAGAAAATAATAGCACAATATCCAACTATGTGGATGAGGCTATTATACCGCAAAACGTGCATGGGCAAAGTACTTTTTCCCCTAGTAATGCTTAAATTAATATACCATTAAGAACAAACCTGCGTGGTGAAGCAGATACGTGATTGTTTATGTACCATACTCACATCTGAATCACACTTACTGATCCACTTGTGAAATGAACACATTACACGGAGCGTTTTTGTGTGCATTTGTAACAACAGTTTGTTTAATTGACCTTTGGTAAAAAAAAGTTACAAAATATGATGTAATAATGCTCTGTAAATATGATTCTAGATGTATTATGTTCATGGAAGAGATCTTGACAAAGAGTAAATTTGGTTTCAGATAATTTACACTAGAGTAACCTCACTGATATAAATAGAACTAATCTGTAAATAAGTGGATTGTGCTTAATATTTGTTTGAAAAAATTTATTTTAATTCTGTGCTTTCTCTCCCCCACCTCCTATACAGAAGAAAGAATTACAACACCAACCAATGCTAGTCCTAATTTGGATGTACATGAAAATGTGCATCAAAAGAAGGACAATTACACTAGCTACCAGGACCTCATGTCCAGATCTTTAATTAGCTTTGAAAAAATAGCAAAAGATGCACCAAATCACCAAGAGTGTGATAAACTAAAGGACAATGGCAGCCAGTCCTTAAAAATCAAGAACAACAATGTTGATGAATGTCTCATGATTAACTCATCAGCAGGAAACGATAGAATTGGTGCTTCTGATTCACAGTACTGTTCCTCTGGGGATAATGAAAGCAGTTCTGAAATTCTGGACAATGACTGGGATAGTTCCTCAAACTTCTCTGAAGATACAAGTATAAAACTTCCTTTAAATAAAGAATATATTGTAGGATGTACACAGCAAGATACCCTAAAAGCACCAGGAATCAAAAGTGAAGGAACAGATTTTGAGAACTCTGAAATGGTTTGTGACTCAGAAATAGGGCTGCAAGAATCACAAGAGTCCCACGATGAGACGTTCAACAGCAGAATTCAGAATCCATTTCCAGACAGCGAGGAAGATGAGTGCCTGTCAGAAAACACAGAACTGTCATTTGATCTAGACAAAACAAAACAAAACCTGAGTTTGTTAGAACAAGCAATAGCTCTGCAGGCAGAGCAAGGTCACATCTTTCATAGCACTTACAAGGAGCTGGACAGGTTCCTATTGGAGCATGTTGCTGGTGAAAGAAGACAAGCCAAATTAATTGACCTTGGTGGTAGACCAATTTATAACAACAAACGTAAGTTCACTTTCTTTGCTTATAGTAGATTGTACATTTGTTTACACATCTGGTAAATATCTTACTCTTAAATTTCACAGTGACAGTGTTTTACATTTTAACTGGTTGTTTTAGCAATTTGAGTACTTTAGTGTATCCTTCAGCTCTGGTTAATTTTAGGCTTCTAAAAAAATGTGGCTGATCCAATCCAGGTTTCAGGGATGCCAAAAAAAATCCAGTACCTCTGAAATCTGGGTCGGATTGTCTAATCCAGTTACAGACTCCTGAATTTACCCAGCCATTGTTCCTTAAGAGGAAAACTATCAGGAGTTTGTGTGCTGAGGGGATTTTTCAAGCAAACTCCAACAAATTTGCAGGGAACTTACTCCTTCCAGTCCACTGAGAACTCCAACTTTCAGGAAAATTGGACCCCAAGTCCAATTCTATGGGCACCTGAACAAACTTTTCCACCTACTCTCTATTGTTCCTATGGGAAAAGCATTTCCAACATTTTCCAGGCAAAGGGATATCTTAAGCAAAGGCAACCTCTGGCCACAAGCCAGTCCCAATGCAAGTCCCACTCCTAATGCAAGCTGAACCAGCAAAGCCCAACAGAACCAAACTACAGCAAGGAAACCTATATCAAACCAGAGAATCCCAATGTCGAACCAAAGACTCCTCCCGAACTAAAGTAAGTGTGTGTGTACATGTGTGTGTGTACATGTGTATACATGTGTGTGATGCTTGCTGGAGCCACAAAGTTTGAAAGTTGGCCACCGGTGGTTTGAAAATTATTTTGGAGCTCAGGCAGGGATGGAGGAGTGGGATGGGAATCCATCCACTCTGCCTGCTGCCTCCTGTCCCTCCAACATCACACCACAGTGCAAAGCTTACCTCCACTTCATGCTACTTCTCACTTGCTTGGTAGCTCCTGCACCATACCCAGCCAGATGTGCACCATGGCACAAAGGTTGTTTTCACTTCACATCAGCCACTTCTTGCTTGCTTACTGGCTACCTGCTTTTTCTCCACAAGGGTTATGCAGCTGACTAATCCAGCCCATTATGGTTCAGCTCCCTGTATATGATTCAGAAGTCTTCAAAGTGATCTGGTGTAGCCAGATTATGCCAGCTCATCATAAAACTAGATATTTTGCCAGTTCACAAATCCTGGATTACATATCCCTAGTAAGCGATTCACTTCCTATTGAATTCTATGACAGCATGAAAATCTCCTTCAGACCTATATCAGTCACACTTCCCTGAACAGGGTGTTTCAAACCTATTGACTTTGTCATGAGAAGCATGTCACCAGTGGATTGGGCCCTCACAGATTTATTAACATTTTCTTACAAGAGGTCTTCAGCTATAGTTAAAATTAAGAAGTCAGTGGAAGGAAAGAATATTTTTCACTTCCCTGATATCAGTGGAAGCAAGGACAGTATTCTAATGGCTTCTATTGGGATTGTGCAAATAATTTCACATTGCCATAAATTCCAGAGATATAAAAAGGTGTGGTGTTCTGAAAAGGGGATGGATTCAGCCAGTTTTCACTCAAACTCTCATCATTTCAGCCCCAATTGTTTTTGCCCATACAGGTCCCATGATCCAACCACTGGTTTGTGGGCACTTGCCTTCACTTGAAAATATCAATTTTTTATTTCAACCTCCCCCCCCGCCCCCCCAAAAACGAAAGACCATCACTGGAATTAATATTGCAAAACCATATTATATCCAAGAAAGTATTATTTTTATGTTACAGGTTCCTATTTTTATTTATTTGAAACATAAGTGGGACCCAACATAGGCAGAAAAAATAAAGCAGCACCCCCCACCCCCCATAATTTTTATTGGTTGTAATGGCAGCCTTTTAATAACCCTTTTTCATTTATCACTGACAGAAATATCCCCAGTAAAGTTTTTGTTTGTGCATTATATATTGACAGGTCACATAGATTGAAGATATTTAGAAAACACAGATAATTTTTTTTGTTGTACTTTGTTTCTCTATTGTCTAATTCATATTTAGAGTCAGAATTTATGCAAGGCTGATTAAGGACAAACAATTGTCACCCATGCTTCTGTTCCTCTATAGGCTGCCTATGGAATTTATTTATTTATTTACTTATTTATAGCCCACCTTTCTCACTGATGTCCAAGGTGGATTACAACAGGATCACATAGTTTCTGATGATCATTGCCATGCTATAACTGCTGCCCCTGAACTTTTCTGGTTTTTGGTCACTGATGGTTTATTAACCACCTGTTTCCTTGTTATGTTGAGCTAAAATAACAGTGTAATCGGGATAGATGGTGCACCCACAGAGTATCCTAGCCCTGAGTTGACTAGAGGCTCCTCTGGTTTAGTCATAGCCTATAGTATGGGGAAATCCTATCACCTACACAAGCCATTAGGCCAGCTCAGAAGAGCGAGTGGCCAGAATATCCTCGCATGGCAGTAGTGAGCATTTCATTAAGGCTCCGTCTATGCATTACAAAGTTATTGTGTTTGTTGGGGAACAAAACAAGGACTTTGCATCATACATGCAATGGGAGTTTTGTATCTCCCAGATGTATACTGGTTCTTTTTTGTTTGCAACCAAAGCAGCAGGAAAAAGCAGCTTTAACCTCTCACCCTGCTGTTTTCACATCTGCAAACCAATTCATGGAGCTGCTGTTGGATCCATTGTAAAAATAACAACAGAACCACTAGCAGCTCCAGGAGGTTGTTTACTGAAGCTGCTTCTCCCTGCCTGCTTTGGTTGCAAAGAAAAAGCCAGTGGGCATCTGGGAGGCACAAAACTCCCATTGCACATGTGATCCTCATGTTGTTCCTCAACATACAAAGGGACTTTGTAATGCATAGGTGGAGCCTTAACTCAGTACTTCCAAATGCAAAGATGACAAATGAAGCCAAAGGGTCTTAATGAGAGGTTGGGTGTGAATTTATTTATTTATTTATTTATTTATTTATTTATTTATTTATTTATTTATTTATTTATTTATTTATTGTCTGAGAGTGTCTCTACACAAGACATCTTACACAAGAATGCTCAAACGCAGGGAGACACAATGCTAGCCAGGAAACAGAGATTTAAAAAACAGAGAGAAAGGCTCTGTCAATTTCACCTCTCTACAGAGCCAGCAAACATCACTCCTCAGAGGGTTTGTTAATTTCCTCTTTGCCTCCCACGACTCCGTCAATTTCACCTCCCCTAGCAAATCTGTTTTGATCAGTTGTTTGCACATTCCTTTACTTCTGCATGTAGTCCATATTACACTAAAATTTCCACTTTGACGTTTAATATTCCTTAGATTTTTTTCCGTTCAAGAATGTTTCTAGTTTGTTGGCTAGTGAAGCAAATATTATTGCAACCACATATTTTCACACAAAAGGCGACAATAATTGTATAAACCAGGATTGTAGAAGGTTCCTAGCATTTCAGCTTACTCTAACACTGACCAGAAGTTGCATCCATTATGCCTTCATCCTGTGTCTTAAAACTAGCTGGCCTGGTATAATGCAATGGTCAGGCAATGTCTTCATTTCATTTTACTGCAGACTTGCCTAGGCCTGAAAAGAGGGAGACTAAATGTCCCATCCCAGGATGTGATGGCACAGGACATGTAACTGGATTGTATCCACACCATCGTAGTCTTTCTGGCTGTCCACATAAAGTGAGAGTGCCACTTGAAAGTAAGTATCATGTCTTACATACAGAAATGTACATTGTGGCAATGAAAGTGGTTTGTCAGCAGAAGGCCCTGGTGGTTGTGGATCTTTCCCACAGTTTCCCCCCTCCCCCCAGTCCTTTCTAACTCCTGGAAATTTTATTCCCAGGGTTGCAGGACCCAAGTGGTCTAACAGGCATATGGCTCAGGAGGCTACAGTGGTACTGGGGATCAAAAAGACAAGCAATTGTTGTTCGTGCTTTTGTTCCTCAGCAGGTTGTCCATGGAGTCACATCTATCTTGTTGAGCCTTTTCTCCTTTTTACTTCTTACATCAGCACAGCACCACAGATGGAGGAAAGGATAATTTTATCCACTTCCCACTCCCCACTACAGCCTCCTCACATGTGTTTCTTAATCCACACAGGCCCTGCAGTTCTGGGAATAAACTTTCCTTGAGTTGGAAATTGCTGTTGGTGAAAGGGGAATGTGGGAAAGATCCAAGATCCTTTCATCCATGGAATAGTGTATTCGATCTTAAGTGTGGTTTTACTAAGATGGTTGGCACTCTACTGCTGCACTCCATTTCTTTCCTTTGGCCTTTCTATAGCATGGCTCCACTGCTGTATGAATTAATGCCGTATGGTTGAGCTCAACAAATAACCTCTTACATGGTGTCTTGAGTGCAATTTATTTACTCTAGAGCCCCACTGTTTCTTAGTAGCGTATGTTCTCTGACTAGCATCAAACCGTACTCTTCAAAACACAAATATTTCATCTGAATCAATTTCAGTGTTGCTATTGCCAACAATTAGGTTGTATGTTTAATTTATTGAGAGGTAAGGTTCCTTCAGGTCAATGAAACTTACTACCAAGAAACTGTGTTTTGTATCAGGCTCTAAGCTGGCTAAGATCCAGATATTTCAGTTAGCTAGATTGTATATCACAGCTATAAGGCCTAGTTATTTATAGATTTCCATCTACATTCTTGTTAGTTTATTCCAGCATGAATCCTTCCTTTTAATGTGAATAGACATACTGAAGTGAACAACAGTCATTTAATTGCCACTACATTTTCAGGACAAATAGAATTCATGGATCCAGAGGAGTTAGCCATGTTAGTCTGTAGTAGCAAAATCAAAAAGAGTCCAGTAGCACCTTTAAGACTAACCAATTTTATTGTAGCATAAGCTTTCGAGAATCAGAGTTCTCTTCATCAGATGCATGGAGGGCAAAAAGAGGAACTGGTCAGATATAGAGGAGGAGAGGGGCGGGGTAGATGCAAACAGCTCCTTCTGATATGCAGATGCAAACAGCTCCTTCTGATGTGGAGATCAGTTTGCTTCTGTAAAGGTTCAGAGGACTTAGTCGTGTTAGTCTGTAGTAGCAAAATCAAAAAGAGTCCAGCAGCACCTCCAAGACCAACCAATTCCACTGCAGCACAAGCCTTCGAGAACCACAGCTCTTCCCGCCAGATGCATCTGACAAAGAGAACTGTGATCCCCGAAAGCCCACGCCAGGTGCCACTGGACTCCTGAAGTTACTGCTGGAGTAAACTTTTTCTGTTGGGAGGGTTGTGCAAAAATACACACAATCTGTTATCTAAAGTGGGGGTGAACCTCTTGGATTCTTGTTTGATTCTAATTTGTTTACATGTTGGAAAAGTTAACCAGAGGTTAAAGTGGGTTGACAGAGAACCAGCAACAGTGACAAGTTCAAAAGTTCTGTCCTTCCCAAAGAACACCTTAAGCTTACAACCACAAGATAAACACCTCTTAGTCTTGATTGTGTGAACAAACATGTTTACTAACACATTTGAAACCAGTAATTGAACTGTTGATTTTTGTGTATGTATTTGCATCATTCTTTCCCTCTTTTGTTTAGTCCTTGCCATGCATGAAAATGTTTTGAAGTGTCCCACTCCTGGATGTACAGGAAGAGGGCATGTCAATAGCAACCGCAACACTCACAGAAGGTAATCCTATGCTACTGTGGTCTAATTTATGTACCATGTGAAGAATTTCCGTTTCATCAGGCATGCAGTAATAGAAGTAAAACAAAGGCAGCATGTAACACTTAACTAACACAAAGAAACCTTCCTTGCACTCAAAGAAATGGTATACTTTTTTAACAAGGATTCATTCATTTAAGACATAATTCAGTTAATATGAAGCATGTTTTGCTCAGACTGACTTCAGCATATGTTGAACATATGATTAAATTTCCTAATGAAATCAATGCTTACATTGAACATTTATATATCATTTATATATCATTTTAGTTTTTATTTTGCTTCATTTTCATTGTATGTTAAGCCATAGGTATGCAATGGGCAGAGGATCACCAAGTCAGAGACAGTGAAAAAGGCCAGCGGAAAAGTCTAGAATCCCTAGGACTGAAGCATGAATGGATGCTCAAGGGTGTAAGAGCTATTATAGTATAATGGTTAGAGTGTCAGAATAGGATCTGGGAGAGCTGGATTTAAATCCCCACTCTGCCGTGAAAGCTTTCTGGGTGTTCTTTTTTTCTTCTTCTTTGGATGTCCTTGGGCCAATAACACCCTGTCAGCCTTACCTACCTCACAAGAAATTTATGCTTACATTATCAATTAACCATGTGTGGTGATTCTTTTTAAACAGTCTTTCTGGTTGTCCAATTGCTGCAGCTGAAAAAATGGCAATGTCTCAGGAAAAAAATCAGCTTGATTCTCCTAAAATGGGGCAGTGCCAGGATCAAGTTCACAGGTAAGAAACATTGATTTTTACACACACACACACACACATACTTGGAGAATCTGCCCCTTGCCCCTAGCACATTGGGAGAGCCCAGGGCTGGCCCACCCCAGCACTTCCCTTAAAAGGCAGGATCAAGGTGAGCTGAGGATGGGCCAGGCCTCTCTGCAAACTACCGATGAAAGTCACCGTGCATTTCATACACACACAATTTCACATGCAGCCTATTTCCCTGAGATCTCTTTGGCACCATTCGTCTATAAATTATTGGACTGATATGATCATTGTCACGACTCTGTGGGAGTTCCAGGCAAAAAAGGGGACTTCTCTTCACATTTCTGGTATTCTGTTCACTGCCACTTTTGTTACTACATCCCTGCGCATGTGTGAATGTGCATGTTCAGACTGACTGGGGATTAGCTTGCTTGTTTGTGCAGGGAGTGGAACGGGGACCTTTGACCTAATGGGGAAGCTGTGAGTAAATGTGAGGAGCATGATTCAGTAGGAAAAGGATAACAGAAACGGTCTTAAAGAGGAATATGGAGTTTATTGGGGGATTGAGTATGATATTAGGAAGGAGGGGAACTTATCCTGAATAAATACTAGCAGATATTAATATGAAACACAACCAAATAACGTATGCCCTAACAACATCCAGAAAATATCAACCAGAGTGATTCCAGTTTGGAGCTGGAGTTACCTCTATTAAGGTATAAATGTAGGGGGAAGGGGGAACTGGACAGAAGAGAAGTGATTGTTTTGTCTTTTCAGCTATGAGGTCCTAACTAGCAGAGGGAAACAAAATGCCTGCTCTCTGGTGCAGTGTGAATTGGGAAATAAGGGGAGATAGATAAAATGAGGAGGAAAAAACTATACCTTTCCTATTCTGCATAGCAGGCAGAAGGAAAAGGGAGAGATCCAGCATGTTGGGAACCTGTTTCAGTCCGAGAGAAGCTCAGCGCAGTGATTTCAGCAGTAGACCAACTGTGGGGTTGGGGCAGCTACAAAAGTTTGGGGGATGAGAGGTGGGTTTTGTGCACCTTTAGTGGCATTGAGAAGGGGACAGTGTCTCTGTTGTAATGAGATTGGGTCTAGGCTAGAAACTTTTAATCTGATTGAAAGATTTGGATTTTAGGGGAATGGAAGAACTCCAAATATGAGCATGATTTACAAGTATGGAGAAAGTATGGAAAAGTTAGCCTGGGATGATGAATTTACCTGACAGAAGACCAGGCAGGCCTGTTGGACAAAGGCAGGGTAGTAGCTTGATGGATGCATCTGAGTGGAGTGGCAATCTTGATGAACAAAGGATTAGAAGATGGCTGATGTCCTGGCCTCCTTATGTTTAAGTTTTCAGGGAATTCTGCATTGCATGGCAAATTCCTTGATGGTCCTAAAAGGTCAATTATTGACCAGAAAACTCTAATCTTTAACATGGCCTGAATTTTGATGACCCTTAGGAGGTCAAAGAATAGAACTATCATCAAGGCAGAGCCCAGGCCCTCAGGGGAGCCTGATTGTGTTCCTGTCAATGAGTTAGATTTTCTGTTCTTGTACCCTGATCTTAATGTTTCAGTTTGATATCAAACATGGCCTCCCTCTCTCCTGTAATCTCAGATGGCATTGAGCCTAAGAAGTCATGTAGGTGACCAAAAACAAGGCTCCAGTCTCAGGGCTGCTCCCAGGGTTACATCTGAACAAACATACACTTGTTGGGGTCAGAAGCTACTGCATTCAGTCTGATAAGGATTGCTTAGAATCAGGCTAGACATGCAGATTTTTAAAGGGTTCCTCAAACCCAACTTGTACAGGAGGGAAGTTTTCCCATTTTTTCTGCTTCATGTGAAGTATTCTGTGCATGTGGAGCAGTAAAAATGGGGGGGAGGGAGACTCTTCCTGCACAATTGTGACATGGGGAAATGACTTGAGGGAGGAGAGAGGAGCCCCTCCTCCCCCTGTGGAAGCATTCTGATGCCATTTGGGGTCTCCTTTATTTTTAACCGCCATTCCCCAAAGCTGATGTTTGGCTGCAGGAAACTCAAGTTGGGTCTGGGGAACCAGACCCAACTCTTTAAAAACCTGCACATCTAGCTTGACCCTTATTTCCATGGCATGTTAGCCAAAAAGGATAATTTCTGAGTACAGAAACCTGGTTTGCAGGTGCTTACTGGGGTGAGGGAGAGATGGTATTAGAGACAGCAGAGAGAAGAAAGAGAGAAAGATACAGGAAGGGGTAAAAACAAACATTACAGAAAATCATACACAGAAAAAAATCTTAAGCAAAAGGTCTGGTTGAGGGAGCAAGTAACTAGCCAGAGTTTATAGCAGAGAGTCCTTTCAGAACAGCAGGGATTGGTACAGAGAGAGCATTACAAAACTGAACGTACGACACTGAGTCATTCCTGTGGCAGTAATGTTTGTGAACAATGGGAAAATTTGAATTGGGGATCCTTAGACGGCTCAGAACACAACATCCAGATTACATTAATGATCAGTGATTGCATACCATGTACAAGATAATACAGGGAGAAGAGTCTTTGTCTTCCAGCTTGGTGCAGCTTAATTACATCAGTCCTGTTTTGCACTACTTGCCTTCCCAATGTCTCCTATTTAAAAATGCCTTTTTGTTCACAAGTTGTCACTGCTGCATGGTTATTGCTGCTGGTGGCAGTATCACTGCTGCCAGATCCATCTTGAGACATAAAACACAGCGATTGCTCCCTATGTTCTGTGCCTGCCTCTCTGTGAAGCTTGCTACCAGTGTTCCACATGCAGTACATGCATTCAGGCAGGGAGTGCGGGAGGTGGGTGAGAAAAATGGGGTCTGGCAACACTTTCAACAGTAGCCTATGGAGCATTTCACCAGTTGAAACCATCAAACCATCAACTGCAGAATGATGGAAGGAAAGAGAAATTCCCACCCTTACCTATAAGTGCAAGAAGGCAGTGGCAGAGCTAGGGGCATTGTAGTCAATACCATGCAAGTGTGCAGTGGCCAACAGGTCAGCAAGGCAAATAGATGCTTGCAGAGTGCTCTGACTGTGAGGCTCTCCTTCACTTTTACAACAATCTCCCAGAGCTGACAAGTAGGGGCAGGAATTCCCCTTCCCCTACCATTGCTCCACAGTAGCAACCAGCAGTCCATCATGATACACTACTATCCTTGAACAGGAGACAGATTTCAAGTGTATGGGCCACTTATGGATCTGCATGCTTGGCATGCTTCAGTCAAGGCAGCCAACGCTGGTTGTCACTGTTTGGGTTGGCTCGAAAGTTGATTGCTTCAGCTCCTTAGTTGGCCTTGATTTGGCTGCTGAAACAGACTTGAGCTGTTGGTATATGTAATTGTAAAATGCTGCTAGAGCTGCTGCTGCTTTCCTTTATCTCAGTTCCCAAGGGGCACTACAAGAATACACATGAAAAACAAAACAAAAAGGTAACCAATTTAGAACTTTTGATCAAAACTAATGTTCTTAAGTCTTTGATGCAGCTCATAATTGGCAGCCTCATAAAGAGTTTGTTCCTCATGGAAGAAATAAAAGAACATTATATTTTAGCTTTGTTAGATCATCAGGTCAGCCTTAAAAACTGTCTTTGCAGTTGCTTAGTCTTTTCTGAGTTCTAGTCTCTATGTTGGGCTTAGAATCAGACTAGAGATGGACAAGATCCATTAACTAATCTCCAGTGAGTATTTATTGCTAAATCACAGCTCCCCTTCCCCCAGAATTGGACCATGCAATGGCATAGAGGTAGGGGGAGTTTAATTCTCCCCCCCCTTACTGTTTTCCCAACCACAAATGCTGCTGTTTGCCCAGGTGGGGATAGCATGATCTTTTGTGTGTATTTTCCTCAAAAGGGAAAAATGTAGCTTTGAGAAGAAGTTGGGAAATGATACAGGATGGGAAAGTTAGCCCCACAAAGAAACAAACAAACACACACACACACACAGAAAGAGAGAGTCTGCAGGTCCCATTTTGATCAGGACCCAGCACAGCTGCTATTCAGCAATCAACAATGTTCTGGGGATCCATTCCAGTGTCGCACCTTCAAACTTTTACATCAGGTACTTCACCTCAGAAGAGTGAAGCCAGTGGTCTCATTATTTTGTCTTCTTCTTTGTCTCTGCAGGACAAACTTAATGAAGCAGCTTGAGTTATCTCAGTACAGCTGCAGATCTGCCCAACCAGTTCCTTCCCCCAGAGCCACTCTTACAAGAGAGAAAGAGAAGTGCGGGAAAGTACCATTTGACTATGCCAGCTTTGATGCCCAAGTTTTTGGCAAACGCACAATGGTGCCAACTGTTCAAGGACAAAAACCCACACAATTCCTTGAGTGTAAGTGAAAGACAGATGCAATGTAGTCTCATTTTCCCCTTGTTTTATATCTCTTAAATGTAAAAAAAAAAAAAGTGATTAACACAACTAAACAATACTGATTGACCATAGGATTTACAGTGCAATCCTATGGTGAGTTACTCCAGTCCAAGCCCATTGAAGTCAATGAGCTTAGACTGGAGTAACTCTCCATAGGATTGCACTGCTAGTAGTGTACTGTAGCAATCCCCTCCTCCCCAAATAACCTGTGGTTCTGGTCTGGGCAACCATTTGAGGCAACAGTGCATGTGTTGCTGTGGCCAGCAGATAATCAGTGTCTTGTGAAAGTTTGGGGGACTGGGTTTAAGATTCCCCATGATCACACACAAACACACTCACAGCTAGAAAAAGTGTACCCAGTACAAGTGATCAAAAGAGGGAACACAGGATTTGTCATATTCTACTTGTGAAAAATGTGTGGCTTTTGTATGAATAATAACCCTGCAAAAATCAGGATGCTGTGTCAAATGGTATTACTCTGTTAGGCTGATGAAACGTTCTGAAGGGGCTCATTGGCTTGGAAGGTATTGCTCAGTGTTACACTTGACATCTGGGAACATTTTATAATGTGGGCTAAGCACGACAGTGCAAGAGCAGAAATGTTGCTATGCTTGTGCTAGAGGCCCATGTCCTTACTGCCCTATATCACTACTGCATGGCTGCAGGAACTCCATTGGAAACTTCTGTCCACATAATTTTGAACCCAAGGAATGTAAAGCAGCGTCACATGGCAATCCTAAATCATGACTGTTATTCAGAGAGATTACGCACACTTGTTCATATCCAGAGGGATATGAAAGTAAGCTTTTTCTTTAGACTTGTATGAGGTTAGAAGAACTAGGCACTTTGGCAGGTAGGTATGCAAGCCTTTAATAGGACTGGTCGGCCCCTGTTCATGAAGTATTTTTACTCAGCTTCTCTCTTTAAATTGTCTTTTTAATTGTCTTAATAACCAAACAATTATTTTTAATGGGAATTTAAAGACAAATTTAGGAAGAGGAAGATACTATCCAGGGGGGACCAGGGAGGGGAAAAAAGAGTGCTTGTTTGGAATTCAGCAAAATTGAAAACAATTTCTGTTAGCTAAAATAAAAACAAACACAAAGGAAGAAGTTACTAATATTAATTATCATAGTGAAATCAATAAAAGCAAAAAAGCACCTGTAGCCAAGGTTAACAGAAATACAGAAAAACAATCATTTGAGACTAGCAGTGTTTAACTTCATGAGTTGCTGTTTTTGAGCCCTGCCTGAAATAACATTTCTACATTAAATAACAATTACCTGTAACTCATTGAGCTGCTAACTTTGACTCTTTGTTCTCAGTCTAAAATAACCCTTAAGAAATGATTTAGATTAATTTTCCTTGTGAATATGATTTTTTGTACTTGTCTATAATGGACTTAAAAAGAAAATTAACTGCAAAGAGTCAGGCATTGCTGTAATTGTGAGGCAAACAGTATTTGGCTATAATACACCCTTATAACTAAAGCTGCCCAGTTTTGTTGCATTTTTCATATATTTCCATATAAATCAGAGTTCACTGTAACTCTTTATGTATATGGTGATAAAAGTTCACAAACCAATTTGTGAATGAATCATTCTTGGGCCAGATCTTCTTAATTCTTCATTCATCTATCATTGAACTTAAAATAAGCATTAAAAGGTTCCTGTGTAAGGAATAAGGGCATAGAAATGAAAACATCTATAGTTTTTTTCTTTAGATGAAAAATGTACCACTGGAAATGGGAGTTAGTATCTGACTGTCTTGTATAACAATTGTCAGATTCCAGCAGTATCAATGGCAAAATGTTCTATTTTGGTTCAGTATCAAGCTTTTAAATAGTAAGTTTCTAGTCAAGAATAAGCTAACTCTAATTTATTCTACACATTTTATCGTATGGAACGTTGAATCTGTAAATCCAATATATTTAATAGAGGGATGGTTGCATACAAGCTATTTCTAATCAAATCTCTCTTCAACAGCAAAGCATTTTTCAAATCCAGGAAAATTTTCTAATCGGCTGCCTAGTGCTAGCGCCCACACACAGAGCCCTTGCCATGCCAACTCTTATGGCTACGGTCAATGTAGTGAAGACACCCACATAGCAGCAGCTGCTGCAATCCTGAACCTTTCCACCCACTGCAGGGAAGCAGCAGAGATCCTCTCCAACAAACCACAGAGTCTGTCTGCCAAGGTAGGTTAGTCCAAGAACCTGGAGGGTGTGCTAGCTACTGAACTGTGAGAATAAACTGTCTTTCATGTTAGCGATTGCATTCAGTTCTTTCCCTTCCTCCCCCATCTCAAAACAACACCTCTTTTCTGCATGTTCTTTTGAAGAGGCTGGAATTGGTTTGGAGGAAAAGAAACAGAAGAGAAATGCAAAGTGTTGTGAACAGTCCCTATAATTGATATCAAAGGATAAGAGAAAAGGGAGAGAGAAAAGGGGGAAATACCATATCCAGTAATAGTGTTGAACATCTACAGTGGAGCAGAACCTGTACAAAAAGGCCTTTTTTAGTATAGTGTGATGGCTAATGTAAGTTATCATTTATGGAACTGGTACAGTGTATGAATATGATAGTTCACAGAGATTTGAATCACAGAGTACTGAGATTTCTATTGTTGACAATTCCATTGATTATCATGGAGCTGATGTTTAAAACCTGAGAGGGGAGAGAGGTTATTTGCATATCTGGCACCTTATCTAGTTGACTACTCTCAATTTGACAGCAAACCTGTTTCATTGTTGATTAAGAAATGCAAAAGGTATCTGTGTTATAACATCTGACTTTATAGGATGTAAAATGCCTTTGACCATACTGCCTTGCAAACGGGGAAATTATGACCAGTTTGGTTACTGTTGGATATTGTTTGCACTCATTCCAGTAACTCCCACAGAAATGAGAATATGGTAGTGTTCAAGATTCATACAAAGCCATTGTGGGCACCATGGAAATAAATGGAGGGATTGCAGAAGGAATGTATTGAAGAAAACTGTTCTAAAATAACATACGCAGAGCACTCTACTTGAGCCTGTACTCTGAGACAGAGATTTGCTTGCCGGTCAAGCTTCTCACAGCAGCATTCCTGCAGCAGCACTCCTACAACTACATTATCTGATTCACGGTCATCCTGGTTGAAGAGAGATTCCGTCAGTGGGACTCTTGTTCATATATCTGTCTGCTATTCATGATAGAAATCCACTACTTTTTATCACCTGAGAAAAATCAAATTGGATATTCCAAGTGTGTATTCAGCAAAGCAGAATCTTCTCCTTTGCCTTTTGTAATCACTGTAGAAGCAGCCAGGTTCTTGGAGCCGATGATGGCAACAGCCTGGAATTCATAGCCCAACAATCCAGACAACTACATTTTAAGGATCATGGGTTTGTTGCCGGTTTTCTGTGGGTCCACAGCTTTATTCATGACATCGCCAGAGAAATTTTCCAGTGCTGGGCTATGGCAGAGGGTTTTCCCCCCTAGCACAGAAAAGGAGGCTGATGCCAGAGGCTGTATTAAATTGCTTCCCCTACCTTTGGCTGACCTTAGAAACAGACCTTTCTTGCCAAAGAAAGGTAATAAAGGGACCATGCATAGGATTTTTCAGCTGTACACCTGTTTTGTGTTTGCCAAATAATGGAAGGCAATTGTAACAGCTCAAGGTGGCATTTGGGGCATATAGTGGGAGGTAGGAGTGGGTTATATCCTGAATTCCACCCCCCCACCACCAATAGTCTTCATGCCTCATCTATGCCAGCCTTTACTTTTGCCAAACTTCCAGCAGGGCATGATGACAACCCAGTGGTACAGAATATCTGACAGAAGAATTAGAATTAGTGTCTGTCCAGAGCCAAGGCAAGCAAGGCTCAGAAAGATGGAATAGCCAAAATCCCACATATTCTTTTTATTTGGATTAAATAGCGATCTCTTTTAGGAAATGAGAATGTAAAATAGGAAAATATATAAGGCTATATTCTCTGAATGCATGTACCTAAAATAAAACAAATTATCATAATTTGAAAATGCAGACTGAATCAAATATTATAAATATGTTTGATTTTATTTTGAAGTGATTATTCCTTTATGATTCCCTTATTAGTTCACTATACAAAATATTTTTAGTGGCAAAGATTGGCTTCAAGTTAGTCTATTTTTTGTTTTGATTTGTTTTGGCTTATATGGTATTATATAACATTTATCTGAGATAAGTTCCCCCCTTTCCTATTATTATTATTATTATTATTATTATTATTATTATTATTATTATTATTATTATTATTATTATTATTATTATTATTAATAATAATAATAATAATAATAATAATAATAATAAATACTATTACTACTACTACTGAATTATTGCTGAACTACTACTACTACTACTACTACTACTACAACAGAATATTTAAAAACTATTGGGAGCATCTTCCGTGCATTCCTCGGAAGTGTTCTTGTTCAGTTCCACACATTTCAATAATCTTTATACTTTAAAAGTTCTTGATGGATTGGACTCTGGTTTTTAACCACTTGGTGAAGTAAAAACACAATGAACAAAACCTAGGCTGTACCTTCTGCAGCCGACCCCAACTCTATTTAAAACAAGCAAACAAAATAATTGGCATTGCTTAATAGGCCTCCCTTTAGCATGCCAATAGAATTTCCCCTCAATTGATGTTATCCATTCTGTTAACCATCACATATTAAAATATTTTCTGGGTGTGGAGGATGGGATGGATAAAGAGATAATTACAATTATCCTCACCAGCTCTCAAAATTCAGCATTGGGTATGAGGACACAATCTGCTGTTGCCTTTATATTTTTTAATCTATCTGTTGTATTTCCTGATTGTTTTCATGCACTTTGGAAGAGAGCATTGGTTCCTTTGTGTTAAAATATCAAAATTCTAACTCTGGAATTAAGGATACCCCAACTTTGACTGAAAATTAAATGCACGTTTTATAGGCATGTTTTTTTCAAATGAAGTGTAAAAGCTTCTTGCATTCAAAAGGTTCAGACTGAAAAGGAGAGAGGCCTGCATAAACTATTGATTGGTTGGTTGGTTGTACACCTCTCTATGGCAGTGAACAAGACATAAGAACAACCATAAATAATAAATCCATTAAATGAAATGGTTTAAGACAATATACTTTAAAGTAGTAGGAGCCCCGCGGTGCAAAGTGGTAAGCTACAGTACTGCAGCCCAAGCTCTGCTCACGACCTGAGTTTGATTGTGGCGGAAGCCAGGTCCAGGTAGCTGGCTCAAGGTTGACTCAGCCTTCCATCCTTCCGAAGTTGGTAAAATAAGTACCCAGTTTCCTGGGGGTTAAATGTAGATGACTGGGGAAGGCAATGGCAAACCACCCCATAACAAAAAGTCTGCCAAGAAAAGGTTGTGATTAGGGATGGGCACGAACCTAAATATGACCCCAAAAAATCCATGAATCAGGCTGGTTCGGGGTTCGTGAACCAGGGTTCATGGAAGCTCCTTTCCATGCTGGTTCATTGGGTCGTATTTACAGGGGCAGTTTAAATGGCTATTCCCCCAGGGAAATGACCATTTAAACTGCCCCTTTAAGGGCCCTGTGGTAGCAGGTCCCTTTAAACTATCAGCTGGCAGGCAGCAGGGGGGATCCGCAGGGCCCTTTAAACTGCCCAAACCCCAGCCCCCTACCCCCCACCCTCCCAGCCCCAGCCCCACACTTACCTTATCCTGCAGTACAGTGTCCTTCCTCTCCTCCCAGGAGGGGCGGGAAGGTCATTTTTGGCCTCTTCCGCCGCCCTGGGGGCCTGCAGGGTGATGGAAGAGGCTGAAAATGGCCTTTCTGCCCTTCAAATGGCCACCGTGGCGGCCATTTGTGGGGCAGGGAAGCCAAAAATGGCCTTCTTGCCCCTCAAATGACTGTCGTGGCAGCCATTTGAGGGGCAGGGAGGCTGTTTTTGGCTTCCCTGCCCGTCAAATGGCCATCGTGGCAGCCATTTCAAGGGCAGGAAGGCCGTTTTCAGCCTCTTCCTTCACCCTGCAGGCCCCCAGGGCGGCAGAAGAGGCCAAAAATGGCCGTCCTGCCCCTCCTGGGAGGAGAGGAAGGACTGCGCTGCAGGATAAGCTAAGTATAGGGCTGAAGCTGAGGCTGGGGCTGGGGGTGTAGGGGGGCTGGGATTTGGGCAGTTTAAAGGGACCTGCCAGTGGCAGGTCCCTTTAAACTATCGGCTGGCAGGCAGCAGGGGGGGATCCCCCCTGCCGCCTGCCAGCTGATAGTTTAAAGGGACCTGCCGCTTGCAAGGCAGGAAAGGGCCCTTTAAACTATTAAATGTCCCTTCCCCTGCCACTGTTAAGGCCAGAAAGGGGCATTTAAACCCCACGAACCATGAACCATGAACTGTTTCGTAACTGGTCCAGTTCCGTGGTTTGTGGTTGATTTTGTTTTGTTCCGTGCCCATGTCTAGTCATGATGCGACGTCCCCCCATGGGTCAGTAATGACTTGGTGCTTGCACAGGGGAGTACCTTTACCTTTTTACCTACTCTAAAGCAGTATAGTACAAAACTATCAGAAATATATTAACATCTCTTGAAATTTATTGGGATTATTGGATCCAAATTAACACAGATGACAATTATTCTACATTGACACCCAGCAGCATTCAAAACATTGCTTTCCCCTGTCTAAGATTTACAGTGTTGTCAATTCTGATGTGTTTGGATGACTAAAGGTAGCTCTTGAAGATATTTCTCATGAAACTTCCTGGAACATGGTCATTCTGGACCACTGAAGTCCAGAAATATTCTAAAAGATACATAGAGTGATTGGAAGCAGATCTTCCCAGAATCCTGCTCAATTCAACTCAATATGACTTACTCCCAGAAAAGTGTCCTTAGGATAGCACCTACAGATTATTCAGAAAAAAGCACTGGAACTTCAAGAGAAACTCCATAACCTACTCTTGATGTGTTGCCTAATTCAACACCTTTTGCAGTCGGTATTAACAAAATATTGCAGGAGCTGATTAGACTAGAAGAATCAATCCTAATTCTAGTTCTTGCTGCGTATTGTGTCATCATATCACAGATTTCCTTTTTCTGTGGCTTATGTTGCTGCTGCCACTCAAAGAAGTAGATACAGACAGTGCAGTCTATCTTTATCCTCTTCATTGCTTCTTGCCAACAATTCTGTTGAATGTTTGGGTGGGTTTTCCCCCCACATGTTTAGACAAAATGGCATATGCATACTGTGCCTTGAAAGAAAACAAAACAGAAAAATAAAAGTCGCTTGTTTGAAATACATCAAGTTCAAATATGCTGCTTCTGTTGTTGGGGGAAAGTAGGCAAAAAACGTCTCTGACAACTCACTAGATATGAGTATAAGTAATGGTGAAGTTGATTAATAAATCTGTATTTATAACAAGTAATTAAGAACTATCATGTTTACAACACTTCTGCATATTTCCTTATTCATTTTAATGTTTGATAGAATTATTAGAGGTTGTAAAACAAGATAAAGTAATACATGCTGAGACTTATTGTTACCCACGCTGAATCAACATCTTTCAAGTGTTTTCAAGTGAGTGTTTCCTTGCTTGCTTAGAATATTTCTATGCTTCCTCTTTGGAGTCCTGCTCAAGGTGGCTTACAATTAATTAATTAAAAAACAAGTCATAAAACAAGTCATTTTTTTAAAAAGTCATTTAAAAATTCATTTGTCATAAGTAGCATAAAAACTGTCCATAAAACAGAAGCAGACCATTAAAATTTTATCTTAAAAATAAAACCCTATTTAAAAGTCTGAATTAAAAAGATATATTCTAGTCTGGCACCTAAAAGAAAGAAAAGTAGGAGCTAGGTAAGCCTTCAGGGGGAGGGCATTGCAGAGGTGAGGTACCACCAAGAAAATTGCCCTGTCACTAGATGCCACCTGCCTCACCTTTGCTTCCTAATAGCATCAAACTTTGAACACAGAAAGCAAGGCTTAAGAGGCTAATCTTGTGGTCTGGATAGTATGGGAGGGAATGGTCCTTCAGGTATCCTGGCCCCAAGCCTTTTAAGACTAAGATAAGGTCAGAACCAGCACTTTGAATTGGGCACAGAAATAGATGGATAGCCAGTGCAGATCTTTCATCCCAAACCTACTCCTTCAGGAGGAGTGCAGCCCCCTTCAGGACAGGCTGGCGCTGCAGTCCCTGAGCTGCTTCTCTATTGACAACAGCCCCTCAGTCTTTTCTGGATTGAGTTTCAGTTTATTGGTTCTAATCCATTTCATTACATTCTCCAGGCACCTATTCAGGCTTACACAGGCCCACCTGGCTTAGCTGTAAAGGAGAAGTAGAGCCTGGTGGCACCTCACTCCACATTCCCTGATGACCTCTCCTAGAAATTCCAGAGAGCCAGTTTGGTGTAGTGGTTAAGAGCGCGGGACTCTAATCTGGAGAGCTGGGTTTGATTCCCCACTCCTCCACTTGAAGCCAGCTGGGTGACTTTGGGCTAGTCACAGTTCTCTGGAGCTCTCTCAGCCCCACCCACCTCACAGGGTGTTTTGTTGTGGGGATAATAATGGCATACTTTGTAAACCACTCTGAGTGGGCATTAAGTAATCCTGAAGGGCGGTATATAAATTGAATGTTGTTGTTGTTGTTGTTGTTGTTATCTGTAGATGTTAAACAGCATGGGGGATAAGATGCAATGGGCCCAAGCAGCAGCCTCCCAGCACTAACATCTGGAAACAGTTAGTTAATTAAGAACAGAGTCACCCGGACTTCCGGTTTGGGATTCATGGAGGTCTGAAGCAGCTCCATTTGCGGAGCTGACCGGACTGCCGTTTTAAGCGGCCGGCGGGGTGAAAATAGCCCGCGGCCGACTGCTCTCAGGCGGAGAGCAGGCAAAGAACGCTCAAGACCCTAGGGTGAGTTAGATCTCGAACGAGGGGGGGCTCTGCGCAACGGGTCCCCTCCCGATCCTTGAGGTCCCACCCTGCGACGGGTCGGCTACAACCTCTGCGGCAGTTTTGGGGCCAATTCGGCTGGCATAAGACCTACATACCCAAGCTTCGATTGGGGGAAGAAGTGGAGAGGAGAAGTTAAAATCGAAACAGTGATTACAACCCGAGAAAAGTGAATGAGAAGGTAAAGATCACTATCTTCCGATACGGGACAGATTGATAAAAACAGAGAGGAAAAAAAGTAGATTTTTAAACTGCAACAGATTAATGAAAAGGAGGGGAAGACTCGGCAAGAGTTGCATTTGAAAAGAGGCTAAGTTTAAAGAAGTTATTAAAGAAATTGGACTATTGTTTTGAATACCTGTGGTTATGGAGCTGTGAGAAAAAGACACCATCGCGAGATCTGCTGTGGGAAGACGGGAGACAGGAAGTGCGTAACAACAATAGAGTGGCTGGAGAGAAGCGGCCCTTGCTGGAGGGCAGGAAGAAGGGAATCGCCATTTTTGAAAGGGGAAGGGTCGCGGCTTCAGCGGAAAAGGAAGTAGGCCATCTTGGATTATAAAATCATAGAGAGACCATAGAGAAAAGACGCCCGACATTTTGGACTCTTTAAAAACGAATTTATGCAAGAAGACCGGGACATTTGAAACAAAAAAGGTACTAAATTTAACGCCACGGAGTTAAGGAAGAGAGCGGACTCGTGGGAGCGAGCTAAAGCAAGCCCCACGATGTCGAAAAAAGAGTGGCAATCGGCAATAGAAAACCTGGACAAAAAACTTTTAGAGGTGATTAAAGAATTTAAAGACATGAAATTGGAGCTGATTAAAGAGGTTAAACAGACAGTAAAATCGGAGCTGTCAGAAGTAAAATCGGAGCTGTCAGAAGTGAAGAAAGGTATGGAAACAATACAAAATGAATTACAAGGTACGCAGCAGAGAGTTAAAACAGTAGAAGGAGCGATGGAGAACTTAGCAGACACGCAACAAACAGAGATGAGACTGATGAGGGGAAGGATGGCGGTTGCGGAAAGTAGACACATGGAGAAGCAGCTCAGATTTCGCGGTTTGCCGGAGATAGAAGGAAAGACAGCGCAAGAACAGATGACTGAGGTGTTAGCTGAATACCTGGGGAAGGAGGAGGAGGAAGTTGTGGCTATCCTTGATGTGGCATATCGCGTGAATTCGAGAATTGCAACCCAGAGGAAAGTACCAAGAGATGTGATTGTGCAATTTACAACACGAAACATGAAAGAGAAGATTGTGACTAAACAGTTTCAAGATCCATTGGAGATCGATGGCAAGACAATTATCATAATGAAGGAATTACCCAGATCAGTGTTACTAGATCGGAAAAAATATAAAGCGCTAATCCAGATGCTGAAGGACATGAAAATCAGGTACAGATGGGAGCTTCCAGAAGGTCTGTCCTTTGAATTTGGAGGTGCCAAAAAGCGCATTAGATCTGAGCGGGAAATGGAGCGATTTATAAGGGACAATGAAAAGGACTTACCAACAAGATTATGAGTATGGAGTGTAAAGTATTATCTTGGAATGTAAATGGACTAAACTCACCGAATAAGAGGAAAAATATTTTCCACTGGCTATTAAAACAAAAATGTGACATTGTTTGTTTGCAAGAGACTCATATTCGAAAGCAGGATGTAAAATATTTAAAATTGGGAAAATTGGGCAAGGATTTTGTAGCAGCCTCAACCAAGAAAAAAAGAGGAGTGGTGTTGTATGTAAAAGAGGAGCTACAGCCAAAATTTGTAATGAAAGATGTGGAAGCCAGATTTGTAGCAGTGGAATGTACTTGGAATTTAAAGAGAGTGTTGGTAGTCGGAGTTTATGCACCTAACGGTGCAAAAGAAAGCTTCTTTGAGGATTTGAGGAAGCATTTAAATAATAAATAAAATTTGTGAAGACAATAAAATGTATTTGGAACAGACTGCCATTAGTAGAGCCTTTTATAAATTCTACGCTAAGTTGTACAATAAGAAAGAAGTAAATAAAGAATCAATAGCATCATATTTGGAGAAAACGAAACTTCCAGAAATCTCGGAAGTTTGGAGAAATAAATTGAACAGTGAAGTAACGGACGAGGAAATAAGTAAGGCAATACAATCTGCAAATCTAGGAAAGGCGCCAGGGCCAGATGGACTTACGGCTAAATTTTATAAGACAATGGCCAATGAACTGGCACCATTCCTAAAAGAGGTGATTAATGGAGTTTTAAGGGATCAAAGAATTCCAGGCACCTGGAGTGAAGCGAACATATCATTGATCCCAAAAGAGGGCCAAGACTTGACTAACGTGAAAAATTACAGACCTATATCGTTACTTAATAATGACTATAAAATTTTTGCGAAGATATTGGCGGAGAGACTGAAGGGGTGGCTCTCGGAGGTTATAGAGGAGGAACAAGCAGGTTTTTTGCCAGACAGACAAATAAGAGACAATTTAAGGACAGTGATTAATGCTATTGAATATTATGATAAGCGTTGTGACAAAGAGGTTGGTTTCTTCTTTGTTGACGCTGAAAAGGCGTTTGACAATTTAAACTGGGACTTTATGTTTGCCACTATGGAAAAGCTACAATTGGGAGAAAGATACATCAGAGCAATTAAGGAAATTTACAGAGACCAGACTGCAGCAATTGTGGTGAATGATGAAGCGACCAAGAAATTGACTATAAGTAAAGGAACAAGACAAGGTTGCCCGTTGACTCCACTGTTGTTCATTTTAGTACTGGAGATCCTGATGATACAAATACGACAAGATGAAGAAATTCGAGGAATAAAAATAAAGGACTATTCATACAAGGTCAGAGCATTTGCGGATGATATAATGTTAATTGTAGAGGACCCATTGGAGAACATGCCAAAAGTGATAGATAAGATTAAGGAGTTTGGAGACTTGGCAGGTTTCTATATTAATAAAAAGAAGTCAAAGATACTATGCAAAAATATGACTAAGCAGAAACAACAATTATTAATGGAAACAACGGACTGTGAAGTAACAAGTAAGGTGAAATATCTGGGAATTGAACTGACTGCAAAGAATATAGATCTATTTAAAAACAATTATGAGAAACTATGGACTCAGATAGAGAGAGACTTGATTAAATGGAACAGGCTGAATCTGTCATGGTTGGGTAGGATTGCAGCAGTCAAGATGAATGTGTTACCAAGAGTAATGTTTTTGCTACAGACAATACCAATCATCAGAGACTCTAAACAATTTGAAAAATGGCAGAGGAAAATATCAGATTTTGTGTGGGCAGGCAAGAAGCCTCGAGTGAAAATGAAAGTTTTACAAGACGCAAAAGAAAGAGGCGGAATGCAACTGCCCAACTTGAGACTATACCATGATGCAATCTGCCTAGTGTGGCTGAAAGAGTGGATGATGCTAAAGAACAAGAAATTACTAGCCCTAGAGGGATATAAAAAAATATTTGGATGGCATGCATACCTATGGCATGATAAAGTAAAGGTGAACTCGATGTTCCTGCACCATTATATACAGAGAAGTTTATATACAATCTGGAAGAAGTACAGAATTTACCTACAAGAAGGAACTCCTTTGTGGGTAGTTCCATATGAGGTGATAGATCCGAGAGTTGTCGATAATGAGCAACAATGTTTAACCTATAAAGAAATAACTAGAACTGAAGCATCCAAACTCAGAATGAAGACGCAGGAGGAACTATCACCTTACTATGACTGGTTCCAGTACAGACAGATCAGAGACTTATATAATTCGGACTCTGTAAAGGGAGGTATACGAATAGAGAATTCGGAACTAGAGCAGACCCTTTTTAAAGAGGACAAGAAAAGAATATCTAAGGTATACCAAGTACTGTTGAAATGGTATACTGAGGATGAGATAGTAAAAACACAAATGGTGAAATGGGCTATAAATTTTAATAAAGAAATAACAATGGAGGCATGGGAATACTTGTGGAAGACTACAATGAAGACAACGACATGTACTAGCATTAAAGAAAACATTTACAAAATGATTTATCGTTGGTACATGACACCAAAGAAGATTGCGCTAGGGAATTTGAACACTTCTAATAAATGCTGGAAATGTAGGAAGCATGAGGGTTCCCTCTATCATATGTGGTGGTCGTGTGAGGTAGCTAGGCAGTACTGGGGGGAAATAATAAGAGAAATGAGTGAAATTTTACAATTTCAAATTAATAAGAACCCAGAACTCCTGCTACTAAACCTGGGTATGGAGGGAATTCCAGCTCATCATAGGACGCTGATATTTTATATGACAGCAGCAGCTAGACTTTTGTATGCGCAAAAATGGAAAGTACAAGAAGTGCCAACTATTGAAGATTGGATCTACAAATTGCTGTACATGGCAGAAATGGACAAGATGACAAGAAAACTGAGAAATCTGGACTCAGGGCAGTTTAACACAGACTGGGAGAAGCTGAAACAATATTTGGAGAAGAAATGGGAGGTGGGAGGAGAACTGTGGCAGTTTGAGAACTACTGAAGTACAATAAAATGTAGAGGGGGGTGACTTTACCGGGGGGGAGAAGAGACAAACGTGAACTTCTAAGCAGTTAGATTAATAGATTGATATATATACAGATATATACAGACTAATAAACAGAATATCGATAGAAAATAACTAACCATAAGGGCTGAATATAAGGACTGATTAACTAATAATATTTTCTTTTTGGTAAGACTGGTATAATGTGCCAAACTGAATACGTTTATTTGAAGATATATATGAGTCAAATTGATTGATTATGTGATGATAGTTATATAGAATTATTATTGAAGGGAAACAGAAATATTAAAGTAATTATATATAACTAAAAGAATGAGTAACATATAGAGCATAAGTCAAATTGTTTGATTTAAACGAATGTATGATCTATATGGTTTATGATTTATAGAAGTATTTGAAATTGGAATTATGGAAATTGGGATAAATTGTTTATCCAATATGGAAATAATGACTCATAGTTTGGGTATAGAGTATTAAAAATAGTTAAGAATGTATTGCTTAGAATAATTGGGAGATCATATATTTGTTAGATAGAGGAATTTAAAAGGAGTAAGGGAAAAGGGACAAAGGGTTGGAAAACTGTTGGAAGTCAACAAAAAAGGGGGGGAAAGGGAGGGGGTTAGAAATGGAAAATGGGAAAATTGATTGTAATGTATAAATAATTGATCCTAACCCAATAAAAACTTTTCTAAAAAAAAAAAAGAACAGAGTCACCCAAGCACAGTGTCCTGTACTCCTCCCAGCCCAGCCAGCCTCTCCAGAAGGATATCATAGTTAGTGGTATCAAAAGCATCCCAACCTCAAATTGAATTGAGTCTAGATAATGTGTCTCCTCGAACATCACCTGAAGCTGTGTAGCCACTACCTGCTCAAGCACTTTTCCCAATAATGGAATACTAGCCATTGGATGGTAGTTGTTTAGGTCATTTGGGTCCAGTGATGCCTTCTTCATGTGGAGTCTCTCAACTGCCCTTTTCAAAATGGTCAGAACTACACTGCCCCACAGAGAGGCAAGCATTACCTCATGGACCCAGTCAACCAACTCAGCCCAGCTTTATTATTAGCCATGAAGGGCATCAAGACTGGACATGGTGGGGCACCCTCTAGAGCAACTTGAACACTCCATGAGGCCACATCAACTGACAGTAATCCATACAACTAAGACCAGTACTCCAGTAACATCCTGAGATTGAACTAGGCCAACTGTGGCATCTTAAGTTGTGGCGGATGAGAGCATTTTCACACCCCCTGCAAAATGCATTGCAACGGAATCACAGCAGGCTTGTCTGTTTTCTGAGTCAACATCCTCTGGGGCTTGAAACAAAAGCTCCTTCACAACCAGGAAGTCTGCCCAAATGTTTCATCATTATCCAAAGCTCCTCAAAAATGCAAGGGCATGCTGGACAACACGGAAGGAGAGAAGGCTCTCAGAAGTAATCATATCCACAGCCCAGGTCATCTCCATATCCCAGAGGTCAAACAGGGCTGCAATATGAGTGCCAACCTTGCTAACTAGAAAATCCCCAAAACACATCAAGAGCCTCTCTAGATCCATCAGCCTCCTGTGGGGGTGGGTCATCCTAATTATCCCTCACCTTTGCAAAGTTTCTTAGTATATGTACGTACTAGAATGATCTGGGGCAGTCCTATAGTTGTCATGAAGGCCATGAAGTTTTGAGCTGCTCCTCTTAGGGCAGTCTTGCCATGAACATTGAAGTCCTCAGGGACAACAATCCTCAGGGCCCTCAGCACCAAATCTGAGATTGCCTCTGGTAGCTCAGCTCAGGGAGGGAGATTATTGGGCAGTATGATAGGGAGTATTATAGGATATTGCAGTATTGTTGCACTATAGCAATAATTCACAAGTTGATTATCTTGTGTAGGCAAGCCAGTTGCAAAGGGTTGCTATGGGGAAAAATGTTATCCAACGATATGTTAATGCAACTTTAGCCTTAGATAATATTGACTAACATTCATTTCATATATTTCAGCAGTGATGTGGCTGCTAACAAAAAACACTTCCTGTAATGAATGTTTTGTGAAACTTTTTGCATAATTGAGTTTCACCATTACTGGCTGGTAATCTCTACATCAGTTGTAGGAGTGCTGGAATAGAAATGTTCCATGTTATAAATAACGCTGAGCTACATGGAGATCCTGATATATCTGTTATGGCAGCCATGTGGAGCCTCCCCGACCATGTGGAAGTTTATTTACCAGCATCCATACTGCTGTCTTAACATGTGGACCATACTTTAGACCACTACACATTTGTTTGTGTTTGGTACAAGGCTAGAACCATGAATGGATACATTCAATTGTATTTATGCATATCCACAGTGTGGGTCTTATGGAATATTATCTTGTGGAAAACTTTTGACAGGACAGAAAAAAAATAAAATATTCATATAACACACAATTAATGTATGAAATTCACTGCCACAAGATGAGTGATGATCATTCATTTACAAAACTTTAAAGGGAAATGAGACCAAATGCAGAGGATAGATTTATCAATTACTGTTAGCTATGGTAATGAGCTGCTATTTCCAAGGGAGGAGGGGCAAACAAGGAGGGAGGGCAACATCATGTACTGCTGATGGGCTGGCAATGTTGCGAACTGGGCCCTGGCCTCGGTAGGCTCTTTTGAACTCCTCCTATAGAGTGCTTTGTTGCTCTTGTTTTACACTGACCATGGTAAGTATAGCAGCATATACTTTACTGGTCTTGCAGCAGATGGACCATCCTGTCTTGAGACCTTAGGTACTGAAAACATTAGAATAATGAGAAGGAAAGAATTATTGAGGGAGAGAGATGGAAAATAGAATAGGAAAAAATAGAATTCTGAAATAGGTTTCCTTTTGGCATTTGCTGCAATGGCAGCAAAAGTTACAGCAATTTTATACTGACCTGAATAAAAAGCCATGCTGTAAACATGGGATCCATTCTCCTGTGAGCACGAGCTTTTTCTCCATGATTACATTTGATTTTTGTGTGCATCTGTGAGCACACTTAAATCCCATCTGTACACTATTACAAATTCACAACCTGGGTATTTTCTGGTGAGAATTAAGTGTATGCTCACCAACCAAATTTCTGAACAGATCAGAAGATACTCTAAGCCAATATCTTCATACTCATGCTAGCAAACATATATTGTCTTCCAACTAAGCATGTTTGGTACAACTAAATAAGGCTGGGATCCCAGCTGTCGGATGCATTTCCTGACGTGTTTGGATCTGTGATTTAATTTGAGAAGACTTTGACTGTTTTCATAGAATTTGTTGCTATCATCTCTGCCTTCTGAGTATCTGGTATTCTGTCAGTGACAGAGAATCTGCACTATTTATGGGCTTTGCGCTATAAAACTACCGCAGCCCTATCACATGGCATCTTTTCCTAAGCCATCTGTCACAGAGGTCTGGCATTTTATGTGAATGTTGGTCAGGCAGACTTAACCCAAGTTTTTTTTTATATTATGAAAAATGTCAGCAACTACAATATTTAGCATTTTACTTTACAGTGTCCATTAAACTTGATTACGTGTAGCTCTGTTTCATGGCTGTACTTATACATCAACAATGAAGCCAAAAACACACAAGGGTAATCATAGCAATGCAGTCAGGTCCTGGAAGGTTCAGCTGGCACTGATTCAGTTAATATCTTGGATTTTTTTTTTTAAAAAAAAATAAGGTTTACTAATGCTGGTATAAAATGTATTTGATATTATACAGATGGCATAAGATGTTTGTTACTAAGTTATTATCCAGGATAAGCCATACTGTCAAATTCAGGGCTTAAAACTATCACAGCAGATTAAACTATTCACTAAAAAGGGGCAGGAAGATACAACCAAAGCATCTTAGTACGAACATATTAGAAGTGTATTTACTTCCCATAAATACAATAAAGCATCTCTCTTTTTAAGCCTTGGGATTGAAAATGTGAACTCTTTCATGTAAGAGGAGCAAATGTGTTTCTAACATACACAGAAACAATTGGCCTGATCATTACCAACTTTTCAAAAGAAACTAAGAAAATGATGTTCCTAGGTTCATGCTGTTATGCAGATATACAGATGAGTTGTGGAAGGGGCTGTAGCTCAATGGTAGAACATCTGCATGGCATGCAGAAGTTGGCTCACTTTCCAGCATATCTAGTTAAAAAGATCAAGTTGTAGATGTTGCAAAGAATCTTCATAACACCTGGAGAGCCACTGTCAGGCAGAGCAGACAAAACTGACTTTGATGGACCAATGGTGTGATTCAGTATAAGCAGCTTCAGGTGTGTTTATGTATGTGTTCATCACATAGTCATTATATTGGCCAAATCATGTTTTAATAAAGTCCATAGGGGAGCCACCTACACTACTTATTTATTTTCTTACTTTATTTATAGCCTATCTTTCTCACTGAGAGTCAAGGCAGATTTACATGGTATAAATGCCTGGGGTTGAATGGATATTTAAATAGAAATTAGTTCATTGGCAGGGTTGATTCAAGCCATTCAATTGTCCCAGATGGGCTGCCACCCTAACAAGGTTTGAGCTTTGAGAAAAAGGTTTTGCATTTTAAAAAATCCTTTTTCTCTAATCTGCTCCTGGCATCCACTCCTGTCCTCTGCCCTCTTCCTCTACTCAGATATTTTCAGGAAACACTGGCACATGCTTCGGAATCAGGATGAAGTGGCATTTCTCAAGGATATTCCCTCCAATTACAGCAGAATGGCAGGATGTGTTGTGGGGAAGGGAAAAGATAGGATGGCTGAGAAAACCAGAGGCCACTGGATTGAAATTGCCACCATTGTCATCATGGCACATCAAGCAGCCTCTTGCGCCACTTGTTCCATAGACTAGCCTTGTTAATTGGTGTAATTTTGCCATGATTTATCCTGTTAAAAAGATTTATTTTGCATGCAGCGAATAGGATTATCTTTTCTATGTGCTGTAGCACAGTGGTTAAGTGGTTCAGCTGCGAATCAGCACTCTCCTGGTTCGAATCCCACTACTGCCATGAGCTCTGTAGGTGGCCTTGGGTAGGCCACTCCTCTCAGCCCCAGCTCCCAAGCTATATTGTGGGGATAACAGCACTAACTTGTTCATCACTCTTGGTGAGGCACTAATCTGTCTAGAAGAGTGGTATATAAGTGCTATTGCTATTGCCAGTCAAATCATCCTGGTGCTTATAATCAAGATTGGGGGCAACCACTAAGATAGCAATTTATTTATTTCACCTTTATTTTCCACACATTATTATCCACACATCAACTGTCATCAATAAAAATATAGTTTAAAAGACACAATAATGCCACAGGGCATAAGACAGAATCTCCATGGTCCCAAACATCTTCTGAACTAACAATGTCTTAACTTGACGTAGGGAAACCCTCGGGAACAAAATGAAATATGACACAAGGGGCTGCAGAAGGAAATGATAACTGGCTGAAGTGTCCTCTCCCACTCCTGCACAAGCTCTTGCTCCATTTCTGGAAGAGCTCATGTAACGGAGGAGAGGTGATAGTCTGCTGATTTTCCTTTGTCCTGCATCCTGCTCCATTAAAATTGAGGCTATGGTGGTATGCCCATTCCAAATCAAGGTGAAGGAAGCTTAATCATCATGGGAATGTAGACAGCCAGCAGAAAGAATTTCTTCCAGTAATTTCCTGGACTTGTACCATTCAACATTGTCCCTCTTTAAGCATTAGAACAATCTACAATTTTCCTGGCTAGAGAAAACAAATTTGGTTAAATCATTTATTCTATCTACATTTATTTTTTTCTTTAGAACTTTACCAATTCCTCTCTTAAACTCTTTTCTTAAGAAAATTCAACAATCTTTTAATGACTTTGCATGGAACAACAAAAAAACCTAGAATTAATTTTAACACACTGAGTAAGGCTAAGAATCAGGGAGGACTAGGTTACCCAGATCTAAAATTAGATTGGGATGCATCACTCTTAGCAAGTCTATTAAAAACATTAAATCCAATTCCGGCTTTAGATTGGATATGCATAGAAAAGAGTTTTGTTTATTCAAAAACCTTGTCTGTAATATTTTGGAATAATCCAAAAGAAAGACCAAACTCTGTTGTTGATAACACTTTCCTTTTAAATTCACTTCAAAAATGGGATAGTTGGTGTACCAAGCGTGCACCCCCAATATCACCATTTTCTATTTTCCTAGGTCAGTCATGGTATGAACCAGGGTTACAGATGCAAGCTTACAGGTTTTGGAGGAAAACTCACTGTACAAGGTTAATAGATTTAACCAAGAACACTAAGGTTTTAGATAAATCTGTTTTAGAGGCCAGATTAGATTCCCAGATCCATAGGTATCAATACTTTCAAATAAGAAACTTAGTTAACATGTTTAAAGAATGTTTGTCAAAACCTTTGACTGACTTTAAAAAATTGTTAAAAGTACCTCCAGCAAGTGACAAAGGAAATATCTCAAGGATCTACACAGTTTTATTAATGGCCTCCAATAATAAACCACCATCATATGTTCAGGCTTGGCACAGAGACCTTGGTTTTAAACTCTCTAAAGTTCAATGGCAACAGATCTGGCAATCTAAATTGGCTACTTCCAGATCAATCAATATTAAAACTCAGATGTTTAAATTATTAATGAGATGGTATCTTTACACCAGTTAAAATTCATCATATGAACTGCAACCAGCAATCAACCTGCTGCAAAAAATGTGGAGATCCAGGTTCCTATTTTCATACTTGATAGCCTTTAATTCGAACTCAAATATTTACAATTACAACATGTCTAATTCCTTTTAAGCCAATGTAATGTTGTTGAATTTCTTTCAAAATACAAGTATACCCTGGTTAAGACTTAACCTAATAGTATTTTTATGTGCTGCAGCTCACTAGGAGCAGAACTACAAGTGACAAAAGGCACAGGCTGGACACTTGTCAGCTTCCCTCAAGTTTTGATGGGAAATGTAGGCAGCTTGGCAGAATGTTGGACAAGTGACAGTTGAAAAGTCCATTGGACAGCAGTCAGAGACCCAAGCTGCAAGACTAGGATGCCTACATTTCCCATCAAAACTTGAGGGAAGCTGACAAGTGTCCAACCTGTGCCTTTTGCCACTTGTAGTTCCGCTCTTAGTCATTGCGGTAGCTTGGAAGAGCAGTAAACTCCCTTTGTTATCTGATTGGTACAAGAAGACATGGGGCATATTTGTAATAGAGAAAATTCTAGATCAACAAAAGCAGATAAAGTCAGACTAATATATCTCTGATTTTGCTGAAACCTGGCAACCTGTAATTGACCGTATAGCAAGAAATGAGGCAACATTCCACTTCATCCGCCCCAAACAGTTCCTACTTTTATGATGTAGATATAGCATTAGCTGTAGTTCTATCCATGATTGTAAACTTAGTTGATCCATTGTTCTTTAATTACTTAGTCATTCTTGTGTATACTTTAATATTTAACATCTTTCAATGTTTTGATTTCTAACTTCTTTGGGGGGGGATATTTTTTATTTTATGAATAAGATTAAAAGCTCAATAAAAAGGGTAGAGAAATAGAAGGAAAAAGTAAACAAAAAAGAATACAAAGAGAGAAAAAGAGCAAAGATTGAAAATAACAAAGAAAAATAATACATTTCATTTTTCATTTTTCTCTACAACACCTATCATATTTTAACAAATGTACTTTTAGTTTTAATATCTCCAAAATTTACCTTTTCAGTACTGCCTCCCTTCTATTTATTTTTCCCAAATGTATCTTCTTAGATCAAAACCACAAATCATCAGTTTATTTTTCCTCATCTCATGCAGAAAGTCAATAAGGGTTTTCCAGTTAACCATAAAGACATACAATGTTTTATCTCTGATCAGGCCACTTCCACTAACTCCATCATTTTCACAATCCAGTCCTCGATTGAAGGCAATACTGTACTTTTCCATTTTTGTGCATATAAAAGCCTAGCCACCATGGTCATATATAGAAATAAGACACCATATTTATTTTCCAAGTGTTTATCCATTAGTCCCAACAAAAATGCTTCTGGTTTAAATAGTATATTGATCTTCAACATTTTTTATTATCATATGAATTTGTGACCATAATTTTTTTTGCTTTAGAGCAAGTCCTCCAAAGTTGATTTCTAATGGGATTCGAGGAACGATTCCTTAGGTTAATATCAAGTATTTATGAAGCTCCAATAGTAAAAGTACGAACAAATGGCTTACTGTCAAATTCTTTCCCCATAACTCAAGGAACAAGACAAGGCTGCCCCCTGTCCCCTTTGTTATTTGCGCTGGGGCTATAGAGCCTCTAACTGAAGCAATATGAACTAATAATGAAATTAAAGGGATGCAGGTGGGAGGCCATGAACATAAAATAAGCTTGTTTGCCA
This sequence comes from Eublepharis macularius, assembly GCF_028583425.1. Classification (NCBI taxonomy): domain Eukaryota; kingdom Metazoa; phylum Chordata; class Lepidosauria; order Squamata; family Eublepharidae; genus Eublepharis; species Eublepharis macularius. The sequence continues at coordinate 85,722,074 of NC_072796.1, read as the reverse complement.
ATGATCCAGTACTTCACATGTCACGTCCAACACAATCTTTACCAGGGGTGCGCAAAACAGCAGATTTCAGTAGAGTTTCTGGTCTTAGGGTGAACCAAGAAAAATCTGAACTCTTCCCTATAAAACTTTCTGAGGAGTAAAAAGAAATCATAAAAACTAACTTCCCATTCAGTTGGGTGACCTCTAGCTGGAGGCATCTTGGCATACAAATCCCTCTGGAACTAAAACATCTTTTCAAATTTAATTATGCTAAATTAACTACTGACATTGCAAACCAGCTGACAAAATGGCATAAACAAACTATCTTCATTTTGTGTTTCCAAGAATTTTGTGTTTCCGAGATTCTTATTTCTTTTTTGTTTCCTTCCAGTAGAGGTGTGTGATTCACAACTAAACAAATGGCAAACAATGTTAAATAATTTCCTCTGGTCTTATAAAAGACATAGAGTCAATTTCAAAATAATATATAATCCCTCCCAGAAGGGAGGTTTAAGCATTCCAGATCTGAAATTATACCATCATGCAGCTGAACTGGTTAATGTAGTTCAAATGCTAAACAAGACTGTGACAGAGGGTTGGATAAGCATAGAAGAAAGTTATATTAGCCCTAAAACCCTAATCAAAGTATTTTGGAATCGCCCTTCCATCCATCCCATTCAGGTTCAGCAAAATGAATTTCTGCATACATCCCTAAAGACTGGGGACAGGTGGAGAAAGAAGTTGGCTTCAGATTTCTCTCCAATGCAGGTGTTTACTAATCAACCATGGTTTCCGCCAGGAATGGAATTCCAACCTCACTGGAAACAAGAAGGCATGTTAACGCTAACTGATACCACTCACAAAGGTACTCTTAGGGGAAAAGCTGATCTAGAATGATCTTTAGATGTGAAGATACCTTGGTACTGCTATCTTCAGTTACAGCATTTAATAAGAGACCCAAATGTTCAAAAAGCAATAAAGAGACCCAAAACAGACTTTGAAAACACACTTAATGTAAACTAATGTGCCATGAAAGGTTTGCTCTCCATTATCTACAAAATCCTGCTTAAAGAATATGCAGTTAAGGTGTAAGGTTCTGACAGTTTGGTCCCCATAGCACTCTACTGCACACACAGAAAAGGGTATGAGTTAAAGTTACTTTATTAGAGATCCATCAGTATCAGCATACACAGACAAGAGTATTGGCAGAAGTGATGTGTAGAAGTTTGGAGGGGTTAGTTATAGGGAAAGTTCCCACCTTTAGGATATGGACGGTTAGGATTCTGGTGTGAAGGAGCCAGGAATGGGGGGAGGGGGTTTGAGACAGGAGGAGAGAAGAACTGGAGGAGAGAAGCAAAAATGAAGTCATTTTCAGTTCCAAGGCTCAAGCTGGTACTCAAGGACACATTCTTGAACGGCTGCAAAAACGAAAGTAGACACCACAGTAGGCACCTGTAAAATAAGCAACGCCCGGCCAAATAGGCCACCGATATGCAATTTCACATACTCTCAAAGGAGAGAGTACAGTACAGAGCACAAAATACAGGCAATACTCATGGCAGATATGTAAGCAGGCATATATGACATAAGGTTCTTAAATAACAAAAGACCTGGCAGAATATGTGTTCCATAGATTTAACAGAAGAACATTGGAATCACATCTGGAAATCATTTTCAAGGAAGGCCTTCCCTATCCAATTGCAAGCTTTCAAAATTTTGACAAACTGGCACCTCACTCCCCAAAAATTACACTATACAGATAAATCCAGATCTCACTTATGCTGCAAGAATTGTAGAAACCCTGGTACATATGCTCACTGTTGGTAGTAGGGAAGCCAGACCCCCGGTGGGGGTGGGGGATCCCCCACCCCCACCCCCCACCCCCCACTTACCTAACCAGTGGGAGGGGTGTGCACCTTCCATGAGCACTCCCCTGTGGCGCTGCATGCTCCCTTGCGTAGTAGTCACTGGGATTGAGCCCATTTTGGCCCAGATCAGGGCTGCTGCAGAGTGCGGGAGTGCTCCTGCGCAGCGCCTCAAAATAGGCCTGATCCATGGCAAAATGGGCCCATTTTCAGGTGCTGTGGAGAACAGGAGTGCTCCTGCGCTCCACAGTAGACATGGGCATGATCGGAATTACAGTCTGAAAATTGCCCCGATTTTGGCGTTTGCGCCATCAAGACCGGGCTGATCGGTTCCATCCATGGCTCCCGGTTCAGCGGTCGGGTGGGGCGCTCTATCGGGTCTCGATCGGATCGATCGGTTTACGTTCGGGATTGCAGTCTGCAGACAGTCTGGTGCCAGCCATCTGTTCCCGAGGGAACGGAGCCCAGTGGAAACGGAGCCTGGGGAATGCCGGAGCTGTTTGCCCTCTTTCTGTCGCCCTGGAAACGCGAATGGAAGCCAAGCTTTCCTTGATCAGCAGGGCTTCCTTCCAACCACGGAGCAGCCAGAAAAGTGCGCTTCTGTCTCGTCCATTTGGGAGAAGAGAGGGGAGGGCGGGGGAAGGGGGTGTTCTTCTGTAGCCATGGGCACTCGAATCTCATCCCTGCAAAGCCTGAGAGGCAGCTCTTACGGCCAAACACAGGCCTCCTGTGTAGCAGACCCAGGCTTTATAAATAGCCATGTGCTGTGCAACAAAGTTTCACTTTCCGCTCGCGGGTGGAGTGGGACAGAGGCGAGCTCTCGCTTGCCACTTTTGGAGAGAGAAAGCGCAAGAGAGAGAGGGGGAGAGCTTTAGCTTTGGGCTTCAGCGGATAGGGAATAGGGAGCTATCTCCTCTGGTTCCAGGGCTGCCGCCTAGCTCTAGGGCCAAGCTTAGTGGGCACCTCGGCTGAGGGCTCAGGTCTGGGGGGGAGTGTTGCAGCTGGGGTTGGGCTCTATTCCTATTCTCTCTCTCTCTCTGCTTCCAGGGCTGCCGTCTAGCTCTGGGGCCAAGCTCAGTGGGCACCTCCTTGGCTGAGGGCTCACATTATTACACACTTTAGTGCCTGGTCACTCTGGTCTGGGGGAGTGTTGGTAGTGGTGGGCTTAGGCTCTATTCCCTCTATCTTTCTCTCTCTGCTTCCAGGGCTGCCGTCTAGCTCTGGGGCCAAGCTCAGTGGGCACCTCCTTGGCTGAGGGCTCACACAATATTACACACTCTGGTGCCTGGTCACTCTGGTCTGGGGGAGTGGTGGTGGTGGTGGTGGGTGGGCCAAGGCTCTAGTCTATTCCCTCTCTCACCCTCAACCAACTGGGCCACCCTACTGTCGACCTGGACCTTCCCGGGCTTGCCTCTGGCTCTGAGCCACCCTAGGCTTGTGGTGGTATGAGACACTGCTGCTGTTTTAGGACAGCAACTATGATACCTCAGTAGTCTTCAGGTTTCTCTTTCTTCTTCCTGTTTTGGGGTCATCGTCAGCGAAGCAGCAATGTGACTGGAAAAAACAGCAATTTAAAATCTGATATAAGAATATCTCATGCAGTATTTCCTTTGCCAATTGTCAAAGTGACCTGTTTCCGGGTATTATTTCCTAGAAATACATTTGCAGAAGCCTTCTGCTCAGTATTCCTTCTGCATTCATCACTGGCTGATTTCTGGTCAATGAGTTCCAGTAGTGGCCAGCCCACCTCGTCCACAGCGGGCTCGAGCCTGCCTCGGTTCTCATGGCGGCTTCCATGGATGTTGTTTTGTCCTCCTCTCCCAGACTAGTTCCCGTTCCCTCCTCTCTCTCTCTGGATCTGCACAGATGGCTCCAACGTATTCCCCCAAGCCGCAACCTCTCATGTCCTTCCCTACCAGTCCTTTCTGCCAATGATGGTTGGTGCCATGCTGCCTGCTGATGTGGCTGCTGGCCATGAGGAGCAGCCGTGCAGCTGCTGCTGGTGTGTGTATGGCAGGGAACCCCCCCCCTTTGCATGGTCCCCTGCTGCCCCCTCTGGGCAGGGGGGCATGGGACGCAGCAAAAAGTCACGTGATGTCCTGTCCGCGAAGGCAGGAAGGTGTTTGCTGGTGGCTGCCGCCGCAGAATTCCTCGGTGGGAAGGATCCATGGAGCAGGCCTGGCGGCCTCCCCACGCCTGGCATAACTGCATCCCTCTTCCCCCTCCTCAGGATGACACGCCCCATCCCTCACATGCTCCCAATGGTGACATGTCCTGTCCCATTCTGGCGAGGCAGGAAGATGGTTGACGTCTGATAGTGGTGGTTTTGGCAATGAGGGGGGCAGCTCAGGAGCTGTTGTGTGTATGGTTGTGTGGCAAGGAAACCCCCCTTTCCATGGGCACCTGGTGTCCACGAGGGAAGGAAGGTCATTGAGGTCTGCCGCTTCTGCTTTGAGGCAAGAGTGACATCTCCGGAGAGGTTGCCGCTGTGAGAGTGGGACCGCGCGTTGTCTCCCCCTTTGCATGGGCATCTGCTGTCCCCTCTGGACAGGGGGGAATGGGTCCCCTGACTCATCATGTCCGCCCCGCGAAGGCAGGAAGGGAGTTGAGTTCTGTTGCTGATGCTGCTGTCATGTTTTGCCCCACCCCCTCTCAGGAAACATGCTGATCCATCCAGCCGATGTCTCCTGTCCTGCCCATCACCCACATTCTGCACAGGCAGGACGGTGGATCCGGTCTGCCCCCTGCTTCACGAGGGACTCTCCTGTGACTGCTCCCTCCTTGGTCACATACACAGCTTGGTTGTGTGATCAAGCAGCCGATTGTACCATATAGGGGTGGAGTTGGTTGTCGACGTAGCGGCTCCCCTGTCAACGGGGCTGACGGGACCTCTTTCAGCTGGGTGGGAATGTGTTGTGTTGCAACTGTGAACGGACCTTTCCGGTGAGGCAGGAAGGTGCGTGGGTGCAGTCGGCTGCTTTTGGATATTGTGCTGCTCTCTCTTGGTTTTACAGCGGCCGACTGCATTGTGTGAGGATACATTTGGTTGACCATTTGAAGGCTCCCCAATGGGACCTCTTTCAGTTGGGTAGAGATGTGTCCTGCAACTCTGGTCCTTTCTGCCGAGGCAGGAAGGTGTGTGCTGTCGGCAGCCGTCGACCAGCTCCGAAGCTGGAACCTGAGGACACCCGGTAGCTGGGGGATTGGGCTGCCGTGGGGCCAATGTCGCCTCCCCCCCCAAACAGGGCTTAACTTCGTGCTGGACTTTGGCCCGTCGGTTGTGGGGGACCTTCCCGCTCCTGCCCCCCCCCCCCGATGACACGTCGTGTCCCAACAATCCTTTTCTGGTGAGGCAGGAAGGTGGGTGCTGGCGGCGAACGTCACAGACTGGTTCTCGGTGGGAGCCTCAGCCAAGGACACACAGTTGCTGGGGGACCTTCCCCCTCCCCCTCATTTCTGGCAAGGAAGGAAGGTAGGTGCTGTTGGCCATCACGATGGTTCTCAGTGGGAGCCTCAGACCAGGACACGCAGTTGCTGGGGGACCTTCCCCCCCTGCCCCCCCTCATGATGACATGTCATGTCCCTACTTTTGCGTGAGGCAGGAAGGTGTGAGCTGCTGGCTGCCACCGCCACACTGTTCCACGGTGGGACCCCCGCCTAAGGAAAGGAGGACACTCAGTAGCTGTGGGACTTCCCCCTCCTCCCCCTTCTCATGATGACACATAGTGTCCCTCGTATCCTCCTCATGATATGCCCCGTCCCTTCCATCCTTTTCTGGCAAGGCAGGAAGGTGGGTGAGGTCAGCTGCCGTCGTGTGTCGCCTAAAGAGGCTTCCTTAGCCGTGGACACTCAGAAGATGTGGGACTTCCCCCTCCTCCCCCTCCTCATGATGACATGTAGTGTCCCTCGTATCCTCCTCATGCTGACATGTCCCGTCCCTGGCATGCTCCTCCTGACGACAAGCCCCATCCCTCGAACCTTCAAAGTACCTCCTCTTATTCTTTATAAAGTCAACTACTTCCATTATAATTTGTATGTTGAAAAAACAGTCTAAGGCACGATTGTTGTCCATGCCATCCTTTCTGGCGAGGCAGGAAGGTGGGTGGGGTCGGCAGCCGCTGCCGAAATGTTCCTCGGTGGTGGTACCCTCGGTTGAGGACACTAAGCAGCTGTGGGACTGCTACCATCCTCCCCCTCCTCCTGACGACACGTCCAGTCCCTTGTGTCCTCCCAATGATGACACGCCCTGTTCCTTTCTGGCGAGGCAGAAAGGTGGGTGAGGTCAGCTGCTGCTGTAAGCACGCTAAGCTGGAACTTCAGGTACGGTCACCCCGTAGCTGGGGGAGCAGGCCGCCCACGAGGTAATGTGCCCCCCCCCCCGCAAGAATACCAGCACGTTCTAATTTAGCCTGTCGGGAATGGGGGAAACCTCCCCCCCAACCCTCATGACAACAAGGCCTGTCCCCAGTACCCTCCTCCCAATGACACATCCAGTCCCTCGTATCCTCCCAATGACATGGTGACATGACCTGCCCCTTTCTGGCGAGGCAGGAAGGTGAGTGAGGTCAGCTGCCGCTGAGTTCATGCAAAGTAAGCTGGAGGTAATGTTGCTGTCACTTGAGAGCGGGGGAAATGTCAACTCCCCCCGGCAACAGTACCGGCCTGCTCCCGCAGGGCAAGACCCCCTGCCCCCTGAGGGGAGATGGCTCGTCGCTGCTGGGCCCAGCGTACGCTGACAGCACACATCTTTTTCCCTCGCTAGCGGGGAATACCGGCTCACTCCCTTTGGCTGCCCACCGGGAAAATGTCAACTCCCCCCCAGTGACAGTACCGGCCCACTTCCGTGGGGCCAGACCCCAAAGCCCCCTGAGGGTGGGCAGCTTGGCGCCACCTCCCCTGGACTGCCGAGCCCGGCAGCCTCCGTCATCACCCACCTCCCTTCCTTGGCAGGGAATACACCCTGCTCCCCTTCGGCCCGGGTGCCGGGCACATGGGGGTGCCGCCAGCGAGCGGCCAGACCACTGCCGCCGCCTCCCCAGGCCTGCTGGGCCCAGCAGCCGCCATCACCCACCATTCCTTTAGCACTGGAAACCATGGGGCGCCCTCCCACGTCGGCCTTCCCGATTCCCGATTCCCAATTCTGCATCAGAAACGGAACTTGATCAGTGAGGTTCGAGAACCAGGGTTCGGCGGTGCCGTGGAATCACGATCAGCTAAATCAGGATTATTTTTTGGATCGTGCCCATGTCTACTCCACAGTGCCTCAAAATGGGCACAATCTGCGGCAAAATGGACCCATTTTCAGGTGCTGTGGAGTGCTCCTGTGCTCTGCAGTGCCTCAAAATGGGCCCGATACTCAGCAAAAAGGGCCCGTTTGGGGGCACTGTGGAGCACAGGAGCACTCCTGTGCACCACAGCGCCTCAAAACAGGCCCAATCCATGGCAAAATGGGCCCATTTTCGGGCACTGCAAAGCACAGGAGTGCTCCTGTGTTCTGCAGCACCTCAACACGGGCCCGCTCCAGCACAGATCAGGCCCGTTTTGAGCCCCTGCAGAGCCTGGACACGCTGCCAGGGGCCGCACAATGATGTCACTCCCAAAGTGACATCATCACGCTTAGGGGGGCACGTGTGCATGCACTCCTGTCTCCCCCAAGGTAAGTGCCAGGCCCCTATCCCCTGCCGGGAGGTTAAGCAAACCTGGCAACCCTAGTTGGTGGGCTTGCCCAAAAGTGAAAAAGTTCTGGGAGGAAATTATTTTAAAAATTCATGAAATAACTGGGTGTTCCTTGTCAAATACACCAGAATCATTGCTACTAAATGTCTGGGAGAACAGGCCTGATTAGTCATCACAGAGAGACTCATAACTAATCTAATAGGAGTAGCAAAAATGGTCATTGCAGCTAAATGGAAAGATGATTGTTCTCCCACTATTCAAACATGGCACAAAAACCTATGGGAGTTTTTTACATATGAGAAAATCTCACAAGGTCTGAAAGATACAGAGGACTCCTATGCCAAATTCATGCAAAATTGGTTTCCACTGCTGACTTACCTCAGCAAACATGACATCTTACCACCTTCCTATGTCCCTCAGGCTCTCACCTCCTTCTAAAATATGTTGGGATCTTACATATGACTGGTAAGCTAAATTCTCCTGTTCTTTTTGTAATGTATTTTATCTCCAACGTTAGTTTCTTCTAGCACATTGTTATGTTCAGTTATTATATTGCATTGATATTCTTTTAATTTGAATTATCTATTTCGATCTCTGTATTATGAAATTTTTAAGAACATCAATAAAGGACTTGGGCTGGGGGAGATGATTTCTAACTTCTGATGTATGTTCTTTTAAAGCTGTTATTGTACATTTTTTCCTGTTTTGATAAAGTTTATTTAAAGCTGAAAAAAACAAAAGAATGTCCTCAATCCAATGTTCTGAATCTGATGCACGCTTCCCCTTAGAAGATGCTATTCTGGGTGTGCAGAGTGTTTTTTCAAACTTGATGCAAGTGAGCAAGCAAGAATTTATGGAAACAACAAGGACAGTAAATCGTTGCTTCTCCTGAAGCCTCTTGTGTCGTTTGCTGAACAAATATGGTCAGAGGATATAGAGAAGAGTGCAGTTCTTCCTCCTCACCACGGATGCTAATACTGATACACTGCTGATACATTTTTTTCTGGATGGTGGGGAGAGAACCCTAACTTTCATGGCTGCTCCTTTACATTTAACCTGCTCTCTGCAAATGTTTGTATATGATGATGCAACAGAGTAAAAAATATTACTTGCACACAATATTCAAGTGCAACTCAGAAGCAGGCTCAGAAGCAGGCTCTGTTACTATTTGGGAGCAATCCTAGGATAAGTAGCAGTGAGCATAAAATACTGTTCAACGTTAAGAAATATAGTCGTATCCCCTAGAGCATTCCCAACTGCTCTGCACTGTTCCCAACTGAGCTTTATAGTTCAGAGACACAATCTGTCCCTTACAGTAAACCTTTAAAAAAAATCTTTCTCATTCAAAGTCCATTTCAGATAGAGATTGTTGCTCATGTATGAAACACATTTTTAAAAAGGCATATATTTGTGTATTTCTCTCCTTCCCTCTCTGATGCAGATGTTGTAATATTTCTAGAGTGTGGGGGAAGGATTGGGATGTAATAATAATACTGTTGATGAACTAAGCATTGAATTAATGCTTTTATTTGCATGAGGATCATAGTTCTCTTTAACAGGGAAATGATCAAGCTGGAGATTTAAAGCTAAATTAAAAAAAAAATAAACTCAGATTTAGTATAGATAGTTTACATTTAAGAAGCATCTTATTCAAATTCTGCCTAATGTGTTTAAGCACAGAAGCACGGAAAGAGCATTACTGAGGTTACACGTAAGTCTTCCAAAGAATTAAACATTAACTGTAAACCGAAAAGCTGGTTTTAGATTTAGATAAATTTAAATAAAAGCTTGCTTTTACACTTATCCCTTAAAAGCCTCACATGTCTTATGCTGCCAATACAAACTGTTCACTTTCTAAACATTCGTCTCTTTCCTCTTGCATATCAGGGGACTGATATCGAAGTGGATGAAAATGGCACCCTGGATTTGAGCATGAAAAAGAACCGAAACCAAGAACAGGTTACTCATCTAAATCCTTCCAGTGCAACAGTCCCCACTCCTTCCTCTTCTCCCTTCAAAACAGGCAACATTCTGGTAAATACCACCTTCTACCAGACTTTGTGTGAGAAGGAAGGCTGGGATATTCCCATCAACTATAGCAAGACCCAAGGGAGAAAAGAGGAGGAAAAAGAGGTATTTTTTTTCTCTTTGATAGTACATGGGAACAAGGTGATACCTCTAATCTTAGATGACTATTTCTAAGTGCCTAGTTCGATCAGATTATGCTCTCCTATAAATATATAGACATAAACCCTATAAGTGGTACTGAACTTGATGTAATATATTGAGGACTGCGGCATAACTAGGAGAGGTTTTTTTTTTTAAGTGGCTAGTGATGCCTTATTCTGTCCCTAAAGAGGGATTTTAGAAGGTGTTGCTTGGAACTTCATGAAAAAAACCCAAATCATTATTCCTTGGAGTGTGGTCAACTCAACATACTGATAAACTAGCATGGAGATTTTTGGAACTAGGTTCTATAGAGAGAACTGGAAATGCATTTACAATATGAGATTCAAAAATCTAATGTTTAGGAATTCAATGACTGGGATTTTTCCAGTCTTGAAAATATTATCTGCTGTAATGTATAGGGTGGTTCCTTATGAAGACCTTTTTGTACTACTGAAGGATCCTTTTTCCACATTCAGCTGAAAGTAGAATTGAGATGGGGATTCCATACAATATATTCCCCATAAAAATTAATTTCCCTCAGGTAAGTTCTTGCTTCATGTTTGCTTGAAATGTGTTCTCTTCAGCAAAGATCCATTTTTCTCTTTGTTTTCTGCCTTATTTATTTACTGTTCTCTCCTGACTGCAGCCCTCATGAATAAGGGGTTAATTATGAGAGGGGTGGTAGAATGCTGCTTTTTATTTTATAGTTAGCTAAAGTCAGTGTACATATTTTAATAATTATTTTAGAAATGTTATAAAATACTGTAAACATATAATTACAACATAACTACCAGAAAGACATTTTAATAGAACAATGGCTGGCTGGTAAAGTGCAAATCCTTAACCCCACCTCAGAGGAACAAGTTGATTCTTTAATACTCCAGAGAACTGTCGGGAACATAAAAATATTAAGCTGGAAAGAGAAAAAAGAGATGAAATTTTAAATGCAAAGTTTCCCTGGGAAGCCTCAGTACTACTTTGACAGTTCACATGGGAGAGTCTGGCATTATAACTACTAAACTACTAAGTTTAATAAATCATCACAAACCAGATCTGGAAATCAACACTGGATATACAGTTCAACAAGTTAACTACTATGTAATCTGAATTGTCTGGAAAAACTGTGACTCAGTTAAGGGAATTCCAGAGTAAACATCTATTCTGGAACTGAAGATAGTCTAGATTTCATGCTTGGAATCACCAGAAAACTGAAAATTAGAGAACTTTTCTCATTTTGTTTCTGAAGATTTCACTTGTATTCATATTCTGCATACATCATAACTTAGATTTGGTAAAACTCTGTGGTTCTTTGAAAGACTTCCTTTGTTTTGTAAATTCAAAATGAAATTTTATGTTTAATATATTGGGATGCAGTATGACCAATAACATTTGTTGATTCTCTCCTGTATCTGATCCACAGGGAAAATGTAATCCACATATAAATATTATTGCTGTCCTTGATCAAATTAATAGCTGCATAACTCAGCTCTGTAGTTCCATAACTCAGCTCTGTAGTTCCTAAAAATCCTAGGCTATTTTTTAAAAAAGCCTCTAGCCCCTTTTGTTCACAGCGCTGATGCCTTCCAGAAGATAGCTGTGTTGGTCTACAGCAGTAAGATGCAAATTTTTGCTCTAATTAAGATGTAGCTTTACATCCTTCCTGACCTTCTTTGCTTCACCCTTCCCACCGCTTGACTGGGAAATAAAGGCTCAGGGATCTCTCCACTCCACCCTGTATCTAAAGAAGGGAGCTTTAACTGTCAAAAGCTTATACTCTGTTGGTCTCTAAGGTGCCACTGGACTCAGAGCAGAACCACAAGTGACAAAAGGCACAGATTGGACACTTGTCTGCTTCCCTCAAGTTTTGATGGGAAATGTAGGCATCCTGGTCTCGCAGCTTTGCTCTCTGACTGCTGTCCAATGGACTTTTCAACTGTCACTTGTCCAACATTCCACCAAGCTGCCTACATTTCCCATCAAAACTTGAGGGAAGCAGACAAGTGTCCAATCTGTGCCTTTTGTCACTTGTGGTTCTGCTCTCAGATCCTGCAACACTGGTCCTGGAGATTTGTGTGCCCTGGCTCCTTCTTTCAAAGGAGGCATCAGGCAGAATTGGTCAGAATGGGAGAGGCTTCAGCCAATGGGGAGGAGACAGCTAGTAGACCTATACAGGAGCTATACTCTCTCCCAGACAGACTTTGTGTTGACTGTTCCTGATCTACTCCCTCTCCCACGGGGCATCAGAGGATTCAGGGCCGGATCGAGGGGGTGGGTGTGGGGGTTGTTCGGGGTCTGGGTCCCAGCCCCCAGACTTGCCAGGAGGGAGCAGTGGGAGGCAACCGGGAGGCAGTGGCCCTACCATCCCAGCCAGCAACCAGGTCCAGAACCTGCCCACTCCAGGGGGAAGAGGCGAAAGGCTCAAGCCTCAGAGGGCTGGGGGGAACAGGGGGAGACCAGGGAGAAGAGAGGGGGCTGGGCAGGACAGAGGCAAAGGGCCAAGGCAGGGGGAACAGGGACCCAGCAACAGCCCAAACAGAGCCCTTACCTGCCAAGGACGAGAAGCAGCCACTACAGCCCAGAGCCACACCCTGGCTAGAGGACAGCAGCCTGGCTCAGGAGGTGCTAGGAGCCAAGCCCCTCCAGGTGGAGCTGCCACAGGCATTCTGGGGGAGGAGATGGGTAGCCCCGCCCGGCATCAATGAGCAGGCAGCCCAGAAGCTGGCCAGGGCAGCTCCTCGCAAGCAAGGCTAGGCATGCTCAGCAGCACAGAAGCCGGCTGGGGCAGCTCCTCGCGAGCAAGGCCAAGGAGACCTCAGCTGGGGATGGCTCTCATTCAACCCCACCCTGCCAGCAAGGCAAGGAAGCCAAGAAGGGATTAGTGGTAGGAGGGAAACACCTGAGGGAAGGCACAGCTGGGCCCAGTCAGGAGAGGGAACAAGCCTAGAAGGAGGGCGGGGCAGGGAAAGGAAACCCTATATAAGGTGGCTAGGAAGAGCTCTGAGGTGGTGGGTGTGAGTAAGGAGTGATGGTGTGGAGTGAGAGCAGAGCAGTGTGAGAGTGGAGGCTTGGAGAAGAGTTCTGGGAGAAGGAGATGATGGAGAACGCAGAGGATAAGCAGGCCAGGTTGAGCATGCCAGTGAGTGGACTGAGAGGGAGTCTGGGTGATGTATACCGCCCCTCCTTCCACAGAGCAGGGTCCTGCAGTATCCCTGGTGCCCCTCTGATGTCAGGGCTGGCCCAGCTGGGGCCCTGCCCAGCAGCGGCAGCGACAAGCCCTGGCAGGGGTAGTCTGCCCCTGGCACCACCAGTGAGGGGGTGCTGGGAGCAGCTGCCAGAGCACATGGGCAGCAGTGTGGGCAGCCTCGCAGCCCCCCGCGCTGCCTTTCACCTGCCCTACGGGATGGGGCGGCCAGCTTGCCGTGCACCCCCTGTCCTGCAGGGCAGGCAAAGGGCTGCACGGCCGCCCACGCCATTCGCCTGCCCCGCAGGAGAGGGTGCAGCCGGCCTCCCCCTGTCCTGTGGGGCAGGCGCATGGAGCAGGCGGCCTTGCAGCCCCCCGCGCTGCCTTTCGCCTGCCCCGTGGGACAGGGGGCGGCCAGCTTGCCGCGCACCCCCTGTCCTGCAGGGCAGGCAAAGGGCAGCATGGCCGCCCATGCCATTCGCCTTCCCTGCAGGAGAGGGTGCAGCTGGCCTCCCCCTGTCCTGCGGGGCAGGCGCATGGAGCGGGTGGCCTTGCAGCCCCCCGCGCTGCCTTTTACCTGCCCTGCAGAACAGGGGGTGTGCGGCAAGCTGGCCACCCCCTGTCCTGCAGGGCAGGTGAAAGGCAGCGCGGGGGGCTGTGAGGCCACCCACGCCATTCGCCTGTGGGGAGGCAAATGGCACAGGTGGCTTCCCAGCCCTGCATGCTGCTTCCACCATCCTGCTTGATGATGTCACCAAAATGACATCATCACGCCATGACGGGAGTGCACGCGTGCGCTGTGCATATGCGAAGTCGGACTAGGGTTGCCCTGGGCGCCGGCAACCCTAGATCCGGCCCTGAGAGGATTAGCTAGTCACTTTTATAGGAGCAAACAGAAATGCTGGAGGGTTCACCAGACTAGCTTTAGGCAAAACCTTTCTTTGCCTGCTTCACAAGGTCCCAGAAGGAGGTTGATTTAAACAGGCCTAGTCTTTCACTGGTTGGGCCACACTAGTTGGCACAAATAGGGTGGGTTGCTCAAGATGGGTAGGGATAATTGGCAAACACCCAGAGGCATCAGCATGGTGGATGGTGTGGCTGGAATAGGCTATCACGTGCCTTATAGTGGGGTTCACTGGGAAGGAGCACTCTTAGTGCTGAGCTGCACCTTTTCAAACCTGGTAGGGGCCTTATGGCACATCGGAAGAGGAGATGGCAGCATCTTTGCACATAGTGCATGTGCAGGCAAGCATAAACAAGGCAGGTGGGAGCACTGGCCAAATTTGGAGCCAGGGTGGACCTGCCCATGAAAGGTAGCCACTGGTAGCCTACCAACAGCTGACCCTTGAACAGATTAACATGTGCTAATAAGCACTGAAGTACATCAGTCATTTAAATACATAAACTTGTTGACCTCATGCAGTCATCTCTTGTCTTCATTTGTGGGAGGTGTTGGGTGGATGTCAAGGCAAATACCTTTCCCCTCATGTCTTTACAACTAAAGAGGGTAGACACAGTGAAATCCTAAGCAGAGATACTGCAGTCTAAGCCCACTGATTTCAGTGAGCTTAGACTAGAGTAATTCTTCTTAGGATTTCACTGTTAGTTGTTTTTTAATTAGAGCTGGCAATTCAGAGAACCTGATACACAAATTGTTATAAGGATATAACAATATTCAGCAATTTTTTAAAAATCACCCTGGTGTCAGAGGGAAGGAATACCTGTTGTAGGTACAGGGGCAGGGTAAACGAATGCTGTGTGGATGAGACTGGGAAAAACCAGCCCCTCCCCAACACTAAACATGCAGATTATACTATGGCCTTTCCCAAAACTTTGCAGCAAACTTTAAGAAATATTAGAGAAGGCTAGGGAAACCCTGGGAGGTAGGATGAATGTACCACACTGCTATGGGGAAGCAGGGAAAGAACCTCTTTCTAACAGCATCAAACTCAAGGCAAATAACCATATGGAAACAGCCATCATATGCCAGTGTTATGTTGTTTGGTGCTAAAGCAATCATCAGGTTCACCCACCAAAGTAATCAAAGAAATAATTTTTTAAAAGTCACATTCCATTCCCTGCTTTCTGTTCCTCACAAAGATACTAGAAGAGAACATCAATATGCATGTCAACATGGCACATCAATTTGGCCTACAATGGAGATTGACTAGAAAACAAAAATGCAGCTGTGGGCCCATACACACCCCTCGTAAATAAAACAAATATTTACATAAAGTAATTCAGCATGTGTAAGAGATACTGTACTAAATTAGCATTTTAAACCTGGTGATTTCCTTGATTTTTGTTATACCCTTTTCATTTATTGAGCATTGGCAGTTGTCTTTTGTTTGTTTGTTTTTCTTTTTCTCCCTCTATCTTTTTGGCCATGTTTTCTGTATGAACATTGATGCCGGGACTAGGCAAAAGGGAGGTTTATTTGGACTTGCTGTTATGGCGAAAAAATCAGCATTGGAGCCATATAATGCCAATTGAGTGGCACTTTAAAAAAATTAACAGGATGTGTTCAGATGTGTCTTTTTCTATACCTTAGGAATGGTACACACAAAATGGCTGCTGTATGGAAGCCATATTAAATTGCTTCCCATGATGGCATCTCCTTTTTTTTTTTTTTTTGAAAAATTTTTATTGGGTTAGAATCCATTATTTCCACATTTACATTCAATTTTCCCCAATTTTTTCATCTCTAACCCCCTCCCTTTCCCCCCCCTTTTTGTTGACTTCCAACAGCTTTCCAACCCTTTGTCCCCTTTCCCTTACTTTTATTAGCTTCCTCTATCTAAAACAAATATATATTCTCCATTATTCTAAGCAGTACATCCTTAACTATTTTTAACATTATATGCCCAAACTGTAAGCCTTTGTTTCTATCTTAGATAAACAATTTATCCCAATTTTTCAATTTCAGGTATTTCTATATATCATAAACCATATAGATCATACATTCGTTTATATCAAACAATTTGACTTATTCTCTATATATATTACTCATTCTATCTTTTTATAATAGTTCTATATATCTCTCCTCACGTAGTCAATCAATTTGACCCATCTATATCTTCAGACATTCAGTTTGGTACAAAACTTGTCAGAAAAAAAAGAAAATATTGTTAGTTAATCGCTCCTTATATTTAGTCCTTATAATTAATTATTTTCTCTATGTTCTGTTTGTTAACCTATATATATCTATATATATGTCAATCTATTAATCTGACTGCTTATTAATTCACATTTATCTCTTCTCCCCCCGGTAAAGTCTCCCCCCTCTACTTCAATACTTCAGTAGTTCTCAAACTGCCACAGTTTTCCTCCCACCTCCCATTTCTTCTCCAGGTATTGTTTCAGCTTCTCCCAATCTGTGTTGAACTGCCCTGAGTCCAGATCTCTCAATTTTCTTGTCATCTTGTCCATTTCAGCCATATACAGCAATTTGTAAGTCCAATCTTCAATAGTTGGCACTTCCTGTACTTTCCATTTTTGCGCATACAAAAGTCTAGCTGCTGCTGTCATATAAAATATCAACGTCCCAAGTTCAGTAGCAGGAGTTCTGGGTTCTTATTAATTTGAAATTGTAAAATTTCACTCATTTCTCTTATTATTTCCCCCCAGTACTGCCTGGCTACCTCACACGACCACCACATATGATAGAGGGAGCCCTCATGCTTCTTACATTTCCAGCATTTATTAGAAGTATTCAAATTCCCTAGCGCAATCTTCTTTGGTGTCATGTACCAACGATAGATCATTTTATAAATGTTCTCTTTGATATTAATACATGTCGTTGTCTTCATTGTAGTTTTCCACAAGTATTCCCATGCCTCCATTGTTATTTCTTTATTAAAGTTTATAGCCCATTTCACCATTTGTGTTTTAACTATCTCATCCTCGGTATACCACTTCAACAGTACTTGGTATACCTTGGATATTCTTTTCTTATCTTCTTTAAGAAGGGTCTGCTCTAGTTCCGAATTCTCTATTCGTATACCTCCCTTTACAGAGTCCGAATTATATAAGTCTCTGATCTGTCTATACTGGAACCAATCGTAGTTAGGTGATAGTTCCTCTTGTGTCTTTATTCTAAGTTTGGATGCTTCAGTTTTAGTTATTTCTTTATACGTTAAACATTGTTGTTCATTATCAACAGCTCTCGGGTCTATCACCTCATATGGAACCACCCACAAAGGGGTTCCTTCTTGTAGATAAATTCTGTACTTCTTCCAGATTATGTATAGACTTCTCCGAACAAAGTGATGCAGGAACATCGAGTTGACCTTTACTTTGTCATGCCATAAATATGCGTGCCATCCAAATATTTTTTTATATCCCTCTAGGGCTAATAATTTCTTGTTCTTTAATGTCATCCATTCTTTCAACCAAACTAGGCAGATTGCATCATGATAAAGTCTCAGATTGGGCAGTTGCATTCCGCCTCTTTCCTTTGCATCTTGTAAAACTTTCACTTTCACTCGAGGCTTCTTGCCTGCCCAAACAAAATCTGATATTTTCCTCTGCCATTTTTCAAATTGTTTGGAGTCTCTGATGATTGGTATTGTCTGTAGCAAAAACATTACTCTTGGTAACACATTCATCTTAACTGCTGCAATCCTACCCAACCATGACAAATTCAATCTATTCCATTTAATCAAGTCTCTCTCTATCTGAGTCCATAGTTTTTCATAATTGTTTTTGAATAGATCTATGTTCTTTGCAGTTAATTCGACTCCCAAATATTTCACTTTACTTGTTACTTCACAATCCGTTGTTTCCATTAACAATTGTTGTTTCTGCTTAGTCATATTTTTGCATAATATCTTTGACTTCTTTTTGTTAATGAAGAAACCTGCCAAGTCTCCAAACTCCTTGATCTTATCTATCACTCTTGGCATGTTCTCCAATGGGTCCTCTACAATTAACATTATGTCATCCGCAAATGCTCTGACCTTGTATGAATAGTCCTTTATTTTTATTCCACGAATTTCATCATCTTGACGTATTTGTATCATCAGAATCTCCAATACTAAAATGAACAACAATGGAGATAACGGGCAACCTTGTCTTGTTCCTTTACTTATCGTCAATTTCTTGGTCAATTCATCATTCACCACAATTGCTGCAGTCTGGTCTCTATAAATTTCCTTAATTGCTCTGATGAATCTTTCTCCCAATTGTAGCTTTTCCATAGTGGCAAACATAAAGTCCCAGTTTAAATTGTCAAACGCTTTTTCAGCGTCAACAAAGAAGAAACCAACCTCTTTGTCACAACGCTTGTCATAATATTCAATAGCATTGATCACTGTCCTTAAGTTGTCTCTTATTTGTCTGTCTGGCAAAAAGCCTGCTTGTTCCTCCTCTATGACTTCCGAGAGCCACCCCTTCAATCTCTCCGCCAATATCTTCGCAAAAATTTTGTAGTCATTGTTGAGTAGCGATATAGGTCTATAATTTTTCACATTAGTCAGGTCTTGGCCCTCTTTTGGGATCAATGATATATTCGCTTCACTCCAAGTTTCTGGAATCCTTTGATCCCTTAAAACCCCATTCATCACCTCTTTTAGGAATGGTGCCAGTTCATTAGCCATTGTCTTATAGAATTTAGCCGTAAGTCCATCTGGCCCTGGCGCCTTTCCTAGATTTGCAGATTGTATTGCCTTACTTATTTCCTCGTCAGTTACTTCACTATTCAACTTATTTCTCCAAGCTTCCGAGATTTCTGGAAGTTTGGTTTTCTCCAAATATGACGCTATTGATTCTTTGTTTACTTCTTTTTTATTATACAGCTTAGCGTAAAATTTATAAAAGGCTCTACTAATGGTAGCCTGCTCCAAATACGTTTTGTTATCTTCGCAAATTTTATTTATTATCTTCTTTTCCCTTTTCTTCTTCAATTGCCATGCCAGGTACTTCCCAGGTTTATTAGCACCCTCAAACGCTTTTTGATTCAGTCTTTTGAGATTCCACTCCAATTCTTTATTGCTCATTGCTGTTAGCTGTTCTTGAAGTATTTTAATTTCCTGGTATACCTTCTTTTTCCCTGGTCTCTTTTTTAGCTGTGTTTCTTTGGCTTTTATTTTCTCCTCAATCTCTTGTCTTTTCTCCTCTTTCTTCTTTCTTGCTCTACCATTTAAGTCCATTAGTATGCCCCTTACAACCGCCTTGTAAGCATCCCAAACTTTATTGGTTGGTACTTCTTTATTCACGTTGTATTGTATAAAAAACTTTGTCTCTCTTCTCAGTATTTCCATATTCTCTCTTTCCTGTAACAAGTCCTCATTTATTCTCCATGCTTTCCTTTTTCTCTTTTTTCCAAATTTCCACATAATTGGGTTGTGATCTGAGCCTACCATAGGCATTATTTCTACCTCCTTAGTCCATAATGCTAAGTCTTTTGAGGCCCAGATCATATCAATTCTTGATAATGTAGAATGCCTTGCAGAATAAAAAGTAAACTGTCTGCTTTTAGGATATTCTCTCCTCCATACATCTTCAAGAGTCTCTTGTTGAATCAACTCAAAAAAAAGCTTTGGTAATAGTCCTCTTTTCTTTTGTGCCGTTGTAGTCTTTTTGTCTAGTTCCAAGTCTGTCACTCCATTGAAGTCTCCAGCAAGAATTATCTGGTCGTATGCAAGATCGTCTAAATGCTTCCTTAAATCCTCAAAGAAGCTTTCTTTTGCACCGTTAGGTGCATAAAGTCCGACTACCAACACTCTCTTTAAATTCCAAATACATTCCACTGCTACAAATCTAGCTTCCACATCTCTCATAACAAATTTTGGCTGTAGCTCCTCTTTTATGTACAACACCACTCCTCTTTTTTTCTTGTTGGAGGCCGCTACATATTCTTTGCCCAATTTTCCAGATTTTAAATATTTTACATCCTGCTTTCTGATATGGGTCTCTTGCAAACAAACAATGTCACATTTTTGTTTTAGTAGCCAGTGAAAAGTATTTTTCCTCTTATTCGGTGAGTTTAGTCCATTTACATTCCAAGATAATACTTTACACTCCATACTCATGATCTTGTTGGTAAGTCTTTTTCATTGTCCTTAATAAATCGCTCCATCTCTCGCTCAGATCTGATGCGTTTTTTGGCCCCTCCAAACTCAAAGGACACTCCTTCCGGTAACTCCCATCTGTACCTGATTTTCATGTCCTTCAAAATCTGAATTAGCACTTTATATTTTTTCCGGTCCAGTAACACTGATCTGGGCAGTTCCTTCATTATAATAATCGTCTTGCCATCAATCTCCAATGGATCTTGAAACTGTTTTGTCACAATCCTCTCTTTCATATTTCGTGTTGTAAACTGCACAATCACATCTCTTGGTAGTTTCCTCTGGGTTGCTATTCTCGAATTCACACGGTATGCCACATCTAGGATAGCCACAACTTCCTCCTCCTCCTTCCCCAGGTACTCAGCCAACACCTCAGTCATCTGTTCTTGCGCTGACTTTCCTTCCACTTCTGGCAAGCCACGAAAACGTAGCTGCTTCTCCATATGTTTAGTTTCTGCAACTGACATTCTCCCCTTCACCAATCTCATCTCTGTTTGTTGCGTGTCTGCTAAATTCTCCATCGCGTCTTCTACTGTTTTAACTCTCTGCTGCGTTCCTTGTAATTCACTTCGTATTGTTTCCATACCTTTTTTCACTTCTGACAGCTCCGATTTTACTGTCTGTGTAACCTCTTTAACCTCTTTTATCAGCTCCAATTTCGTGTCCTTAAGTTCTTTAATCATATCTAAAAGTTTTTTGTCCAGGTTTTTATCCAGGTTTTCTATTGCCGATTGCCACTCTTTTTTTGACATCGTGGGGCTTGCTTTAGCTCGCTCCCACGAATCCGCTCTCTTCCTTAACTCCGTGGCGTAAAATTTAACGTTTTTCTATTTTAAATGTCCCGGTCTTCTTATAGAAATTAAGTTTTAAAGAGTCCAAAATGTCGGGCGTCTTTTCTCTATGGTTTCTCTATGATTTTGTAATCCAAGATGGCCTACTTCCTCTTCCGCTGAAGCCGCGACCCTTCCCCTTTCAAAAATGGCGATTCCCTACTTCCTGCCCTCCAGCAAGGGCCGCTTCTCTCCAGCCACTCTATTGTTATTACGCACTTCCTGTCTCCCGTCTTCCCACAGCAGATCTCGCGATGGTGTCTTTTTCTCACAGCTCCAAAGCCACAGGTATTCAAAACAATAGTCCCATTTCTTTAATAACTTCTTTAAACTTAGTCTCTTTTTAAATTCGATTCCTGCCGAGTCTTCCCCTCCTTTTCACTAGTCTGTTGCAGTTTAAAAATCTACTTTTTTTCCTCTCTGTTTTTATCAATCTGTCCCGTCTCAGAAGATAATGATCTTTACCTTCTCTTCACTTTTCTCGGGTTGTAATCGCTGTTTCGATTTTAAGTTCTCCTCTCAGCTTCTTCCCCCAATCGATGCTTGGGTATGTAGGTCTTATGCCAGCCGAATTGGCCCCAAAACTGCCGCAGAGATTATAGCCGACCCGTCGCAAGGTGGGACCTCAAGGATCGGGGGGAGACTCGCTGTGTAGAGCCCCCCCTCGTCCGAGATCTAGCTCACCCTAGGGTCTTGAGCGTTCTTTGCCTGCTCCCCGCCTGAGAGCAGTCGGCCGCGGGCTATTTTCACCCCGCCGGCCGGTTAAAACGGCAGTCCGGTCAGCTCCGCAAGTGGAGCTGCGTTAGACCTCCATGGATCCCAAACAGGAAGTCCCATGATGGCATCTCCTTATGTCAGTCGATTTGTGGCCAGTAGTATCTCACTATGCAGATCAGAATTCTCTTCATGCTATTGTAAAGTTTACTTGGGGAAAGGCCTATGGTAATATGGAAGAAACATCTACTCATCCCTTTGGTGAACTGCTGCATATAAATAGCTTGTTTCAGTAAGACATCTGCAATGAGGAATTACGTCCATACAGCAACCATTCTGTGTACTGTACTCTAACCCTAATGATTTTGATCAAACCTTTTGGGACAAATTTGCCTTCCTGAAATCCCACTTAGATAAGCAACTACCACATTGGCTTAATCTTTTAAGCAGCCTGCTTGAAAATGTTTGGCAGCAAGACCCTGGTGAAGTCAGTAGGAGGCAATCTGAAGCATACCAGCCAGAAGACAAGGAAGATAAACTTAGGGCAGCGTGTGGAGATCAGTGACAAAAAGAAAAGTTTACATCCCTCCCCTCCACCAAGACTGTGCCAGGTAGGGATCCCAGGTCTCCCTATAGGGGCAGGGGATTCCCTGTTCCCACCTTCCACCCCTGCCACCACTCACCTGGCCACTGGGGGGCGGGGGCAGGGGAACAGGCCTCCCAGGCGCAAGTCCGAGAGTACAATTTAGCTTCCCTGGATTGCTTCTGTTTGCCTCTGCCCTTTCAGAATCAGAATCACAGAATCACAGAGTTGGAAGGGGCCATACAGACCTTCTAGTCCTCCCCCCTGCCCAATGCAGGATGAGCCTAAAGCATCCCTGACAAATATTCATCCAGCCTCTTCT
Organism: Eublepharis macularius; assembly: GCF_028583425.1. Lineage (NCBI taxonomy): Eukaryota > Metazoa > Chordata > Lepidosauria > Squamata > Eublepharidae > Eublepharis > Eublepharis macularius. The sequence goes on along the minus strand of NC_072796.1, from coordinate 85,699,685 downwards.
TGAAAACTGCCAGTGAAGGGGAACTCACCACCTCCCTAGGCAGCTGATCAAACCTTTTGGGACAAATTGATGCTGATGCACAGTGATTACACACACGCAGAATGAGAGATGGGTGCTGGGGATGGGCCCAGCTTCCTCTCACTGCCCCCAGCCTGTGGCTTTGTAGGCAGCCAGGCTCACAAGTTAGGCTGCACACCAAGAAGGTAGCATGTGCCTCATGTATCTCATTCTTCTCCTTCATATGATGATCAGAGCAGCATCCAGTCACTTGTTGTCATCCTCCTCCTTGCATCTGCCTTTAGGTTTGCCAGGTGTCCAGTTTTTGCCGAGACAGTCTCGTATTTTGGGGAACTGTCTGGGAAAAACAACCCCCAAATACCAGACACCTGGCCTGGCTCCTTCCCCTTTGGTTGCCCACCCCAGCTGTGCAACCTCCTGAGGTCGTGTAGTGCTGCCACCTGCCCAGGAAAGTGGTCTGCCAGCCTAAGCACCGAGGCAGCCTCCTGTGGCTGTATGATGCCACCCTAGAATGGTGCTCAGAAGTGTGTGTGTGTGTGGGGGGGGGGGTCAGCATGATGACATCACATCCTGAAATTATGTCATCACACCAACCCAGAAGTGTGTGCGCACTGCATGTGCAAAAGTTAAGTTCCCACCCCACTTTCCCTGGGGTCTAGTATTAGTCTGGACCTCATCTTGCAACCCTATCTGCCTTCTGAAAAGCCCTCTGTTTGCAACTCATTTTCTGCCCCATTTCCTCAGTTGTGTGGAGAATCTTTGCTACCCCACAAACAGAATTGTCCTCTGGTAAATGAACTCATAGCGGGTGGAAGTGGAGCAGGTGGGGGAAGGGGGGAGTTCTCAATTTTTCTCATGCCTCAGGGAAGAATATGATAGAGGGGAAAGGGCTATAAAACTTCACAATGTGATGCTGGAAAGGAAAAGGATTTACAGGCATTGCTCAGAATAAGCATCAGGACTATGTACATACTAAGGTTCCCATTCCCATGGTGGGGGTGGGGGGTCCTGTACTCCCAGTCTCTGCCCCCCCCTTACCTGGCGGATGGGGTTAGGGGGAAGGTGTGGGGAATGGGCCTGGGCTGGGAGTGCTCCTGCATGCTCCAGAGCCTTCATTTTCACACCAGGAATAAAGTCATTCCTGGCACAACCATGAAGGCTCCGGAAGTTACACCTACAAGTGCCTCTCCATGACACCTCCCATCCCCTGGTTTGGACCCTCAGGGACCTGGCAATTCTAGGACATACAGATCTGTAATGATCATGGAATCAAATCCTTCAAGGTCAAGGACCAAGAGAGTGGCTCTTCCTTTGCGTTCCATCCCATTGGCGCTTTGGATACCAGTGGGGGTAAGTTACTCTGATTGGGAACACATTTCAGCTGCAGGGGGACATGGTCACCTGTCTTAGCGACACCCTGATTGGCTTAACAGGATCGTGCCATGCTGCAGGCAGCATGGAATAAAGAAGGGTCTTCAATTTGCAGCTTGTCCACTATACCCTCTGTTTGGGCTGTATCCTCCAGTGTATGTACCATTCAGAATAATGTGCCCTATCAGCAGCTCAGAGTTTTAGGCAAGGGCAAGTGGCTGAAACCTCTTCCACCTGTGGCTGAGCCCCCAGCAGTGTAACTGGAAGGAGTGGGGGAAACAGGAGCTACCACTGATCCCACTTCCTCTGCTGCTGTGGCTGCCAATGCCAGCCCTGCTGCCTGTTGCCTCCCCTATGTGACTGAGGAGGAGAGGAGGAGCAGAAGTCACTGCCGTTCAATGTCTCTGCAACTGAGGCTGCTGATGCCAGCCCTACCACCAACTCTCCTCTGCAGGAGGGGGGACAGATGGCAGAGAAGCAGGAGCCAGGTGGGAGGCCAGGGAGTGGGGAGTAAGAGCAGAAGTGGAAGACGGGCTGGTGGCTGAGGGCCAAGCTACAAGTGATGAATGACACTTGAATGGCAAGTGTATTTCTCCCTGTTCACTTGCCCTCCACTTAATCCACTTGCTGTTCAAGTGTCATTCGTCACTTATAGCTTGGCCCTGAGTGGCTAACTCAGTGGGCATGTGGAAGGAAAGTATGATATCCCCTCCGCCCCCAAGCCTTGCAGGTCCCTGCTTCTTTATTGTCTAATCATGGATTGCCAAGGATGGAATCTGGGGTATAATTTTGTCCTTGATCCATGCCTAAGACATATTTATTTTATATAGTATTTGCTATGGAAAAAGTTTTAGGAACAAAAACCATACAAAAGAATCTCAAGAAGACTTATTGTTCTATTTCTAATTTCTTGTTAGTTGGTTTATAGACAGAACAGGTTTTCAGTTTTGCAGGTCAGTTCTAGAAAACATTGTCTCCAGTGCAATTACCTGTCCAGATGCCCCCTTTTCAAAATAAGCCTTCTTATAAGTTTAATTAGTTTTTCCTCTTTTTCTATGTTTTTTTCTTTTTTGTTGTTGTTCTGTCCATAAGTTTTGTTATTTTTGTTCGTTAGTTGTTTTTTTGTTTGGGTAGTTTTTGTGTAACTGTTATCTTTATGTTGTTGGGTTTTTTTTTACTAAATAAACCTCTATAAAAACCTGTCCGGATGCCCCCTTTTCAAAAGAAAAGAAAATCCTGAATTTGGAAAAGGATCATGCTCTCTCCAAAAACAAAGTGCTGAGAAATAGCTCGAGTTGTCATTTGAGTTCAACATTATGTTCCCCAAGTATTTCAGGGTTTAAAAAGTTAAAAGGACTAGATGCTGTTATCTGTTATTCATGTCATTATGTTCTGATCACTGCCAAAATCAATAAACTTTACATTAATGGAATTCCCCACACACACACCTGTCGGGTAGGTGCAGTGGAATACACACACTGGTCAGAACTGTGCAAATACCTCTGTGTGCCTGAGGTTTGGTAGTAAGATTAGACTTGTGATTCCAAAACAGCAAACACCCTTCCTTACCCATGTAATACTGCAAATTACTGTATAATCTGAAAGAATTCCAAAAATAGTTTGTGATGTAGCACCAGGGTGCCCTTTTGCTGAAAGAATACAAATCCTGCTAGATCTGAGAAAGTCCTTGGCTTAACCAAAAATATCTGTAGCCAGGATAGAGCAATGGGTGCACTGCCTCATCTTTAAAAAATTGGGAGAAAAGTCATTTATAATATTACAACTTCTGCTTAAGGAATAAGAGGGGTTTTTTGTTTGTTTTTGGAAGAACAGGAAAAATTTGGTTAAAAAAAGCTGGAAGCAGTTTGTGCCTCCCAAGTGGTAGTGCTCCAACTGTATCCACCTGACCAGTTAGCTGTGCTCACACCCATAATTCCTCCTAACTAAGAGATTTTTTTTCCAGTATCATCATCAGCTGATCTTACTTATAGGGCCACAGGACAACATTCTCCTTTAAGCTGCCATAGCAGGATGCTTCAGAGTTGGGGTAGGGGAGTAACTGCTTATGATTCACTAAAAAGGGACTAAGGGCTAACTTAGGTAATTTATTACTTATTTAGGGAATAAGTAAATGAAGGTAAATACTTCTGAAGTAAAAAATAATTTGCCTTATTCAGTTTATGCATTTCTGATGCACTGAGTTCATGCTCCTTGCTGTTTAGGATTGCAGCATAGCCATACATATAGCTGAATCTAACCAAATGCCTGCATAGCAGAGCTCATGGAACAGAACTTACCTGCCTCAACTCTCACCCTCCAGCCGCAGCCACTGGGTGTCTTCAAATGCTGATGTGAGGCTGTGCCCAGCCTTCTGAACTAGCAGAACTACCCTTCCATTAGTGGAAAATGACCACTAGGTGTAACCATATGCATTAAAATTCACAGAGACCTGTGGGTTGGCCGCAAGGTTATGGATGTATTCTTTAGGTATGAGGAAATCACTGATTTGTCTTTCATTTCTTTGAAGTTCCACCTCAAAATGTGGCAAGCTCTTCAAATAAGGAAGGCACTGCGTTCCTGTTAAAATAGCTCTTTGGGCTCCTGCCACTATTTCCATCTCACTCTGATACCATAGAAGCTTCTATTGTGAGGGCTAGTTGTATTAATTCTGATTATGTTTAAAGCCTGCTTACAAACCAATGACACTGCTGTGCCTGACTTTAAGTTGTTGGAACTGGTGGTTAATTTGACACTGAATGCACTCCCTAGAACAGTGTTGTGTTTTATGTAATATGAATCATCTATCAATCTATCACATTGTTTCCTTCCTCCAAAGAGCCGAGGATGGCATAGATGGTTTTCCCCTCCTCCTAATGGCAATTCTGTGAGGTAGCTTAGGCTGAGAGACCGTGGCTGACTAAAGATTACCAACAAGCTTCATAGCTAAGGGTGCATTTGAACCAGGCTCTTCTGAGCCCTGTTCTCAACATTACAAGTGCTTTGGCCACAGTGGTCTGTTTAATGCACAGAATAAAATAAAACAGAAGTCCAACTGTACCTTAAAGATGGTGCCACTGGAATTCATTTTTATTTTGCTACAGTATTTTGCTATCCCATTGGAATTAATATGTACAAGCCATTGATGGTCCATTCAGAAACAGCTGGATATCCGTATTACTCCCAGCACCAATAGCCAAGGAAATATCTTTAATTTGATTACGTTCTTTTAGTATAGGGCATGTAAGCTTACACATAACTCTTCAACATGCAAGATGGAAAGGTAGTGAAATCTTGGCTATATATATAAATGTCTATAAAAACAAATGAACTTGTTTCTAATTGATGATCATAGTCATAGAAAGAAGCCTTGGCAAGAATATATAAGTTTATTACCTACTACTATATATGGAATAATAAGCAAATCTAATAAGCAAAGATATGACAGTATTATTTTTTTCTCCTCTGTACTTTAAGAAGGTTTTGTCTGAAACATCCATTAGATAGGAAATCTTTATGTCAGTGGTACCTGTTTTCTCTGAACTGGCAGAACATTTTCCAGATAAAATCAACACTAAAGAAAAGATAACAATATCGTGGAATAACATCCTCCTCTATTATTTCAGAAAGATCTGGCGAATTGTCCTGAAAGTCTGGAGGAAAAAAAATACTCAGGAGATGTCCCTGTCCCTAGCCCCAAACTGAAGCTCCATTCAAGAGATCTCAAAAAAGAATTAATCACGTGAGTTACAAACTGGGCATGATTTTCATCTTCTTCCTCTGGTTTTGAGAATGCTATGCACAACAATTTTTGCAGGTTTCTGAAAACTCACATTATATACCACAGAGAAGTTGCTGTAAAACGTGAAAGTTTATTAGTCTTTGTTGTAATCCTGGACATACTTGCAGAAATGCTCACTTGCTTGTTGGCCCATTCCATGTTTCAAGGCACATTGGATGGGATTGCTTGATAAGCACGGCATGGAGATGGTTGCCAAAGACTGGATGATCCTTCAGCTATGGTAGAATTAATTGCCTGTTGCGCTGCAGATGAAAGCAGTCTATAGGCACAGAATGTGGAACTGCTTGCAGAATTCAGCTTTGTGAGAAACTTGGCTTTCATTTTGTGAAAAAGCAAGTTTCTAGACTTTATGCTTGCCAAAGATATTCTGGAAATGTGTGAGCACTGACTGCCAAAATTACTAAGAAGATTTGTTTGTTTGTTTGTTTTGTTTGTTTTTTGTTTGTTTGTTTGTCACCTGTCCACCCAAGTATGTTCCTCAAGTGGTGAACATTAGACAGTAAAACATTTAAAACAGTAAGATAAAGCATAAAATGTATAAATAAATACAATAAGAATATATATAAATACAAACAAACACACAACCAGGGAGGAGGACCAGTCAGAAATTACTGGGGCTATGCCGAACTAGACAGAATAGAATTTGCCCACCGAAGAAAGACAATGACAGAAGGAGACAGGCGAATCTCCCTGGGGAAGGAATTCCAACTTCCAAAGTTTTGGCATCATTACAAAGAAGGCCCTTTCCCAGGATGCCACCCATGGCAGGGGCAGAAGCAATCTCTGAGGATGATTAGAGTAGATGGGTAGGTTAATATGGGAGAAAGTGGTCCTTAGGACAAGCCATTCAGGTGGTCCCAAACCATATAGGGCTTTAAAGGTCAGTACCAGCACCTTGAATTGGGTCTAGAAGATAGAAGACTGAAGTGATATGATCCTGTCACAGAATCAAGGGGCCTTGTGTGGGCTTGTCCAGTGAAAGCATCCCCTCTCAGGAGCCCTCTAGCTATGCAAACACACCCCTTTCCTTCATGTCCCCTTCAGCCCTAGAGCAAGGGCCTGACCAGCTGCCACCACTCTGATCTGGAAATTCAACGAGGGAGGGCCCATAGTACCTCCTCTTCCTTAACCCTTCCAAGCAGTGCCCCTCTATTGGGGACGGTGTTGCCAGATGACCGGTTGAGCTAGAGATGTGAGTACCCAGGTAGAATAAAACAAACTATTTGATTTAACAAGATGGGCAATTGTCAAACAAGTGGGTGGGGCAGAGGGACAGAACACTTGTGAGCAACATATTTAATGGGATACTTTTCAAAAACCCAGGTAAAATTAACACATAAAGGAGCTGGCAAGAAAATAATAAAACTTCCTAATGCAGCTACCTGACTAGTCCCTACAATAGATAGCCCTTCTTGGTTCCAACTCACCCTTTTTGGGTGATGGATCCTCTCCTGCTGGTAGCTGCTTCTCTGCTTCACAGCTCCTGAGAGAAGAATGTCTTCCCCCTTCAAGAAGGCTTTATATTATTTTCCCCATGGCCCAGCATCCTTAGTGATGATTGGTCTTCCTTTTCCCTCCATTTCTCTTTAGTCCAGTGTGGGGGGCGGGGTCTCCTTGCGAACTGAGGGAATTAGCACTAAGGATCATGGAAAATGTAGGGTTGCAGGGGAATTGAGAGGCAGACCTGGGATTATGAAAGGCCTCTATGACCCACTACAGTCAACACTCTGGCCACAGAGTCCTGTACCAAGTGCAGCTTAATGACAGTCTTCAAAGGCAGCCGAACATACAGCAGATAGTAGTAAACTAATCTAGTTACTACTAAAGCATGCATAGGCTTGCCAGTCCTCTGCTGGCAGTGGGGGAATCCCCTGCTCCCACCCTCCACCACCACCCCGCTCCCGCTTACCTGGCCAGCGGGGGAGGCACGGGCCTCCCAGAAATGCACTCCAGGGGGGCACAGCATGCTCCTGGGCAGCATGGTGTGCACCTGGGTGGCACGGTGTGCTCCTGTAGGCCCAATCCAGGCCCAAATCAGCCCAGATGGGGCTGCTGCAGAGCAGTGAGCACTCCTGCACTCCACAGTGGCCCAAATTGGCCCAGATTGGGCCCGAATTGGCTCACTGAGGAACATAGGAGTATGCCTGTGCTCCACAATGGCCTGATTTGGGCTGAATCAACTCAAATCCGGCCTGATTCAGGCCCGATTTGGCCCTCACAGAGCACAGGAGCGCTCCTGTGGGCAGCTGTGCCCTGCATGATGGCATCACTTCCTGGAAGTGACATAATCACGCAGACTGGAAGCACACACATGCTTTGCACATGTGTGACAGGAAACCTAACATGTAGGTGCCGGGGGCCTCACTTCCCGCCAGGAGCACAGGGGGACCTGGCAACCCTAGGCATGCACCATAGTGGCAAGATGCTGGATAATATTTCCAGTGACTTGAAGCAAAACTGAAGTGCCCGGCATAATTCCTCACATGTTGCCATGACTATCAAAACTAGAATAAGATGCAAAACACTGACTCATTCGTAATTTATACAAGCTGTAGTATTTACCTTTTCACAGCATGTAATTTTAATTGTCTAACTGCAGGGTTTTGGTTTTGAGTATTTAGAATAAATTGTTGCATTGGTAAATTACTAAAATTCCTCTTTACATGGACTAGAGTTCATGTAATTGTATATCAGTAACTCCAAAAAACATAAACTCTGCCCATTTCCATACATGAGCACGAAAAAGGCATCTGGGGGAAAGGGTTGTTTTCAGCACAAATGTAATCTCATGAGTTGCCCCTACTGGCTGCCTATAGACAACTCTGAAATTTATTTACTGTTCTAGAGCTATGGATACTGTTGCCCCAGCCCTTCTTGAGTTCAAATGAGGCCTAGAGTTGAGATTGGCCGAGGCCAGTGTTCTCCAGCCAGTAGTAATGATGCTGCTGCCATCGGTTTTTCCTCCAGTTCTCTGGTCATAGAGCTAAGATTTTCAAATGTTAAAAGTGGGTGGGCACTATTCATTTGGAATGTTACCCTAATGGGGGGGGGGGTCCTCCTTGTGAGTTAAGGGAATTAGCATTAAAGGAGACACAGCAAGAAGGTGTAGCTGGGAAATCTCCATCTATGTATACCAGGATTATTCTCTTAGAGAGCTTTCAAATAAACAGGTGGATGTTCAATAGGAAAGCCTTCTATATTAAAGAAACATAAAAGACAAGCAAGCAAGCACAAAACACACACAGCATGCACAAATGGCTAACTGAGAAAACAGAGAGGAAAGTTGGAGAGCAATTTAGGGTAGGGTGATACTTACTGGTCTTGGAGAGAAGAAGAGGTCCTCAGAGGTGCAGCAAAATGACCAGCATTTCACAGAGAAAAAGAAGTAGAGGAAGCCCAAACATGTTTGGGGATGTGCAAATGGGTCCCAGAACACACACACACACTGAACACGTGACTGGACAGCCTAGCTATAGTGCAACTGACATCTTTACCCCAAAACCATGGATTAATGGCTGTCTCCAGAGGTGGACAAAGGAGTTGCGAGAGGTTTGAAGTGACTAACTGGGGTGGACTATAGGTAAAAATACTGCTTGATTACCTGGCCAGTATCAGACAAGAAGGCTATCAGATGTGCCTGATTAGGTAAGTGAGCAAGGAAAGGTGTAGGAAGGCATTTGGCAGGGAGGTGTCTCAGGAAACCTCGTTATCTCTGCTTCTCTTCAAGGCTATTCAGTAGCTTCTCTGGTTTCTGAGATTTCATTAAGAAATCCCCAGATATTTTGAGGATGGAATAGGGTTGCCAGGTCCCCTGGCCATGAAAGCAGGGATGGGGAGGGTATTCAGAGACTTACCTCATTCTGGAGTACTTCCAATTTGTTCCAGGAATTACGTTATTCCTGGTGCAATGCTGAAAAGCGGAGTCATGCCAGGGGCCAATTGAGTAAAAATAGGGTGCAGCCACCACTATGCCCATATTTCTGCTCCTGCTGGCTGTCAAGAAAAAGGCTGAATCCACACATACCGGCATAGTGCTAAACTGTCAGAATGCCAGCATCTTCCTAGCGTGATTTCTGACGTCATTGTGCCATGATGCCGCTCTCGTGGTGCAATGATGTCAGAAATTGTGTCAGAAAGACGCTGGCATTCTGATGGTTTAGTGCTATGCAGATACGTGTGGATACCGCCAAAGAAACACTGGAGGGTGTGCATACCCCAGACTCTGGCCCTCGACAGCTGAAGCCTGACAATACTCACACAGAAAAGATCATTAATGTGGTAACTGATTAAATTGTAACATTTAACTGAAGTGCTCCAAGCAGAATGCAGCTCTCTTGATATATTTTTCATCATGTTCCTTGGATGATCTGTGAATTTTTCTTTTAAAGTGTTCCCCAAGAAGCACTTGGTGAAGCTTTTTGGGCACATCCTAATTCAGTTTCATTTTGCCTCATAGGTTTTATAGGACCAGCGTGTTCTTTACAGTTTCCTATTGATATCATGTATTGCTTCATGACATGTTTGATATCTACCCTGAGTCTGATACTTGCCTTGTGGATTTTATAACACTGAATTGAGCTACCTCCATATTACAGTTCCCATGGGCCAAATTTTCTTTCATCCTATATCATCCCATATCTCTGGATCTAAAGGCTGCTGGGCATATTGTGTCCACACATGCAGATCTTGAGCTGTATAGCTTATGACTTAGGTTGTATTTTTTGAAAAATGTTTGTTGATAAAGTTAATTGGGAAATCAATAATTTCTCCATAGACCATTTGAAGACATATATGATATTAATTCTCACGATCCAGATGACCATTTCTCATCTTACTGGAAGTAATTTCTTCTCTCCGGGGCTTTATAATCACTACAAACTTTGTATGGGATTTTAAAAACATCCATAATACTTGGGCATTGCATGCTAATGTGTATCCAAAATGTGCTTGGCCACACAATTTAATTCAGAAACACTTAAGCATTGCTATTTAAAGAGTCTAAAGGTAACACTGAGGGCATAGACCATTTACTAAATATTCACTGGCAGAAGACGTAGTTAGTGAACAATACAAATGGCTCCATCATGAGGAAGTACCTATAATGACATTAACAATTGTAAAGAAAAATTTTACCTCCAAGACTCAATTACAATGAAGTTTCTTCATTATAAATATAGATTACATAGTTTGAAATATTAATAGTCTCTGCAATGATTATACTGTACCAAAGCAGCTGTATGACTCATAATGAAATAAGGTGTCCGCATTATACACTACCATGTAAAAGAATATTATGGATTCTGTACTTATTATTAAATATTGTTTTGGGGCCCAAGTAATGAATTTTTTGGGAAGGGGGATGAACAAGGAGAACAATTTTACTTCAAAGGACATAATGAAATAGTAATGGGGTTAAATATGTAACAGAGGGGAAATTTATTTATTTATTTAAAATTTCTATTCCGCCCTCCTCGTGAGCGGGCTCAGGGTGGATAACAACATATTAAAATACAATAAAAATCCATACACATTTAAAATGGGATGGTGGACAGCCTTCACAGGGAGGGTTAAGATTTTATACACCCCTTTTGTTTCCCCAGGCCGATGGAGGCCCAGCCTCAGCCATATGCCTGGTGGAACAATTCTGTCTTGCAGGCCCAGCGGAAGGATAGTAGGTCCTGCTGGGGCCTGATTTCAGCAGACAGAGCATTCCACCAGGTGGGAGCCAGGACTGAAAAGGCTCTGGCTCTAGTCGAGGCTAGGCAAGCCTCCTTGGGGCCAGGGACCACGAACAGCTGTTTGTCCCCTGATCGGAGTGTCCGCCGGGGAAAATGTAATTTTATCAGTGTCATCCAAAAACACAGGTTTAATAGGGAAGAACAATCTTATTCATCCTGAATGTTTTCAGAAAACAGAGGAGAAAATGAGGCTGCTGAGAGAGACAGTTCTGGGCCAAGCTACAAGTGACAAATGACACTTGAATGGCAAGTGAACAGACTCACATGTATTCCTCCCTGTTCACTTGCGCTCCACTATATGATCAAGTAGAGCGCAAATGAACAGGGAGGAATACACACGAGTCTGTTCACTTGCCATTTAAGTGTCATTCGTCACTTGTAGCTTGGCTCTCAGAACACCAAATTCTAGGGTCCCAAGTTATGATGGAGAAGCCAGGCAAAATACAGTGTTATCTGTACTAAGCAAGCATATTGTATATGTTTTCTGAATGAAGGGGAACCTAAAGAGGTGTGATATGGGAGTGGGGAGGTCTGGGCCCATTGTGTCTCTCAAGAGACTTAGTGAAAGCCCAACTTGTTCATGGAAAAAAATTATAGAAAATTGGAATAGATTGACTCATGTGTCACACTACCACACATTCTCTTGATCCAGGGTCCTCAGGTTAACTAATTTTTGGAAGAGAACTGTGATTCTCGAAAGCTTATGCTACAATAAAATTGGTTAGTCTTAAAGGTGCTACTGGACTCTTTTTGATTTCCTTATAAAAAGACAGCTATGCATATAGAAGCCCTGTTCACAAGTTACAGAGAATGCATGTACAATCTGTATATAGTGTAAATATGATTTTTCCCCTTTATATGGACATTAAGTATTTCCCATGTTATGCTGAATGCACATACTGCTGGACATATGATTTAAACCTCACATTTATCCAGGTACTGGTCCCCAATTTCATCCGTAAAGTGAATGTACATTGTCTATTTCTTACAAATAGGTGAACACATGTACATACATCAAGATAGGTAGCCGTGTTAGTCTGTCCGTAGCAGTAGAAAAGAGCAAGAGTCCAGTAGCACATATAAGACTAACGAAATTTGTGGTAGGATATGGCTTTCAGGAGTCACTGTTCACTTCTGAAGAAGTAGTAAGCTAAAGAAGTGAGCTGTGGTTCACGAAAGCTCCTACCCTACCACAAATTTTGTTAGTCTTATAGGTGCTACTGGACTCTTGCTCTTTTCTACATGTACATACAGGTTGAACATGCATTCACTGTAACATATAAACAGGGCCATTGTATCTTGGGGGGTCGGATAAAGTGGGGTTAGCTTTATTGCAGAGAAAAATACAAATGGAATCAATATTTGCACTAGTTTATATCTGAACATCTACAGGAAACAATCAAAGAACAATGATTAGTATACACTTTTCATTTGCCACCCCAGACAGAAAGAAGAGACAGACACAAGTGTTGGGAACTAATGGGCTATATTTATTTGGCAACAACATATCATTGAACACGGCAAGGGGCTAACTAGCGGTACAGGTCAGGCCCTGGGGTCACCCTGGACCTCTGCCCTGACCTGTCTAGGCGAGCCCCGCTACTCCGAGCGCAAGCCATCCACACGCATGGTTGGGACCCGATCGGCCAGGCAAATGGTTCCCCACTCCAAGCCTATAGCACCTTGCCTCAGAGGAGCTAGGCTTGAAGCATTCTCTGCTCAGGCTGAGCTCAAGGCAACTGCAGGGGAGCAGGGGCGGAGCCACCTTATAAGGCTCTTGGCTCTGCCCCCTCCTTAATCCCCGATTGGCTGAGAAGTTGTCTGTCAGCTCTTGTTCCTGCGGGGAGGTAAAAGGTGGTCCCCAGCCTTAAGCAGCTACACGGCTGGCTGAGTGGGCCGAATTATTAGCATGCTCATGATGAGCAAAAATGTGAACATCTCTTGTTGACCAAATCATTTTTAAACTGGGGGGAAATGGTATATATTGGGAAGCAACATTTCTACAATGGCCCTTTTCGCACTTACGGTTTAAACCGCCATTTATGAGCATTCGCCCCGATCGCAGTGGCTTCGGCATTGCACCTGTTCATTTCACACTGTCCACTGCAATTTCGATTTGGTGTCTGTGCTTCATTTCAAAACCTCGGTGCAATTTTGGGCTTTTGGGGCCTTGCAATTCACGTCACACTTTTTAAAAAAAAATTGAGCATGCATAGTAACGTTGCAATGTTGGAACCCTTCCCCCCTTTTTGCTGATTGGGCTGTCCCCTGCCCACTGGAGAGGCAATTGGTGGCAGAGTTCTGGGGGAAAATATGTACCACTCTCATTTTTTTAAATCAAGCCAGGAAAGGGTTAAAATGCTGCCGATTCATCTCCTCCCAGGAAGCAGAGGCTTGTTTCCAAAGGACTGTGCAAAATGCTTGGGTTTTTTCCCCCTCTTTGGCAAAGTCTGATACATGCCTGGGAGGGAGGGAAAAGCAGCCATTTAATCCTTTCCTGGCTTTTAAAGCCAGGAAGAAAGTGCAGGAACATTACAACTTTGCAACCCATTCTTGTCTTTAGAAAAAAAAAAGAATGTGTGTGCATACCCTAAGGGAGGAAGGAGAAAGCAGCTATTTAACACTTTCCTTGCTTTTAAAGCTAGCAGGGAATTAGCAGCAAGCTTAGGAATCATTCCTGGCTTTTGAAAAAAAATAAAAGAGCATGCATACGGGGAGGAAGGAAACCAATGAAGAAGCAGCCTTATGACCCTCAGCTCGCTTTACTAAAAAAAATGGTGGACAAGGAGTTCAGAGAGCTGAGGAGGGTGGGAGTGGTTAATTCTGCACAAACCAATCAGCTCCCAGGGAAAAGGAGAGGCGGGGAGAGAAGCAAAAAGGGGGCAAAAGTGTTCACATTAGCAAAATGCGGGCCAGCTGCCAGTCGGCAGCGAACTTAAAAAAATATCAGGGTATGTCCGCAGGGGGAAAAATCGGGGATACAGCGGACAAAAAGCGGGACTGCATCCCATGACTGCTTTTAAGTGTGAAAACCTTGCAAACATGGGATGTGGAACAGGTACAAACGCGCTCTAAAAACCAAGTGTGAAATGTACCAATGTTCTAATTAATCTTATCTGTAGAAACTTTTGACTGCATTATAATAAACTGGCCACTTCACAGTTATCCAGTAAATATTGCAACCAGTAATCTCATGATTCATGTAGGACAATAGTATTCCAGAAGGCTTAGGCATACCTGTTCTTCCTTGAACACATGAAGCTGTCATACCATTGGTCTATCAATGTCAGCACTGCTTATTCTGACTGGCAGCTGCTTTTCAGGATTTCAGGTAAAAGCCTTTCATACCATCTACTATATAATTCTTTTTAACTGGAGGTGCCAGGGACTAAACCTTGGACTTTCTGCATGCAAAGCAGGTGTTCTACCACAGAGCCACATTCTCTTTGCCTGCCCAGTCAGAATAATAACAACAACAACAACATTTGATTTATATACTGCCCTTCAGGACAACTTAATGCCCACTCAGAGTGGTTTACAAAGTATGCCATTATTATCTCCACAACAAAACACCCTGTGAGGTGGGTGGGCCTGAGAGAGCCCCAGAGAACTGTGACTAACCCAAGGTCACCCAGCTGGCTTCAAGCAGAGGAGTGGGGAATCAAACCCGGCTCTCCAGATTAGAGTTCCGCACTCTTAACCACTACACCAAACTGGTGAATGAAGAGGCAGACACAAGAGCTGGGAACTAAAAGGGCTTCATTATTAAATAACAACACCATAACTGTCAATACGGCAAAAGCCTAACTAGCTGTACAAGTCAGGCCCTGGAGTCACTCTTGGACCTTCACCCTAACCTGTGAGCCACCCTCTGCACTAGGTGCGAGCCATCCATTGTATGGCTGGGACCCGGCCTGGCCAGGCGATGTGGCTCCTCCCTTAAAGCTCCACCCCTGGCTGCAAAGCTGGGGGATGATTGGCTTTCAAGGAGTTTCTCACCAGGGCATCTCTCCTCACCACAGGGCCGTGAAGCAGCCAGGCGCTCCTGACAGACCCCAATTCCCCACCAATGGGGATATGCCAAGGGTGCTCACTAGCCCTCTGCTTTCCCCCGCTGCTTTTCCCCAACCTCTAACCTACCCAGGGAGTAACCAAACAACCCACCTGAAGTCAATTATGCCCCCCCCCATATCAACAGGGCAAGGTAGGCGAAAAACTCCTTCCCAAAAGGCCAATCATGGGAAGGGAGAAAATTCCTACCTGGCCCCAATAAATGGTGACCAGTTAAACCTGTACTGAAATAGGGTGAAGTGGGTGGGTCAATCACAAAGTGCAACTGGCTTGCTGGAGGGGGTGGTGGTGGAGCGGCCTTATAAGGCCTCTGTCTCCACTCCTCCAGCATTCCTGGATGCCCAGGAAGGCCTCCACTGCCTCCCACTCCTTCAGGGATGCAAATCTCATCCCAAACAGCTATTGCCACAGCCAAGAGTGCCACATCCCCCCCCCAGTCAGAATTAAGAGGCAAACACAAGAGTTGGGAACTAAAAGGACTGCTTTATTAAGTAACAACAACTTAACTGTCAACAAGGCAATGACCTAAGTAGCGGTACAGGTCAGGCCCTGGGGTCACTCTTGGGCCTCTGCCCTGGAGGTGCGAGGGACTGAACCTTGGACTTTCTGCATGTAAAACAGGTGTTCTTCCACAGAGCCACATTCCCTTTTTCTTTAGCAAACTCAACCAAGAGCCTTTGTGGCGATTTAAGACTAGCATGTCATGATGAAAAGCAAATTGCATCTCCAACTTAAAGCATACTTGGAATGTAATAGAGAATATTTACTTAAGAACATAAGAAGAGCCTTGCTGGATCAGGATTCTGGGGGAGGCTGCTCCTGTCTCACACAGCACTAACTACTCATTCTGGAGTGCCAATAACAGGGTATTGAGGCCAAAGCTTTCGCTTAATGCTGGGTCCTGGCACTGGAATTCAAAAGTTTACCATCTTTAGTCACTAATAGCTGTCTGTCATAGCTGCCTCTGATAGATCTATCCTCCACAAATTCCCTTTAAAAGCTGTGGCCTGTGACCATCACTGTATCCTCCAGCATCAAATGGCGCATTTTAATCACTTATTGAATCAAGTTTCAGGTAAGTGGCCATGTTGATCTGCAGTAGAACAACGGAATTTGAGTCCAGTAGACACCAACAAGGTTTTCAGGGTATAAGCTTTCCAGAGTCAAAAGCACCCTTCTTCAGATCTTATACCCTCGAAAAATTTGTTGGTCTCTATGGTGCCACTGGCTCAAATCCCATTGTTCACTGAGTAAAGAAATATATCCTTTTGTCCATCCTGAATCTACAGCCCATCAACTTCATTGGTTGCCCTTGCGTTCTTGTATTTCATGAGGAAAAAAAGTTCCCTTTCTACTTCATGCATATAAACCTCTAGCATGACCCCTTTACTCATCTCTTTTCTAAAGTGAAAAGTCCCAGTCTCTTCAGCCTTCCCTCATTGAAAAGGTGCTCCAATTCATTAATCATATTGGTTCCCCTATTCTATACTTTTCCCCGAGCTGTACAATGTCCTTTTTGATAAACAGTAAACCAGTACTGCACACAGTATTCCAAATTATGCTGCACTATAGATCTATATAGGGGTATTATAATTATGGGTTGTTTTATTTTCAATTCTTTTTCCTAATAAAACTCATCACAGAACTTGCTTTTTTTCACTGCTACAGAACTCTGGGTTAATATTTTCATTGAATTAAGGTCTCTTTCCCTCTCAGTCTCAATAAATGCAGACCTTAGAGAACTGTGATTCTCAAAAGCTTATGCTACAATAAAATTGGTTAGTCTTAAAGGTGCTCTTTTTGATTTTGCTACTACAGACTAACACAGCTAACTCCTCTGGACTTATTAGGATGTAGTTAAAGTTGGGCTTTTTTGTTCCACTATGCATCTCCTAACCTTTACCAACATTAAATTTCATTTGCTATATTGTCGCCCACTCACTCAATTTGTGGAGATTGTCTTGGAACTCTTCACTGTCAGCCTTGGTTTTCAACATCCTAAATAGTTTCATTCCATCCACAAACTTAGACATTATACTGCTAACCACCACCACCGCCCCAGTTTGAAACCATTTATAAACAAATTCAATACTACTGACCTCAGTACTCATCCTTGTGGGACCCTACTGCTTACTTCCCTCCATTGAGAGAACTGACCATTTATTTTTACTTAATTTATGCAGTATCCAACTTTCATAATCCTGTAAGCCTTTCTGATAATCTTGTTCTAGCTTTTAGCCCAGATTCAGGCCATCTAGTTAGGAGATTATGCAAGTCTTTATATCAAATATATTATGAGTTTGTGACAGACAGATATACATCCAGATCCACACCCAGCTACCTTCTGTTCTGTAAACAAAAATGCCTAGCAAAACATATATTTGCATTTTTTTAAAAAAATAATGTTATTCAACTGGGGTGTACTTGAGTCTCAATACTGAATAGGTAAAGTATTCTGTCCCCACATATAGGAAATTCAACAGCTTTGGTATATTTATCTGTGCATTTAGATCTGTTTATAAAACTGCCCTTTCTGAACCTTCCAAACTCATAATGGTATCAAAATACTATCTACATTAGTGAAACATTTATGTATTCTATGAGTCTTGAGGTGCCTTAAATACTTTAAGGTGTTGACCAAAACACTGTTTTAGCTCCTACAGACTAATGTGGCTTCCCCTCTGGGATGGATCCTCCCAGTATTTAAGACTAAACATTCCTATGGTCGTTCATGACATCCAACAAATACATAACATAAAATAAATTTACCAGGGCAAGAACCTTTGTATGCAAAAGCTTCAAAAGCTTCACCTGATGTAATATATGAAATATATACATATATGAAGACATATATTCATGTACAAAGGAAAGAAAATGACTCATATGTGAACTGGCACAGCTAAGAAAGAGAGGTTTATGAGCAGTTTCCCTTCATTTTATGGCCTCATTTTATTTCCTTAGGTGTCCAACACCAGGATGTGATGGCAGTGGTCATGTGACAGGAAATTATGCTTCACATCGCAGGTAAAAAAAGAGCAATTCATAACAAAATTCAGAAACATCTTACTTTTTAAAATAATAGTAGTAATGTTTCTCTGGTAGACACAATTTAGTTAACAAATCATACAAATCTTCGTGCAGTTCAAATGTAACTTCTGAAAAGCAAGAAACTCCACACAAATTCTGGAGTTATATGAAGTCCAAGCAGGGGACCTGTAAGGAGTTGTGGGGATATCTCATTTCCCCCACCCCCTGCTACACACACATTATTTCCTCTTTTCCTTCCCTAAAAGCCTCCATAACCTCTAACCCTTTCCTGCTTCCTTCTCATCCAACAACCAACTTACCTTTATCTGCCTGCCAGTCTTCAGTTTTCCCTCCTTCCTTCCCCCTTGCAGCCTTTACCCAAGAAAACTATCATCCAATTCTACCGTGCCAGCCATCCGGCCAGACCCAATTGTGCAGAACCAGCCCCCAAACAAGACCCCTTCTGCTGTGCCAGCCCACAAGTCAAGCCCAGTAGTGTACTGCCAGTTGACGTCCAGCTTGTTGCACTGTGGGGAACCTTTAAGAACTTTTGAGGGGCATCTTACTTTCCCCAGTATCTTACTTCCCACACTATTTCCTGTTTCTTCCCTTCTGGCAGCCCCCTTATCCTCACCTTTCCCTGTTTCCTTCTCTCCTTCCCATGTACCTACCAACCTACCTTTTATCTACCCCTACATTTTCATCTATATTTATTATTTATTTACTACATTCATACTCTGTATTTCTCTACAATGGGAACTCAAAGCAACTTACATTATTCTCCTGTCCTCCATTTTATCCTCACAACAACCCTGTGAGTAGTCTGAGAATGTGTAACTGGTCCAAGGTCATCCAGTGAGTTTCCACTGAAGAGTGGTGATTCAAATCTGAGTCTCCCAACTCATAACATGAAACTGTAACCACTACACCATACTGGCTTTCAGGCTGGGGTGGGGGGGCTGCTGTCGAAAAGTAGCAAGCAACCAGTCCCGGGGAGTCATGGAAGT
Source organism: Eublepharis macularius (assembly GCF_028583425.1). Taxonomy (NCBI): domain Eukaryota; kingdom Metazoa; phylum Chordata; class Lepidosauria; order Squamata; family Eublepharidae; genus Eublepharis; species Eublepharis macularius. The sequence continues at coordinate 85,680,654 of NC_072796.1, read as the reverse complement.
TGCATGATATCAAGTTGCCTAGTGATTGCTGCCAGGCCTGGCCCCAATGAATCCTCCCTCAAAAGCCAAAACAGCCTTGGAAAGGCCCCTGCCCATCTCCCTGCCTTTAGTGACAGAAACCAAGCCTTGAAGGCTTGTAATATTGTTGTGGTTGCTTAGTAATGGCCACTGAGGGCATTTATTTCTTCAAGCTACTGGTGCTGCTACTTATTTGGGGGGTGTTTTAACCCTCCCCCTTTTGTTTAATATTTCAGATTTTTCTGCAAACCTGAGGGACCTTTTGGGTTTGTAGAAGGATCCGTCTTGTCTGTTCATGGCTCTAGTTTCTGGATTTAAATATGCACAGATTAAGCCAAGTTGAAAACTGGATATATTGACAAGAAGGGACTCTCAAGAAAATTGCAGAGAGGGTGCATCACTTTGCCTTTTCTTCTTCTCCTTCCCCAATCCCTTCTTTGTCATTCTTTGCCCCCTCTTTCTTTCCCCCCACCCCTTTTCTGTCACTCCCTCTGCCTTTCTCCACCCACCTCTTCTCTGTCACTCTTCCCTTCAAGGCTAGAGGCAATGTGGCTGGAAATGTGATGAAGACATTAAATAATGGAGTGAAAAATATTAAGAATTGTCAATAGTAGTAAGATGCATGACACTTTAGGAATGTGTCTCTTGCCTCTAGAATTCTTTACCAAGCCTGCTGTTGTTTATATCTCCTAGACTTAGTTTCCCCAAGGGCTCAGATGTATAATCACTATTTAAGAAAAATACAGAATAAACAGAATACCCAATTAAAATAGTAATTATAATTACCTCACACCTGTTTAACCCTAGGTGTTGAATACAAGCCCAGACACGAAAGTCACAGCAAATAGAACATCACCATATTTAATGTTTCTAGCTAAATTACCTCAATAGTTCAGTTATCTCTGATTATATTTCTCTCGGTGTTCTTAGATACTGGGGAATGACTACAAAATTTAATAAATAATTCATTCCAATGAAACAGGCTGTCGTCCACAAAAACCTCTGCCACAATAATGTTGGTCTTTTAAGGTACCTTAATGATGCTTAAAAAACAACAACTCTTTTCACTAACAGTCTTACTAGCTCCTGTGAACCTATGTGAGTGTCACTGAATCACACCCATCATGACCATCACATAGCTTGGAACACCTGTTGTGTATATTTCTGATGTGATTAATATGGAAGCCAGGGGCATGCCTTGTCCATGGCTGGTGGCTACATAGGTCTAGGAGGCCAGGACAGGCATAAACCATGCCTGTCTCTTCTCCTATGTTTCCAGCAGCAATGATTCTGCCAAAACTTCAGGGACTCGCCTCAGTTGCTAGGGCAGAGAATCAACCCTGCATGCCAATTAAATGGTCTGATGTACTACTGTTTGGTATGTGTGCTGCTAATTGCCTCATAGTGGTTATAGGCTGAAGTACATGAGATAAACATGGTTAATAAAGCAAGAGATAAAGGCAATGGGAAAAGAGATGTTACAAAACAAACATAATTACACTCAGAAACGTAAACTTCAGCATATTATAATTCTCACTTCAAATCTCAAGATGAGAGCTACAGCCCAGTTTCTTCATAAAATTAATTCTGCATCTAAGCCAGAGAAGGTGCTCCATTCCTAACCTCACTTATGGTGCTGCTGGGTCATACTAGAAGCTGTGGCACTAGCTGGGTCAGCAGCTAGCTGGCCGATAAGTAGCACAAAGGCAGCTGGCACCAAGGCGCACCTAGAAAATGTGGCCCACAGTGTACTTGTTATAAAGATGTCATTTGCCAAGGACTACATTTCCTATATATATCTTGGTGTAGAGCTTCAGTATTGAAGTGCCAAGTAAAAGGGAAGAGGGCAAAAGAAGCTCTCTGCCTGCATTTCAGCAACCTGGCTGAGGAAAACCTTGGATGAACAAGCTGTTTACAAGTAGTATGACAACAGGGTGTGTGTGCTTCCCCTGAAGTTTGCACTGTCACTTATAAAAAGCCAAGTTCTGTCTGATTCAAGTCCAAGAGGGTTCACCCAAACCCAAACAGATGTTCAGAAGGGAAACCCTCTTTCTTAGAATGCTGAATAGAAATGCTGGAGATGGTTTCAACCTTTGCTGGAGAATCAAAGTGACTATTAAAAGTAACAGTGATACTTAACATAACTTAAATAGGTAGTGTGCATGTTGTGATTGTGTTTCAGTACATACTGTGTTTTTCAGGAGTTTTTAAGACTGTTCACATAAGTTATCTCAATAATCTTTATGATACACCATTTACAGAAATCTGTTATTGCTGTCCTCGTATTTCAGTTGTAGAGCTGAGACTGAGAAATATTGACTTGCCTACAATTATTCACTGAGTTCACAGCTTAGAATGGAAGCACCTGAGATAAGGCAAGGCAGGGTTCAGAACCTTCTGTGTACACCAGTGTGTAGATGGAGCATTTGCATGACGGGGTTAGTAGGCAGGAAGAGTGCTTAACCCTTTCCCAGACCTACTGATCCTCTCCACCATCACCACCACAGTAATATCCAGACCTTGACTATTGTAATGCACCTTTCATCCATTACCTTCCCACTGCACTGCTGTCTCTTGCTACAATGGTTCCTGAACTTCAGGACTAGAATATAAAATACATTCTTCATCCAATAAATGGCCATGTTTGGGAATGTCTGTCCCCCAAAGTGGAGTTGGTTGGAAAGTAGCTATATCTTATCTGGGAGAGAGTGATCAGTGAGCACACACAATAGTGGAAGAGAGCAGTTTTTCTCAGCTAAATTTTGTATGTGAGTCAGCAAAAGCAGGTTCTTCTAAGTAACTATTGTACCTTTTTGTGACCTCTGCAAAGTCACACTATGGTTTTGTGGTTGCACTGAGGATGATTTTTGAACTTTCTAGAGAATGATTTTTTAACTTTCCAGAGCTAACTTTTTGGGTGCAGAGAGTGTCAGTTCAATTTCCCCCACAAATGACACAGCTGGCCAAACATACCTGTGAGAAAAGGCAGGTTGTGTGAATACACAGATGATTTCTGAAGAATGGTGTATATGCCATCTTCTTTGTGGCCTATCTATATGCACACTATGGCAAGACATGAGCAAGTAACCTTACCTAAAATTGGAAAGCAGATGAGATCATGAGAAGATAATGTTAAGCACTGCTGTTCCAAATACTTCATCTGCTCTGACCTTCACTTCGAAGGCATAATGTGTGACAAATGTCAAAGACTGAAACCAGGTAGTTGCTCTGTATGTAAGCCCTTGCTGAAGGCTGTAGATGTAGCCTCTGCTCTAAGTGGGCTGTATCCTAGTAGGAAACAGTTTGCATGCAAAATCATAACACAGTCTAGTCACAGCTGTAACCCTATGGCTAAGGTGCAGGATGACTGGGGAAGGCAATGGCAAACCACCCCGTAAAAAGTCTGCCAGAAAACGTCGTGGTGCAACGTCCCCCCATGGGTCAGTAATGACTCAGTGCTTGCACAGGGGACTACCTTTACCTTTACCTAAGGTGCAGAAACAAAGCCCTGAAGAACATCAGGCTCAGGTAAGCAACCTGTTCTTAGGGTAGCCACGGATGATCTGGTTCTAATTTATTACAGGAACTGCTCTTTGCCTTGGTTTTTATTTAAAGGTTAAATATTTTTGAACACAATCTCTTTTTCTGCTCTCGCATATTCAAGGAAGCTTATTTTCCATTTCTCTTTCTTAGTGTTTCTGGCTGCCCATTAGCTGACAAGACACTAAAATCCTTGATGGCTGCCAACTCTCAAGAGCTTAAGTGAGTATTAGCACAAAAGAGGGAAATGGGATTGCACTTCTTTTTACATATGCTTGTTTTAAAACTAACTTTGTATGTTTGTTATCAGTGTAGCAGTGGAAATGTGGTTCATGGTGGGTGTTTGATAATAACATTTGGTTTATATATCACTCTTCAGGACAACTTAATGCCACACTCCAAGCAGTTTACAAAGTATGTTATTATTATCCTCATGACAATCACCCTGTGAAGTGGGTGGGGCTGAGAGAGCTCTGAGGGAGCTGTGACTAGGGGTGCCATTCCCCCACCTGGGGTGGGGAATCCCCTGTTCCCAACCTTCCCCCTGTGCCCACTTACTTGGCTGGTGGAGGGGAGCGCTTCTGAGAGCACCCCCCCAGGTGGCATGGTGCACCCCTGGGTGGCGTGGCATGTTCCTATGCCCACAGCAGCCCAAATTGTACCTCACAGTGCCCCGCAATGGGCCCATTTCAGGTCAAATTGTGCCTGTCGGTGAGTGTGGGAGTGCCCTTTGACCTGCGGGGCCACCCTTTGACCCACATGATGATGTCACTTCTTGGAAGTGATGTCATCACGCAAGTCGGGAGTGCATGCACACTGTGCACATGTGAAGAAAGAATCCAAGGACATGGCACGGTGTCAGGCTCCCAATTTGTCGCTGGAGGAGTCAAGAGACCTGGCAATCCTAGCTGTGACTGACCCAAGGTCACCCAATTGGCTTCAAGTGGAGGAGTGGGGAATCAAAACTGGTTCTCCAAATTAGAGTCCTGCTGGTCTTAACCTCTGCACCAAATTGGTTTCTATCTGAAGCCCAGAAACAGTGGACCTGGAAGGATTCTGAGAACAGTGCTTTCCATGTGTCCTTCCTATATTTGTCTTTTTCCTTAGATACTGGTTTTTGAACAAAGTGCCCTTTTGACAAATTCCCCATTAGTGAATTACTAACATGAGCGCTCATTCATCACCACTATAAGTTCAGTTTATTCAGTTCAGTTTATTATGCTTATATACCGCCCACCTCTCAAGCAGATTAATGGGAAGGAGGGGACCCTGCATCTTTACCAGTGCATGTCTATTAGAAGTTGAGAGGGTGGGATATGGCTCATGTTGTAACATAGAAGCATAGATGTGGTGAACAGCCAATAGCACTCAATGACAAATCAGTCACCACTCATTTATTAATAATTCCCCATGGGTTGGTAGCCATGTTAACCTGTAGCAGAAATATAAAACAGGAGTCCAGTAGTACTTTAAAAACTATAACATTTTAGTTCAGTATTTGATTAAGCAAACTCTAACTTGCAAAAAGAATAAATTTTGTTACTATGCTGGAATAAATCTTGTTACTATTTAAAATTTGTGACCCTCAAGCTGTACTTTTTATGACTTGTGTTCCCTTAATAGGAAATGATGATGTCTTACTTCTAGTTTGAAATGATTGGACACTGATTCAGTCAGAATCTTATTTATTTGATTGTTAAAATATTTATATCCATTGTTTAAGTTATAAATCTTTAAAATGGATAGCAAAAAACCCCTCACAATACAAATGAAAACAAACATTGAAAATAATTTATTTAGTTATAATATTTATGCTCTGCCTTTCTGCCCTTATCAAGACCACCAAGGCAGCTAACAAATTAAAAACATATAATAAAAACATGTCTTAAAAACCATTAAAACTAAACAGAAACACATCATTAAAATCAAACCAAGCTAATAAACCAGCCTAAGCTGGTTCAATGTTCTTAATAGTGATAATGATAACAACAATAACAATAACAACAACATTTGATTTATATACTGCCATTCAGGACAACTTAACACCCACTCAGAGTGGTTTACAAAGTGTGTTATTATTATCCTCATGACAATCACCCTGTGAGGAGAGTGGGGCTGAGCAAGCTCCAAGACGCTGTGACTGACCCAAGGTCACCCAGCTGGCTTCAAGTGCAGGAGTGGGGAATCACAGTGGTCACTTCTGGTCACAGTGCCACCTGATCTCTAAGATATAGCACTGGTTCCAACAACAACCCCATCATATACGACTGAGTTTTAAGGGGGAGGGGAGGGTGCCACTATAAATTTGTCCCTGGATCAGCCATATTTACAACCAATGGTATTTCCATCTGGCTTTATTTAGTTTGTTTGTCCTTAGACTACTAATCAGTGATCTGAGGCATTAGACCAAAACCTCCAAAGTCTCTGTAGAACTTGATAGAAAGGAGCCATGGAGTTGGGTGGCATCGGTAGCATGGTTAAAGAAGTAACTCTGTGGGTAGTAATTCTATAAAAGGTTTCCCTTTTATAGGTCAGGGCTCGCTGTTTATGACTTTGGTTATGAAAACAGTAATTAAGAAGGTAGTGTACAGAGAGGGAGAAGTTGGAGAAAGTTATCTATGGATCACCATTACTCACTGATAACTTGTTGAGCTGCCACAAAGAATGGGCAAATTCATAGGCAACAAGTAGTTCACTCCAACAGGTATTTTTTTAATGCTGACTCTTTGCAAGTATTACATTATACTGGTGAATGGGTCACTACAGGCATCAAGCGAACAACTCATTTCCTTTAAAAAATGTTAAACTGTCATACTGAAACAGCCAATTTTTTTTTGTTTTTCATTTCCATCCCTCCTCCCACCCTATGCCCGACTCCATACAACTTTTCTCCCTAGCACTCTTGGATTTTCACAAATGTAAGAGTTACTCTAGCAAGTGCCTGCTATTGATTGTGTGTTGCCTGCTGTTGATTTTGTATAAAATATTTATGATGGTGGAACACTGTGCTCTGCCACTGTGGGGGCAGGGGGAAGATTGGGAGCAATGTTATCTCATCAAGGATTGTGTCACATTGTTAGCCAGCTCCTGAAGCAGATCTTGAGAAAGAAACCATTCTGATTTGTTTAAGCCAGCTGGAAATATCAAGTTGTGCAAGAAAGCAGGATCGCACAAAATACCCAGTTTGATTTCAAGTTCAAAGCACTTGAGCTAAGCTTTCAAATATGAGTGTTCATCCAAAACTCAGCCAACAAATCTTCCCTTTTTATCCTTCACCACTGGATACACACCATCTGAATGCAACTAAAGCAAGCATTAAATCAGATGAAGCTATATATCGCACAGAGAAGTCACAAGGAAAAGGGTGGATATTTAGGGTTTAAGGAAGTCTCAGTGCTCTGTGCATCTGGCCATGAAATAAAGATGATTGGCAGGCAATCATCCAGTTATCATTCGGAACGTTTTGGCTAATGAAGATGCTTGGATAAAATATGATCAAGGCTTCCAGATATGTTTAACAGAATTCTAGGTTTACGTAATGTAGCCTAAAAAGTGCAACCAGAACAGAATCATTACTAATTAATTGTAAGAAATAGAGACAGAATTCCTGAGGGCAGTACTTCTCTTAAAAAGCCAGTCACTTTCCCCCAGAATTCAAATTACACATGTTGTCATTGGGAAAATGTAATTTTTTCTCCAATAGTATATTAATTCCAGTATTGAATACTATGCTGTTCTATTCAGTTTGGGAAATTCCAGGAGATTCAGGGGTAAAACCTGCTGAGGGGAGGGGAGGGACATCAGCAGTGTGTAATTCTATAGAGTCCAATCTCCAAGGCAGCAATTTTCTCCAGGGAAACTGATCTATGTATTCTGGAGATCAGTTTTAATTACGGGAGATCTCCAGCCCTCTTGTGAAAGCTGGCAACCGTACATGGATATTGTTTGTGTAGTTGCTAGTTTTAAAGCCTACCTCCCCCCAAACTGCACCATTTTGCTAATTATGCAAAATGTGATTATTCTATTTCTTTGTGAAGGTAGTCAAATGCTGCATTCCTGCTCTATACCAGTGACGCTTATGTGCTCAGAAGTGGTAAAGAAAGGATTAGATCCCACTAATCATTTCTACCCACACAAGACAGGGAGCGGGTAATTTTGCTGATTCCTGTTTCTTGTGTCAAATCTCCAACTCCCCCCTCACGTAGTTCATCAAGGCCCATCCTAGATTCAGTGTGGCTCAGCACAGGCTATTACTTCCTGTCCCATCCAAATGCCTAAACCTCTACTCCAAAGTAGACATGGGCATGAAATGGAAAAAACCACAATGAGAGATTCATGTTTCATCATGTTTCACAAATCGTGAACCACGAATTTTCACAAAATTGACCCGTTTCATGAAACGATTCATTAGTTTTGTGATTCGTCAAAACCAGGGGCATTTCAATGGTCCCTTTCACCCAGAGAGATGCCAAACTTACAGGGAGACTTCAGCAGGTTCTCCTCCACCCACCCTTCAGTTTGGCCAAGATTGCATATGTTGCAATCTCCCCAGCAACAAGTTCTTCCTTCGGCCTTGGTCTACTGGGACTGAAACACGAGGCAGAGAGAAGTGCCTTTTATAAAAAAACGCTGACATAGAGCAGAACAGGAGGTCTGGGGTTGGCTGACAGACCTGCCTAACAGGGTTTGGAGGGTGAGATTGGTATGCCTATGGCTACAGAAGGCTCACCTCCTTGGTTGCCTAGAGGATTAACCCCCTGCTCCTGGCTGTATAGGGCAGAATGGAGGCTCTCCAGATGGCTAGGAGAGCTGCCAATCAAGGGTAAGTGGGCTATGACTGGGATTTCCAATGGCAACAAAAGGTCTGTGCCCATTGTTGCCTAGGGAATCAATGGATCAGCACCAACCTGTCTGAAATTATGAATCACTCATGAAGTGAATGAAACAGGCCTAAAAGTCGTGAATTTTGTGATAACTGCAGCCCCACAAAATGTGGTTTCACGACACACGAAACGACCCATTTCGTGATGAAATTTGCTTCGTATTTCAATTCATGCCCATGTCTACTCCAAAGTTCTCATTCCATTACTCCATATCTGAAAATAAAAACAAAGTACAATTTCAGTCACATCTGGTCTTTCGGTCAGTTGCTAATGGATTTTAACCCTTTCAGACAAAGCCACTTGTGTCCTGTTCGCAATGCAGTGTTGAGCCTTTTTTTAAAAAAAGAAAACTGTTTTACTTATTTTCAAGTTTTCATTACCTTCCCATTCACTGTGGAGTACTGTTCGAAATGTCTGTAGCTATAGCACTATCATGTTGTAACAATAAGTGTAGCAGATTCTCTGAATTCTGAGATTTCATTTTGAAAAATAAGTTTCTTGTCCCTTCCATTACAGAGATATACCTTTTTCCTTATCTCTCTTCAATAGAAGGGGCTAGAGACTTACTTTTTAAGTGAAAGCTTGGGATTCAGAGAACCTGCTACACCTGTAGTTACAACATGATAGTGTTAGAGCAATATTTTTGCTTTTTTAAAAAAAAATGCAAAATCCTGGTGGCCCCGTCTTATTTGGTAATGGGCCTGAAAGGAATAGATTTCTTTGTTCAGGGAATATTTCAGTGTAGTTTTTCAGGGCAAACAGATATATTCTTTTTCAATATGTAAATTCAATGTACTTGGTACCCATCATCGCTGCAGCAACTGTGTTAGTCCTGCTGGATTTGTGTCTACTAGCTTGTTAGTGACCAACCTTTTCAGGGTATAAGTTTTCAAGAGTCAAAGCTCCTTTCTTCAGAAAACTTTGACTCTGGAAAGATTATACCCTGAAAATCTTTAAAGATTTAAAGTCTGTGAAGATTTAAAGATTTATAGTAGTTTAAAGAACAGACCAGGAAAATAATAAAGTTTGTGACAGCGGCAGAATCCCTATTTATAAAACCACTATGGAACATTTGCTTCTTCAGGTCCCACTACCTGTATTTCCAGTTGCACACTAAGGGCCAAATTAGCCAACATGCAAGAAGATCCTTAGTCAGGTCACCCCAATGCATATGAAAATGTTAAGCCATTGGGAGTGTGGGACTGTGAAAGAAGGGCTTTAACTCTTCCCCTGTGTAGTTTTGTAAGTCAAAACTGCACCATAATCTGAAAAATGGGGAGGGGCAGTAATCAGGGATTCTCTCTTTGCCTGCAATTTTATCTAATAATAATAATAGTAGTAGTAGTAGTAGCAGTAATAGAAGCATTGCCATAGTAGTAGTAGTAGTAATAGTAATAATAGTAATAAAGTAATAATCCTTTTCTCTTCTAGTTCCAAGAGACCTGTTCAAATTTGCAGTTTATCTTGAAAAAGTACTAGAAAGATCCAGTCATGGATTGCTCAGTATCTCTTCATGTTTGGCTTTAGGCATTGAGTCAAAGTATGAGATACTGCTGTGCAAACTTCTTTTACGATGTGTAACTAGCACTAAAGGTTCAGCTTTTTTCTGAATATCTTAGGTGTCCTACGCCTGGATGTGATGGCTCTGGTCATGTGACTGGAAACTATGCATCACATAGAAGGTAAGAATCCTTTCTTATTCAGCAGCAAAAGAATGGGGAAGGACAGCAGAGACCAGTGGAAATAAATTGCTTCTCTTGTGCCCATTTCTTTAAGCTTGTCTGGTTGTCCTCGGGCAAGAAAAGGTGGTCTCAAAGTGACTCCTACTAAGGAAGAAAAAGAAGACCCTGAACTTAAGTAAGTTGGATGGGAAAGGTTTGTTACAACAAAGAAAAAAGTTTAATTTGGTATATACTACATGTTATATTAGTCTATCCTGACAATGAAACTAAATAAAGCCACCTACAGAGCTGCGAATTTCTTAGCCTTGGAGCAAAGAAACACTGTATCCGCCACAGTCATCTAATCAAACTGTATTAGAAAAGTTTCACAACCAAACTGTGCTAAAGCTTAAACACTCTCTTTATCAACTCACTGTAAGTTATCCCTGGGGCACTGGGCCAGTTACATTAGGGTGACTTTACACCAGCTGGGCAACTCATCCCCTTTGGATTCCCCTTAAAGGATTCAAGAGGAAATTGAAGGGTACAAGCTATCATCAGGGAGGTGCCTGGGGCAGGTGTTCCATCTCCCACCATCCCACGTTCAGTGCCCAGGCAGATGGGCTGACGGGCATTTCATTGAATGGCAGGTGAGTCAGTTGATGCCAGGGATCCATGCCCTATGCCATTCCAAAGCTCCAGTGACTGTAATCGAGAAAGTTGTGGCTGGTTTTCACACAAGCCTTCTTGTGGAAGTGAGTTATTTGCCCGCAACACCAGCCTCACACATGGCAGTACAGCTGCAACTACTTTTACATCCTGCCTGTCTTCCACCAGAGAATCCAAGGAGGTTTTGCATTCAGGCGCTGATTAGATCTAGATCTACTTGGCTCTAGCAAGGTTTCTCTATGATGTTCCCTCAAATCATACTCTGGGATGCTCAGATCTAACTCAAGTTAGGAAGCTTTTCAGAACTCATTCAGAGATGCAGATAGATTATTTTTATTCACTATGTTGTTAACTACTTTTCTATCTTTCAAAACAATTATAACAAAAAAAATCTACAGAATTCCACAATCATAAAACCATTAAAACATGTTAAAACCACAATTTTGGGGCAGATACCTGGACTGGATTGTTTCCTTGTTCCAAATGCTTCAAGGATTTGCTGATTCTATGGGAACTTTTGCTAAATCATGACTGGTATCTAGAATGTGGCCTAACTGCATAGCTTTTAATTTTCATGAGATATGTTTAACTGTTCAGTGAAAGATTCCCCTAAACTCAACATGCACTTTCTGACATAAAAAAATCAAAATCAAAATTTTGCTCAGCGCACGCACACACGCATTTTAGTGCAAGATGCAGTTTGCTGTGCCTGAGGCCCTAACTACAATGTGATGTAGTGGTTAAAGTGTCGGACCAGGATCTGGGAGACCCAGGTTCTAATCTTCACTCTGCCATAGAAGCTTGCTGGGTGACCTTGGGCCAGTTACACCTTCTCACAGGATTGTTGTGAAAATAAAATGGAAGACAGGAGTATGATGTAAGCTGCATTGGGTCCCCTATGGGGAGAAAAGAGGTATAAATAAAGTAAATAAAATAACTGGGAAATCCTCTTAGGATTTACATCTTAGGATGTAACATGATGTCATTTCATGTGTTGTCATTTGGTGCTGGTCAAAATTACCCAGTATGCATGAAGAGTCACATGTAACAACTACCATATGGAATAACTTAAGGTTGGTGGCAGACAAAATTTGTAAATTGGCCCTTAAATCAGATACTCAGATTCCCCATACTGACTCTTCGGATTGCTTCTTGTGGAGTCTAGAATGGCTTCCAATGGCCTTTGGCTGCAGTGTAGACATGTGAGGGAACAGAGAAGACATTGTGTACAGTTGAATTCAGAAGACCAACAAACAGCTCAACAGACACACACACACACACTTTTTATTTATCTCTTTGAAATAATCCTCAACTATCCTACTTGCTTCAAATAAATGTACGATATTCTCATAGAGGATAGGATGACTAATCGCCATGGTGACTGAAGGACGCCTCCATATGCAGAGGCAGCAAACCTTTGAGCACCAGTGCTAGGAGACATCAGGGAAAGGCCTTGGCTTCTATGCCCCACCAGGGCAATTGGTTAGCCACTGTGTGAAACAGGATGCTGGAGCAGAAGGACCACTGGGCTGATCCAGTAGGCTTTACTTATGTTCTTATGATTATGTTAATGCAATAGATCTCTACCTTAATATTACTATATTAGTGTATTAATCAAACAGATACTTTTATTTATGTTTATTCTTATTTGTTCCATTTGTGTGAAAGTAATAATAATAATAATATCAGTTTTACTGTGCTTTTGTAGATGTCCGGTGGTAGGCTGTGATGGCCAAGGTCACATATCAGGTAAATACACTTCTCATCGCACTGCTTCGGGTTGTCCTTTGGCTGCCAAGAGACAGAAGGAAAGTCCTCTCAATGGGTCTTCACTGCCCTGGAAAATGAACAAGCAAGAGCTGCCACACTGTCCTTTGCCAGGCTGCAACGGGCTGGGTCATGTTAATAACGTTTTTGTCACCCACAGAAGGTATCACTTTGTGTCTTTACTTCTTTTTTTCCCTCTTAACTCATATCTGCAATCCAATGGTTTAACAAATGAAGCTATTAAACTGGTTGTGAAATAATGGGGGATGAGCATTTTGCATGAGTTCTAAATTAATCCCAGCCTACTTTCTGGATGATAGTTTTAAAAGAAGGGCCTTTCAAAATTTCATTGGTATTATTAAGTGCCCAACCAATCACAAATCCAAATTAGTAATGGGAAATCCACCAATATTTCTGATATATCCATTTAAAGGGGCCAAATATTCATATCACTACTAAAATACTGGTATGTTTTTGTGGACCTTTTTCTAGTTGGCACTTTGAGCTGCTGTAATGCTTTATAAGTAAGGGCTCGGGTTTGAGGGCTTCATTAGGACAAGGTCACTGTTCCTAACACTAGCTGGATCAAAAGAGACTGCATTGCTATGGAATAGTATTATTTAATATCTTATCTACTATCAAATCCAGTACACAGCTCAGCAGCTGGGTGGAGAAAAGGAGCATGGCAGAAACAAGGGTAGAGATAACTTGTCATCCTAGTTGTTTCAATAATTGCATAGTTAGATAAGCTGATGGCAGTCTTATGTACCAGATTACATAATAGTTGCATGCTTATAATTAGATTATAGATTACAGAAAGCTGTAAAGAAAAAAAAAGATTTATACTGATAAGACTTTGGAAAGTGAGATGTACCAATCAAAAATGGTTTTCAACTTTCAAATAGGTCTCCTTTTCTACCCTTTTCAGTTTGTCAGGATGTCCTCTAAATGCACAAGCCTTAAAGAAGGGCAAAATATCTGAAGAACTAATGACCATCAAGTTGAAAGCAAGTGGCGGTGAGAAAATTTAAAACTGAGTTAAATGATATAGATATATATTTTTAAAATTACTTTCTTTGGCAATTAAATGGAACCTTAGAAGTGTTTTTGAAGTACTGCATCATCACATTGTTCCTTGAATAGAATATGGGTGACCTCCGGCTGATTTTTATCCTTCTCTCTCATGAATACAGAATAAGAATAGATATTACAAGGATTGTGTTCTCTAGTATACAGACATTTGCCCCACCTTACCAGCACCTTCATTTGTTCTCCTCTATTTTACATTAATCTTGTTATATTTTGAAGAATGGTTAATAATATGAAAAGGTACCTAATTCTATTATCGCCATGTGTGGATATTCTTTTCACATATCTTAAGAGTAGTTTGAAGAAGTCCCCTTCATCCCGATTTGGCACTTCCAGAAAAAGATTGAGATTCTTTCTTTAGCTCTGCTTAATCCTTTACTTTTCAGATATGAACAGTTGACATCAATGTATAAAGTACTATTTCATCATGGCAATTGCTTCAGGTTGGAAATGGAGTGAGGGTAGCACAGGAGAGAATCCTGAGTAACAGCAGCAAGTTTTGTGGCATGTGGTACAGGCAGTTGGCTGACTCTGATGCAGCTATCCAGTCATGCCACAAAGATATTATTCTGAGCTATGTTAAGGTCTATTGAGCTCCACAAATGTAAGGAATAATTATAATATGCCCTCCAGCATTGCTCTGAAGAAAATAGGGGCACTCTTTTCTCACTATCTGAGTACCCCTCCACCAATTCTATATTGCTGAAAGACTTTTTGTGCTTCGTGGCTCCTTCTCTGGCCCTAAAATAATGTAATGGGAGCCTTTGGCTCCCATTCTGGTTAGTTGAAAACTAAGCAGCCAAGGTACAATATATACAGTTCCATTAGCAGAGGAATTAGTGTTTGTCCACCCTTTCAGACAGGTTTTATTTTACATTAAATTTTGTGCAGGTTTAGAAAATGAAGAAGAAATTAGACATTTGGATGAAGAAATAAAAGAGCTGAATGAATCTAACCTTAAAATTGAAGCTGACATGATGAAACTTCAGACACAGGTAAGAAAGAAAGCATTTCACTGAAACCCAGCAATAAGGTCTACCTGTCTTAGACTGATCCAAGAATGGTGAATTCTACTCTATGTGGCACACAGAACATCTGCTTTATTTTCTCCACAATTACTCTTGCAAGTCTGGTATTGTGGCAGGATGTAGAGTGGGTGAGCAGAATAAACAAAACAGGCTGATTTATCAAGGGTTTGGCTTCATCTGCCTCCCTATACACTCTGAAATAAAATTAACATGATTGTATGAAGCTGCCTTCTATTGAGTCTGACCATTGGCCAGAACTATCTACTCTGACTGGCAACAAACTCTTAGGCAAAGGTCTTTCATGTTTCTGCTCTAAGTTCCTTTGGCCTGAGGAAAATAGGACTTGAACATGACAACTTCTGCATACAAAGTGTGAACTCTACCATTGGGGGGCTCTCTCTATATTTTGTGATTCATGTTTTTAGTTGATATTAAATGCGTAAGTGTATATAGAAAAGAGCAAGAGTCCAGTAGCACCTATAAGACTAACAAAATTTGTGGTAGGGTGTGAGCTTTCATGAGCCACAGCTCACTTCTTCAGACACAAGGGTAAATAGTCCTTCTTACCTCACTTGGTTCTTTCTCCTGGCACAAGCAGCAATGTAAAAAATGAGGTAACTCTTTTAGGGCCTCTTTACACATTATAGAAACTCAAGTTTGCTTTGGGGGAAACCCCAACCCATTTTATGTTTAATGTGTGACTGGAAACTTACCTTTAAAACTGGGGTAGAGGGTGCAAATTAGAGATGGGCACAAACAGCAATACACACACAAAAAAGCCATGAACAGCCCAATCTGCTGTTCGAGAACAAGCTGTTCATGAGGCCCCATTCTAAACGAACAGGTGGACGTTGCAAGCCTCATTCATTGCTGTTTGTTGCTGTTCGTCAAGCCAGACAGTCTGGCACCTGCAATCAATTCCCTTGGCTGTTTAGGCAGGGGTTGTCTGAACTCTGTCTGAACTCCTGCTGTTGCCCTGGAAACCCCACTCTCAGCCCAATTTGGCTTGATAGGCAGGTCTTCATTTCATGTGTAGAGCTCCAAATTTGTTACAAGGGAGCAAAGAGCAGGGGGGAGGGGGGCTCCCAGCTCTGGCTTAGTTTGCAGACAGTGGAGAGGGAGAGAGTTGTTGTTGGCATTTTGATAGAGTGCATTGGAGCTTGAATTTTCTTTGTCTGTGGTGGGATAGGGATCTGCCCCTTCAAGTTCCACCAGGCTCTGGGCCAAGCTATTATTTATTATTGGTACTTTTCCTGGTACCTGCTCAGGTCAGATTTCTGGGAGTGGTGCGGTAGGGATCTTGACTTGGATGATGGCTGGAGGAGAGCCTGCTGGCCCCCATGAACAGCCAACCACGAACATGTTCATGAACAGGGCTATGTTCGTGGTTGTTTGTGAGTCCCTATTCGTGGATGCAACGAACAACGGACATCATGTTCGGGGTTTTTTTTCTGTTTGTGCCCATCTCCTGTGTGCAAGCAGAGGCAGGAGTAGTGCCATCCCCTCCTTTCCACCTTGTGCACTTTAAGCAGATAAAGGCAATAGTGGAAGGCTATTTGCCTTACTTCCTGGTTTCATGTGTCTGATTAGGCATAATAGATGATATGGGAAGATCCCTGGAAGACGTACGGAACTGTAAGACAAATAGCCCTCCCCCCACTGCTAGTTAAAGAGTGCAGGGTTGAAAGGAGGAGATGGAGAGGCACTTCCTTTCTCTGCACACACACAGGTGATGATTTGCACTCCCCCCCACACACACAGTTTTAAAGGTCAACTTCCAGTCACATGTTAAACACAATTTGAGATGGGGTTTCCCCAAACCAAATTCCAGTTTGTGTAATCTTTAAAGAAGACTTTATATAGTTGTTCTGAAAGCAACAAGGAAGTAGTGAGGGGAGATTGTGCTTCATGGGCTGGGTGTTTTCTGGAGCAAATGTGTAATTATACTGAACATAATAGTTACTTGCTTATAGTTATCTATTCTTGCCTTACATTAAAACAGACATGATCAGTTCATATGAACAGTTAACATAACCACAGAGTTGGAGTCACATAATTTAACAGTCCCCAATAACATGGCAAGTGCTTCCTATAAACTAGGTACATTTTGTCCAGGAAAACTTGGTCTTACCAGGTTTACAGATCCCAAGAATGGGCCTTGGTTCATGTAATACTGTAGGTTGAACAATAGTTCAGGAAGAATATGAATGAATGTAGAGGGGAATGGGTTCACACCTGCTGGTCCTGCCCTCAACCTATATCATATTTTTACTATGCTCTTCCTCCAGGGAGCACAACATCATATATGGTTCTCCTCCCCTTCCATTTTATCCTCACAACAACTCTGTGAGGCATGTTAGGCTATGATAGAGAAACTGGCCCAAGGTAAGTGTCATGGCAGTTTAGGGATTTGAACACAGATCTCTTAAGTCCTATTCCAACAGCCTAATCACAGCATGACCATGCTGGAGTATGCATTCATCCAAACTTCTCTGTAAAACCCTATGAGCTTGTATACTCCAAGAAGTACTGGATCTGAACATGTAATCTGTATCCACTATTTTTGGAGATTACAGGTAACTAGAGATGGGCATGAACAGCAATACGAACAAAAAAAAAGCCACGAACAGCCCAATCCGCTGTTCGTGAGCAAGCTGTTCATGAGGCCCTGTTCCTGGCAAACGTGTGTTCGTTCCAAGCCCTCTTCATGGCATTTGTCAGCCATTTGTAAAGCCAGACAGTCTGGCGCCTTTCAATCAATTCCCCTGGCAACATAGCCATGTACTGTCTGAACTCTGTCTGAACTCCTTCTGGCTTTCCTTTTGGCTTGTAACCCCTCAAAGTAGCTTCCAGCAGACAGTCCAGTTTTTTCCACTGTGAAAAGAAAATGACAGGAAAGGGAGGGACCCATGGATCATGGCTTTCCCAGGGTCCAAACTCTCTGAAATTTGGGGGGGGGGGTCTTCAAAGGACAGTGAGGACTATGTTCCCTGCAAATTTGGTGGGAGTTGGACATTGGGAAGGCCAGTTTGTAACCCCTCAAAGTAGCTTCCAGTAGACAGTCCAGTTTTTGCCACTGTAAACAGAACATGAATGGGGGAGACCCATGGATCATGCCTTACCCAGGGTGCAATCTCTCTGAAACTTGGAGGGTCTTCAGAGGACAGTGAGGACTATGCCCCCTGCAAATTTGATGGGTATTGGACATTGGGAAGGTCAGTTTGTAACTCCTCAATTAGCTTCCAGCAGACATTCCAGGTTTTGCCACTGTGAAGAGAAAATGACATGAAAGGGGGAGACCCGTGGACTCTCCTTTCCCCATTTCAAGTTCAGCTAAGTCCCAAGGGGGCCATTTTGGCTCCCACGAACTTCCAACTACAAGTATGTTCGTGAACATGTCATGTCCATCGATGTTCGCGAATCCCTGTTCATGGATGGCAACGAACAACAAACATCGTGTTAGTTTTTTCCCCCTGTCCGTGCCCATCTCTACAGGTAACACATTCAGAGGCTACATTGGATGTGCACACATTTGGATGAACATGGGAAGGTTGGGGATGGTCCAATAGACTCGATCCCATTTCTCTCCCTATTCCATTTCTGCATGTTTATTTGAACCTGGATTGAATATCTACACAGAGATCAAGATTGCCTATGATTTCCCTCAGCTATCCATCCTGCTCAGCCAAATGGATATTTTAATTTCCTTTTCAGGTGACTTAATCTTCCTATACCAAGTGTTTCAGAAAAGGGTGTTCTACTACAGTCCTCTCCTGGCTTATTTGAACAGCACTGACAACAAGCAAAATGTCTCTTTTCCCGAACCTTCAGGCCCTTCATCCAAAATCCCTTTAGCTTCAGAGATTTCCATGCCTTCTTGTAAACATCCTTTCTCTGATCCTGAATCAGGAGTGTCCTTTCAACCCAGAAAATGTATACCTTCAGTCTTTCAAGTATTACCAGACTTTTAATTCTGTTTTGGGAATTCCAGCAGTATTCTCATCTCTCAAGCAGTCTCTTGGCCTGCCAGATCTGAAACAGGCCCTGAATTAGCTACTTTATCAACCCCTTTCATTTTCTATCCTATTTCTTTTAATTTTAGTATTTCCACTCCGTTCTGTTCTAATCTGAGCTCATTCTATCACATAACTTCGCCCAGGAAAATAGCTCAAGACCTAATACCAGGGTTTCTGCTATCATAATGAGACAGCATAGATGCTGTAAGAAAAAGGGAGCCATGTAAACTGTAGCTTGCTTGCTTCTTTACTCAATGCCTCAGGGCAGAGCTCTTCATTTATAACCATCCACTAACCTTTCTCCCATTTTGTCAGCTTGAGTCTTTCTGTCTTTCATCCATTTGTGATCTCACTCTCCACAAACAATGATCTTTTTATCCAACAGGGTCACAGTCTATAGCTTCATTTAAACATGTTTCTTTTGTGAAACAACAGCTGAAGCCACTGGTTTGAAAATAATAGGACTTGCCCTAATTAGGAGTGTCTTGTGGCATTGATGTACATGCAACTGAAAGTATCTGAGGATCAGTTCTGCACATACATCTTGTCCTGACTCTTCTGAGCAAGGAATTGTGGGCAGTTGTGTTTGAGGACAAGAGCCCACTTTCCACACTGTCATTTTGCTTCGTGGTTTCAGATAACATCTATGGAAAGCAATCTGAAAACAATAGAAGAAGAGAACAAACTTATAGAGCAGAACAACGAGAGCCTGCTAAAGGAGTTGGCTGGCCTAAGCCAAGCCCTCATCTCCAGTCTTGCAGACATTCAGCTTCCACAAATGGTATGTCTGTGACTACAATGCTGGCAGGTTGCTCTGGGAACCCACACTGCAGACCTGTCAGAGAGAGACTTTAACAGTTAAAATCATTCCACACAATCTACCATGGAAATGTCCGTGTCAAAAATTCTAGATACAGCTTTTTAAAAGAGCAAATGGTCTGTTCTTGTTCAACAGTAAAGGGAAGCAATTTTGCCCGATTTGCCCCTTCACTGCAGCCTCCCATGGTGTGGCACTTTGTTCATGAGGGTCCCCAAACCCTTAGCAGAGTGTTTTGGGTGTACATAAGGGAGGGGATGCTAGAGGAAACAGGGTGATAAGGTGGCCCTCATGTGCAAGCTCCTTCTACTCACACACCTGTAGGATACAACCCCATATTTTTGTAAAAGGAAAAACTCAGCGGAGTAGGAATCTAGGACTTAATCTATATTAGGTTATACACATGCTAGCTGTGATTCAAACTTAAAGCATACCTGAAGGGTGGGTGTGTCCAGTGGGTTTTTTTTCTTTTTTCTTTGAACAGCAGAACTTCAAGCCATATCATACACTACTTTTTCTCAACTTCAAAGGCTGTTTGTTCTGCAGCAATTTGAGCTGCCACACAAAAAACCCCAAGTCCAAAGTCTCTTTAGATCTGTTAAAAGTTGCTCACTTCTTGCATTGTGGCCTTTTTCACAGCATGAATAAATTTCACTTTTTTTAAGTTTGAAGAGGGAAGAGTAAGGATCACATCAAGGCCCAGAATTGCATAGCCATTGTGTTAGAGTGGCCTGGATACACAGAGTCAGCTTTTTATGGCCAAGAGAGCTTTGGACTTGAATTTCTTGCATGGTGTCTGACAAACCCTTTTTGGAAGCTGAGGGCCATTGCAAAGAGTGTCTGTGATGTGGCATGGAGGTCTGTTTTGCAAAAGGTAACAAAAAACACTTTAGGGATACTCAGACCCTTAATTAGCTCTTTACTTTCTGGACAGTGAATGAAGCTTAGTGTAATCTTTGACTGCCCAAGGAAACTTATGAGCATTTGAGGGTATGTTTTCTAAGCTCCCTTTACCAATCTACTAATTTATTTAAAAGAAAACTATATGTATGAAGGAGTGGGTTCCCCACCCTTTCTGGATCAACCATCCACTTGGCAGAGAATTGGTACTAGCTCAGCATTTGTAGAGCAAGGTCTGTAAGTGGAACCCAATGGGTTTTAAATGGGTCCAGCAGCAGAACCCCATTATTTTGATGGGTCTTGGGTAAAACCCGGTACACAATTTATTTAACTTAAGTCTGTAGCTGGGGAAAAGAGGGGGAGAGTCCACACCCTTGTCCCTTGCCTTTTTCTTTTTTTTTTACAACTGGTCTGACAACAAATAACCAAAGCACTTTTCCTCAGATCAGTAGTCAACTCTAGCAAAAGGCTATAATCTAGGCACTAGCCTAAAGTCCTGTGGACAAAACAATGTTTTGCAAAGCCCATTTCTACCAGATCCATATCTGTGGCTGCTTCTGTCCAGGTGACAGTTTGCATCTAGTCTCCATAGTAGCCTGTGTTTTGGTGTAATATGTCTTCTCTTTACTCAGGGCCCAATCAGCGAGCAGAATTTTGAAGCGTATGTAAATACACTCACCGACATGTACGGCAATCTGGAGCGGGACTATTCCCCAGACTGCAAGGCTCTGCTGGAAAGTATCAAACAGGCAGTGAAGGGTATTCACGTGTAGAATGGGGAGGCTGCTGGGCAACAGGAGTTACTTAGCAGCAACAGGATCCTGTCAAGAGTCCCCAGACTGCTCTGGAGCATCGGTTGCTGTGCTGCATTTACAACTACAACATTGCACTATTTTTTTCCAGCTGACATAAAAGGACAGAAAACATAACAGACTATTGTATTAACAGCAATGATTCTGATCATAGAATATATTTATTTCAATACAATTCCTTTTTGTTGTCGTTGTTTTGCACTCTTTTCATTTTGAAAAGTGAATGTAAAAAGTGTGTGTACCTATTTTTTTACATTTTTAAATTTATTTTCAATCAAAGAGTTGGGATTTTTTTTTAATATTTTGACAACATTTCTTGCAGCCTGCCATATTTTTACAAATGTGTTTGTTAATTTATTTTGCAATAGGATTTTAAATAGACTGAAAGTTATAGTGTAAATTGAATAATTTGCTGGGTTTGTACAGGAAAAAGAAAAAAGCTATGAAAGAAACAAATAACAGAACTGTGATCTAGTTTTATTTTCACCACATCCTGCTTTTTATAATTGCTTTTTTTAATGAAATAAGAAATGGATTTGTTGTTTGCAGTAGCATGAGAGGTAAATAACCTAGGATGCAAAGGAGAATGGCTCCCTCTGCTGGAGGAACATAAGCTCTTCAAGCACAGCATGCTGGGAGAGTTCAAGAATTTGTTAGCAATAATGAAATATAGCAATCAGCAAAGCATTGGATGTGGCTGCGTGTTTTAGCTTACATAGAATGATTATTTTAAACCATTCCAGTGAAGACCAGGATTGATTTTAAGGATCCATTTTTCTTTTTCATGTTTATTCATGAAAAATACATTTTTATCCCCATAAATATGATAGGCTTTGAAATGACCTGATGCCTTTTGGTACAGAATCTTATAAAAACATTGGTCAGTTGACCAATATCTATATAATTTCATATTGGAAAAAAGCATCCCAAACTGATGATTTTGTACATGTAACTAAGCCAATAAGACCTTCCCTGAAATGGCATTTATTATTTTTGGTAGAATGAGAGAATCTGAGAAGCCTGCAGTTGCTTTTGCGTTCTGACATGGCAGAGTCAAGCTCCACTAAAGTGAACCGAGACTGCAGAGCAACAATGTGTGATGGTTGCCCCCATGACCCGTGGCAATGCATTTATAGGTTTTATCTACATTACACACTGACGTTATGAATCCAAACACATACATTTTGAAGCAAGGTCTATTCAGATTTGAAAGGGCTTAACATCCAAGAATTAGCACCACTGTAGCAACTCATTTGTAGTTCCCTATGATATGAACAGAGTTATCTCAGACATGGAAGGGAGACATGGCTTACAGAAGAGATGTGCATACATCTCTTGGAGATGTACTGTGGAGCTTTGGACTAGGGTGTTGCTTGCATTTGGAGCTGCCTTAGTTTCAGTTGACTGGCATTCCTTATGAGCAGGATTCCAACTGCTACAGCCCTTAGGCAGAAATGCATACACTCGTGTCCCAGATTGTCTTTTTGGTACATAAACAGAGGTATACAAAACTGTACAAAGCTACAAACGGAAGCCCAATGTCTATTTCAGGGATTATAACTAGTAAACATTTTTCCAGAATTTTAATTTTGTTTGTTTTTAAAGCAAGTATTGACAACCAGCTAAACTGCCTTTTTTTGTATGCACACACGCCTCATGAGCATATGTGCCTCAGTGTAAAATGTATACATGAATCTAGCGTGCATTTAATTTTTCTGTGCTACAATGGAAGTGCTTATTTTATTTGTCTACTTTATATCTCAACTGGACATGACAGCATTAACAGGCTTGACTCATGCAATTCTATTATTGTGTCCCAATCTGAAGGTACGTCTTGGAACTCATTCAACTTTCTTATGCTGTGGTTGCTGTTCTGCATTAGGTGGGGCTTGCTGTCCATGTGGGGGGAGGGATTGATTTGGCCCTCAGACCTTAGTTTAGACAGGAGAGATGTATGTTCTTAGAAGCTGTGTTTATTTTTTAAAAGAAACATTTTGACAGAAGCTACAGTATGTGCTGATATAAAGTACAACACCAAATTTGCTATTAAATTATTGTACTTGTTCTAAAAATACATTTGCTATACTTGTTTAATGCAAACAAAAATGAGTTCACTCATGATAGAGACTAAAAGTTAATTTACTAAATATTTTAAGAAATTTGTTATATATTTTATTTAATTTAAATTAAAGAATCTCTTACTGGCCTATTTATTACTATAATTTCCTATGACCTCAAGTTAATTTATCTGTGTTTGGATTATTTGCTCAGGATGTATCTTTTTATTTATTTGCCTCCTTTGTATTTGAAGTTTTGTAATGTGTACTGTGATTCCCTCCCTTTCCCCTTTATTTTCCTTTCCTTACTTAGATTAATTTGCATTGACAAGCTGTCCTGTAAATTAGACCTTTTGTAAAGAGCAATGATGTATGCATTTTTTTTTAATTTTGGAGTAGTTTGTATACTGTTCCTTCATACAATTAATATTTCTTACATCAAAGCAACAAAAATTGTGTTCTGTGCTGTACATTTGGTGTATGGTAGGAAATAAAATTGATACTGAAACCGGTTCTGTAAGTTCTTTGGTGTCTTCAGTTGACACATGACACACACACATTTTTACTATACCTGAGAAATGATAACTATGTGAATTGATTTGCATGTTTTGTGTAGGAAAAGTGTTATTCCAGTTAAATCATCATATGTAAAGTGGCTTCTATAACAAATCCTTTGATTATGTATTACTTTGTCAGATAAGAAAGAAACATGAACTACTTCAGAAGCTATACAGGGAATGCAATCAAGAACCCCACTACTGCTCCCATTGCTTAAGCATCAGGCTTTCACTTCTTGGCAGAGGTAGACTGTCTATACCAGAACAAGAAAGGATTTGCACTGACCATTAGCAGCTGCTTAATGATATTGAAATAGAAAAGCCAGAGTTTCCAGCAGTTAGGAACTCTTCGTTTTGGAGCAGTTTTCTGAGGAGAATTACAACAGTGAGATGCTGCAAAGATAAAGGTTTTCTTTTATTTAAAAAGCAATAATGTTCAGAATCACATTAAAATATAAATCAGAAACAATATAATTATTACATAATTACCAGAATTTACACTGCTTGTTTTACTATATTTAGGGACAATTTAAGGAGTGTGGAGTGTGGGGGAGAGGAGGAGGGAGGGGAGTTCTTCTTTTGCTTGGGTATATAATGCTGTAGGGAGTTACACAATTTTAAAGTTGACAATGAGGAAATTGAAATTGTCCAAGATTTTCTATTTCTTGGCCTAACCAACAGGGAGACTGCAATGAGGAAATGAGAAGGAGATTGAGACGTGGAAAAGCAACTGTGAGGGAGCTAGATAAGATCCTTAAAGATAAAGACATCTCTCTGGGAACCAAGTTCAAGGTAATCCAAACAATGGTATTCCCTATTATGATGTATGGATGTGAAAATTGGGCAGTGAAGAAAGCTGACAGGAAGAAAATTGATTCATTTGAAATGTAGTGCTGGAGGAGAGTTCTGCAGATACCATGGACAGTCAAAAGAACAAATAAGTGGGTACTAGATCAAATCAAGCCTGAATTCTCCCTTGAAGCTAAAATGACAAAACTGAGACTATCGTACTTTGGTCAAACTTTTCCAAGCTTTTCTCTGGAAAAGTCAATAACGTTAGGAAAAGTAGAAAGCAGTAGGAAAAGAGGAAAACTTAAAATGAGATGGCTTGACTCAATAAAAGAAGCAACATCCTCCAGTTTGCAAGAGCTGAGCAGGTCTGTTAATGATAGGACGTTTTGTAGGTTCTTCATTCATAGGGTCGCCATAGGTTGGAGGCAACTTGACGGCACATAACACACACAGCCAGAAAAATAGTTGAGGCTGTAATGTTCACCATCAAGTATAAGAGCACAACATACAGTTTTCTAAACATGGCTGGACCACTGAGTTATATAAGGGCATTACCTAATAGTCATGTTATTTTCAGGTCCCTGATAGAGAATTTACTTTTTATACTGTGTTCACATGACAGGACAATGTTTTCATTGAGCTATTTACTACAACTTCAAAACTTCTTTCTCATTTACTTACTACCAGTTCAAACCCCATCAACATGTATGCAAAATTAGGAGTTGTGTTCCAAAGTACACCATTTTAACCTATACCAATCCTCATTTGCCATTTTGTTTGCATTTACTCAATTTGGAGAGATCCTCTTGAAGCTCTTTACTGTCTGCTTGGGTTTTCCCTGTCCAGAGAAAATAGGTGTTATTCACACTCTTAATCATCTCACTCGCTTACCCATGATTCCAAACTGCTCTGAATAAGTTAAATTACATTGACCTCAGCATAGATCCTTTTTCTCCGCTTTTTCTCCGCTTTTCTCTCCATTGCTCTACCTACTCCTTTCAGGATGCAATCCTCTGCACATTTATCTTAGAGTAAGCCTCCACTAGAGGAAAACTTCTTGGATACAACTGATAGTTTCTAGTCTAAAGTTCAAAATACATCTGTCATTTTCAATTAAAAATTAACCAGACTGTTAAACAATACTTCAGTTTGGAGCTGGATATGAAGCAAATGTAAACAATCTCTTGTTGCAGTTTTGTCTGAAGGAAAGTGTGGTATTTTTGTATTTGTGCTAGTTTTTTTCCCAGGCTTCCAGGCTCCTAGTTCAAGATTGAATTTCAAAAAAGCAGTATATTAATGAGATGATTTGTGTTAAGTGCAGCTTCATGTTTCATGCTAACAAAGCTGGACCTTTTTTAGTCTGGTTTAGGCTGGGCTACGGGACATACAACCCTAGTGGCTTTAGATGATGACTTCTCTTTGAATATAAACAAAGACCATGATTCACTTTTGCTCCTACTGGATCTATCTGCTTTCAGATTTCTGCAGTACCAACTTTATTGCTTTGTTCCTTGGATGCCCTGTCCTCTGTCTTCTGTTTTATTTGCACGGTGTGATCCACCTTGAGTCCCATTGGAAAAGACAGGCTATAAATCATGTAAATAAAAATAAAAATATCAATATTTATCAATCACCTAAAGAACAAATACTAAATAGATATACTGACATTCTATGGAAAAACGGTGAGTTTCTCTGAAATGTTTTTCCAACGATATGTTAAACAGAAAGATATAGAAAAAATTAATAAGAATTATAAGGGGAAATGTTGGAAATATAAAGAACATGACAGTACCTTTTACCATAGGTGTTGGATCTGTAAAATAACTTTAAAAACCTGGAAAGAAATTCATGACATAAATGCAATGTATCTTACAAATAATTTTTTTTCTAGATCCAAAGACTATGTTCTTGGGTATTCTGACAAAAAAAAATCCTAAAAAATTTGAAAGAAGTTTTTAATTGCATAATAACGGCAGTCAGAGTGATATTTGCAGCAAAATGAACAGCAGAAGTTGTATAACTTAATGTAAATGGAGCAATAATAAGACTTTAATTTATTGACATTTTTTATTTAGAAGATTTGAAATATTGGTTGAATTTTGAAAGCTATGGAATTAGAATTGTTAAATAATATCCTTCTTTTGTTTCTTTTTCCTTTTTTAGCTGTATATCTTTCTTCTTTTATCTATTTATATTCTTTTTCTACAAGTTGCAATATATGCTTTTCTGTTCATTCAATAATAAAAATTATATTGGAAAAAAAAAGAAAATCAGTAAGTTGTCTATCCCATTTGATGCTTTCCACCTAATGGAACCAGTTGAGATCCAGTTTCAGGAAAGCTGCAACTACACAACTCTAACAATGGCTGATTCCGTGCACGTTGGATAATGCACTTTCAATGCACTTTAGCAATTGTTTAGAAGTGGATTTTTTGTTTCATGCACGAAAAATTCAGTTCCAAATGATCTCTAAAGAGGATTGGAAGTGCATTATCCAACATGTGCAGAATCAGCCAATGTATGAATCAGGAAATAAGAGTAAGTGGGTGTCTTAAATTTGTTCCCCTTCCTGAAACAAGCAGTTTCAACCATTTTTTGCACGCAGCTTTAGGAGCTCCCAGCACTTGTTCCCATGTAGACACTTGTGCATATAGCATTGTATCCAAAGTGGCAGCCATAAGCTAGTCTTTGCATGAAAATTGTCCCTGCTGAATCAGAATGAATGAAGCCAGACATAGATTAAACATTTGCACAGTAGTGAGTTACAACTGGCTGCATCATATTGATACAGATGTACTCAAAAAGAGGAGAATCTGAACATTGCTGCAACAATTTTGTTTCACTCACAACCACCTGTGAAGATTAGAATAGATTCAAAAAATTCTTCATAATGATAATCACAGCATGTGTTTCAGAGGAGGCAGAAACATAGAGGCATGCAAGCAGCATATGCTTTCTCCTCTATTTAGTGCCAGGACCATTATATGTTGAATGGAATTCTTGACAAAATGACGAAGTGTTTTTAATTACATCTAAGCAAGGAAAACAAGTTGCTTTGGGATATGGAGAAGGGTGTGTGCATGTGTACAAATATATCTCCAAGTTGAGGGTTGGATCCAAAGAGCTGTGAGCAAAAGGAAAATAGCTGCTCAGGTTGTTCTTCAAATGCTTGGGTATGACTTCACATAGTGCTACACTAGGCATGTTAGCAGTTCTGTAGCTGTTTTCATGGCTATTTATACTGCCTTTGGTGAATTCTTTTGAGTATACAATAATGAGCAGAAGACAGGGCAGTTTCTGAATTAAACAGCTTAATTCCCCCCCCCCTATTAACAGATTGTGAGTTACTTGCAGGAGGATATACTTTGTCAAACCTGTGCTAAAATATTTGTTTTCTACATAAGTCGTTACAATTAAAGATACATTCAGGAATAACCCCTGAAATAATCTTTCTGTTCCTTTGCTATCATTTCTTAAAATAAATAAATCACTTCTTAAAATAAGAAATGCATAGACTAGAAATTTTGCTCTTATCTGTTTATACACATTTGCTAAGGATTTTAAAGGAAAATTTTGTAGCAAACAAAACCTACATTAAGCATGCCATGCAGCAACACAGATGTAAGGCATTACCATTTCAAAGACATCTTACTATATAATTGAGTAAGCATATTCAAAACAACTCCCTTTCTACCCTGGTGCACCATCAGAGGGAGCTGCTGCGGAGGGAAGCCTAGGCAAGGCACCATGTCCCTCCAGAAAACATGCCGTAGCAGGAAGCCCAAGCTGGGAGAAGGGTGGGAGTAGGTGGCAAAGCCCGCCTCTCGCCTTCAGCCAGCTGGTATTAGGGAGTTCTGGTTCCGGTTACGCCTAGCAAGAGCATTAAGGTACAGCTCCTCAGATTATTTTAATCTTTGGGGTTTCTAATTTTTTTAACAAGATACCTAAAAGGCGGGCCAAATAGTAAATAGCCAGGCACTAATCCAACTTGGACAGGATGACCTGTAAAGATTAAACAACTTGTTGAGAGCTGCAAGAGATAAGAGCTCTGCAAACTGGGGGAAGCTCCTACAAAGATTTCATAAGCCTAATTAAGCCTTACAAGCTCTTTGGGTAAATTAAATTATATTTCAACAAGGTTACCTACCAGTTGAGACGGTCCCTGGAGGAGAGACAAAAGAGTCTGTTTACGCATACCTGCTTCTGATTGATCCAAGTTGCTGGTATCATGGGGAAGACCAGGCCATTTCCCTTTCACAAGGAGGGCTCTCCTCCCCTCTCTAAACAAACTAAAATGGAAGACTTTTATTCTACAGTTCCACTACTTAACAGGTTTGAGCCTCTGGAAATCATTGAGGAACAACCTGCAATTGCTGAGCCAACAATTGGAGCAAAGGACCAAGCTCCATGCTGTGAAAAATCGCCTCGGCATAAGCAAAGCTCAATTAATTGGGAGATAACTGAAATTCTAGCACAGAAAACATTCTTGATAGCAGAATCCCTCAGGAAAATATTTGCACAACAGGAGGGGATGCTAACCCTACTCAATGAACAGGCTGACATTATTACTTCAATTAATTCCAAATGTGCTGCAGACAATTGCAAGTCCCCTATGGTGTTAAAGAGGACAGCCTCAGACACTGGCCACCCAGAGGTGAATAAGAAAGAAGTTTCACTAATATACAACCCAAACTCAGTAATCCTAAATGTATTTCCGGGGGGGGGGGGGGGGGCGCGGAGAACTACAGATTGGAGCCAGAAAAGGAAAACAATAGGTCACTTGGTCGAGATCACTGGATTCTTTACAGAAATCATAGATTTTGCAAGGATAGAGTGTTTAGGGAACTATATAAGGTTTGATCGTTATCTTTTGCATTTTTGCTCTGGGAGAATACCCTCCTATCTTTTCGCCCAAACTACTAGACTACTGACACTGGGTATTAAGCTTCAAAGACATTATATAAACATAATAAGACAAGATCTACTTACAGATATGAGAATTGGGAGCCAAGGGGGGGGCAAGACAGATGTGGAAGAACTCCTGGGGCTGGAACTATCCCTAAGTTTTCAAAAACCAGACCATCAAGAGAAATATTAAATCCTCAACCACTCCTGGACACAGCTATCACTTCTAATCTACCCTTTCCTTTGAAAGTGCAAAAAAAAGAGGCTTTAACTGCACATCCTGATGCAAAGAATTCACCAGCACAAAACACTAGAGGCAAGCCAGTGGTTGGGTGTAAGGAGCCTGAGTGGATGGAAGAAGAAGTGGAGGCAAATCTTCTTGCCTCATTCATGTCCCTGCCCACTGAAGATCAGGATTCCATACTGGGTCACTTAGAAGTTTTAATTCGCACCCTGAAAGAACAAAGATGGCCTCCAAAGGGACCTCCTAACTCCGCAGGCCCCACTGGAAAATTTGCTGAGCTGCCAGCACCAAAATCCCTGGGCCTCTGTCCACTGGAACCCATTATAATGATACGGAAAGGAACCCTGTACAGTAACGTAGTTGTCCCGCCAGATGACCCAGCCCTCTGCAAGATCACAGAAGATCTGATGGCAGTGGAAGAAACTAATGCATGACAGACAGCCCAGCACAAGTCCAAAGGGGGAGACCAGCTTGAAATTATTTCCTGGAACATCGCTGGTTGGACTCGCATAAGAAGTCTGGGGTGCTCCCTCTTACAAAAGAGATATGATATCCTACTCTTGCAGGAGACCTGGACTGCAGGCGAAATCCTAATCGATGGATATCACTCTTTCACAAATGCATCAACCTCTGGAAATGGCCCAGGCTGTTTAAAAGGGGGTTTGGGAATTCTAATTGCCACCTCCTTGAGGAAAAAATGCATTCAATTAAATCTGCTAAAAGAACTTGCCATGGCAGTCTGTTTATACTTTGGCAAAGAAAGACTCCTTGTTATTAACGTGTACTTGCCCCCCCCCAACAAAGAAAACAAGATATCAGGAAATCCTGGAACAAATTGGAATCATACATAGAAGATTTCATGACTGATAATCTGACTGACTCAGTACTACTGGGAGGAGATTTCAATGCAAGGATAGGAGCAAATGATAGGGCTACCTCAGATGGGTCTAAGTTCACACTCTTAGAAAATGATAAAAACAGGGATTTTCCCCATATCCCTTGACTCTCCAAGGACAACTAAGTCAATGCTGCTGGTCCCCAACTGATCCAAATGGTAAAAAGGCATGAATTCTTCATCTTAAATGGTTCCACTCCCGGGGACCATCCCGGTGAATTCACATACTTTGCAGGCTCCAGATGCAGCACTCTTGATTATTTTATAGTGAGCTCCAATCCATTATCTAAAGTTCAGAACCTTCGGGTTCTTCCAGAACTGGAGAGTGATCATCCCCCCCCTCCAGCTTGACTTGGCTCCTCTTGCTCCTCAATCACATTATAATATCAACCCAGGACCATGTCTGGAATCAGCACACCACAAGGGATGCCATGCCAAATGGACAGAAAAACCAGCTGCTAAAGTTAAGGAATGTCTAGAGGATGAAAAGAGGTGCCAGCGGAGGGTTGCAATTATGTCCTGCTCAGAGGAACAAAACCCCTTGCTACTTCTTCATAACCTATTACAATTATTGAAACCGATATTGACTCCGGATACCTGTATTCAAAAGCAGACATGTAAGAACTCTAATAAAGAGTGTTTCAACAAAGACTGTATAACAGCAAAAAAAGAACTAAATGAGGCATACCATACGGATAAGAAGTCAGTGGGACTAAAGCCTACAGACCCCGCAAACCATTTGCTGTCCCTCAAGAAGTCGTATAAAAATATTATAGCCAAGAAGAAGCAAGAAGACCTGAAGAAAGTGCAGAAAGAAATAATATCTTCTTCTAAAGAGAAGATTGCCAAGGAATTTTGGAGACTAATCTTGATACATTCAAACAATGGTGATTCCCCCATCGACTCTCATATTACAGCAGAGAGATGGGAGATATTCTTTAGTAAACATTTCTCTGCAAGACATCCGCTACCGTTAATCCTAAAACAAGATGAGTTACCATCCTGGCCACCAGTGTCAGTACAGGAGATTAAGTCACTAATAGGAAAATTCAAGAAGCGCAAGGCTTCAGGCCCCAACTTCATACCACCGGAATTATTGAAGGAGAATATGGACTGGTAGGCCCCTCTTTTGGCCACACTCTTCACATATGTCGACTCAACTGGAGATACACCAGAGACATGGAGAAATTCAGTGATTGTCCCCTTTTTCAAAGCAGGGAGGAGAAACAACCGGATGAATTACAGACCCATCAGCCTATTGAGCATCCTAGGGAAGTTATATGCAAGCCACCTCCTTGAGAGGCTTAGAGACTGGCTAGACAGTGAGAAGCTCCTAATTGATGAACAGGCAGGATTTAGGGAAGGGCATTCCACCTTAGGACATGTTATGATCCTTACTCATTTAATATATAAATATGTATCAAATAGTAGAGTTCCTTTATATGCAGCCTTCGTAGTCCTAAAATCTGCTTTTGACTCCATCTCCAGGGCGAGACTCTGGGATAAGTTGAGCAGTACAACAATCGATAAGAGGCTCCTATTCCTGATAAAAGCTCTATATACAGATACAACCATCAGGATTAGATGCAATAAACAAGGGCATCTAACAAACGCCATCTTAGTAGAGAAAGGAGTCAAGCAGGGCTGCATCCTGGCATCCTACCTCTTTGCCCTTTATATAAATGACTTGATTAGCAATATTAAGATGATTGAGACACATCCCCCCATTCTAGCTAACTGCCCGATAGTTGCTTTACTCTATGCCGATGACATGGTCCTGCTGTCCAGGACAACAGTTGGACTTAAAAGGGCACTAAACAAACTGGGCCAGTATTCTGACTTGAATTCTCTGGAGATCAATTACCAAAAAACCAAGGTTATGGTCTTTGGCAAGAGGCTCAAAATAGGGTCCTAGTCCATTAAGGGCCATAGACTAGAGCAAGGACTGAATTATAAATATCTTGGAGTTATATTCCAATGCTCAGGGGCGAAAAAGAACCATCATGAACACAATGCTAATTAAGTCCGTAAATCCACACTTAGTATAGTCAAATTTATCATGACTAAAGGGAGGGGCTTCATTCCTGCCAGCCTCAAATTATATTAATCTAAAATAATCCCACAATTAATGTATGGTGTCACATTGGGTTCCCCTTCCTGGAGCTTCGTTCCTTCGGAAAAGATCCAATCAAAATTTCTAAGAGCAATATTCTGCTTTCCAACCAGTGCCTCCAATGCCAGCCTACACTTAGAAACAGGTCTGATTAGATTAGAGGCCAGGATAACTCTAGCTGCCATAAATGTTTGGCTGGGACTATGTAATAATCCCTCTGATATTACTGCTCTAATTCTCAAAGAAAACCAGCACTCATCTTGGCTTAAGGCTGTGTACCACAAGATATCCCTACTGGGTTTCTCTTTCAAGTCATTGCAGATAATGCCACTTGGAAAAGCTATGGTGATAGTTAAACAAAGAATATGACATAGAAAGGCAGAATGATATTGTAAGGGTTCCTAGCTACTGAGCCCCACAGGAAGTAAAATATGTAGTAGCCCCAGAGGTGTATTTATCACTGGTAGAGATCCCAACACACTCCAGGGCCCACTCAATGGCCAGATGTAACATCTTTCCATCAGCGGTAACAGAAGGCCAGTACAAAAAAGTACCATTGATAGAGCGGCTCTGCCCGTGTGGGTCAGGGAACATAGAATTGATTGATGACGTATTATTGCACTGTAGGTTCTATGAGGACAGCAGAGTAAAGCTTTATCTACCCCTTATTAAAGAGGCTTTATGGGTTTACAGATGAGAGAATATGCCAAAAGCTACTTTTTGATCCTAATCCCCAATACATATTGAATTCTGCCAAATTTTTAGCTGTAGCCCACAAGATTCGTAAAGACAAAGCCTAATGTAGCTGGGAGGTTGGGGACTTACGAGAATAAGTATCTTTTTGCTTTGATTTTAATCTGTATAGAGAAGGTGGAGAATTTTAAAGTAAATCTTGTAGATAGGCTTTAATGAATTTTTATAGCTTGAATTTTAGTGTCTTTATTTATTGTTACTCTGGTTTTACTGTAGAGACTTGTGCTGGTTATATACCGAATTAAATCTGAATCTGAATTAGCTAGTATTAGATGGCATTGTCCCGTCTACACTAACCGACTTGGTGATGAGCTATAGCATTATCGGTGACCATTTATAAAAATAATGCCTATGAGGAAGTAACAATATGAAACAGGAATTGAAAATATGCTGGCAAAAACCCGTCAGCTGATCGTTTGAAGAAACGTTCAGCTCCAGTTCTTTTTAACGTGAGTGGTGGTCACTCTCAGGAATTTCGCATAACTGAAAACATCACCTATTAATGAACAAAGGAATATTTATTGATTCATGAACTTCTCACCTGTTGGACTTTTATAGAAATTATTTATAACTATTTATTGATTGTACTATTTATACTAGCTTTAGAGTGACTTACTACTTCTGTCAATATATTCACAATTATTGCACATTATTAGCACTTTGCACTTTGATAATATATAAACAATCTTTAAAAAATTGTCATATTAGTAGTTAAGACTTGTAGGTTTGGAGTCTGAGTGATTCTTACCTCCAGAGATTTTTGTGGATTTAGGGCATTAAGAGTGGAGCAGGGGGCAATGCCCACCCTCTGCCTTAACCCAGCTGGTATTAGGAGCAGAGAAGATGGCAATGCCCCCCTGCCTTGACCCATCTGGTATTAGGAGCAGAACAGGTGGCAATGCCCCCCCTCGTGGCTTAACCCAGCTGGTATTAGGAGTGAAGCAGATGGCAATGCCTGCCCTCACCTTAACCCAGCTGGTATTAGGAGTGGAGCAGATGGCAATGCCCTCTCCCCACCTTAATCCAGCTGGTATGAGGAACAGAACAGGTGGCAATGCCCATCCCCCTTTCAGCCAACTAGGATCAGCAGCAGAGAAGGTGGCAATGCCCACCCCCACCTTAACCCATCTGTTATTAGAAGTGGAACAGGTGGCAATGCCCTCTCCCCACCTTAACCCAGCTGGTATTAGGAGTGGAGCAGGTGGCAATGCCCACCCCCTGCCTTAACCCAGCTAGTATTAGGAGCAGAGCAAGTGGCAATGACCTTCCCTGCCTTATCCCAGCTGGTATTAGAAGCGCAGCAGGTGGCAATGCCCACCTCCTTAACACAGCTGATATTAGGAGCAGAGCAGGTGGCAATGCACACCCCCTGCCTTAACCCAGCTAGTATCAGGAACAGAGAAGGTGGCAATGCCCTCTACCCACCTTAACCCAGCTGGTATTAGGAGCGGAGAAGGTGGCAATGCCTGCTCCCCCACTTCAGCCAGCTTGGATCAGGAGTGGAGCAGGTGGCAATGCCTGCCTCCCCTACAGCCAATTGGTATTAGGAGTGGAGCAGGTGGCAATGCTCACCCACCCCATCTTAACCCAGCTGATATTAGGAGCGGAGCAGGTGGCAATGCCCACCCCTCGCCTTAACCCAGCTGGTATCAGGAGTGAAGCAGGGGGCAATGCCCTCCCCCCTTCAGCCAGGTGGGATCAGTAGTGGAGCAGGTGACAATGCCCGCCCCCCCCACCTTAACCCAGTTGGTATCAGGAGAGAAGCAGGTGGCAATGCGCCCCCTTTCAGCGAGCTGGGATCAGGTGCGGAACAGGTGGCAATGCCCTCTCCCTGCCTTTACCCAGCGGGTATTAGGAGCGGAGCAGGTGGCAATACCCTCCCCCAGCCTTAACCAAGCTGGTATTAAAATTAATAATACAGCAGTCTCAGGTACAAATATCCCAATATGTATTCACTGCTAGTAAACCATATAAAGTGCAAGTGCTATACAATCATAATGATACATATCGTCCCCATGGGACTTCCTATAAGAGAATAATACATATACACCAGCTATTGGACCAGAGGAAAGACTTGGTGAAATACCAAAGAAAATCTCCCATGAGCAAGTTGTTATAAGATGAAACAGGAGAGTAGCTAGCATCCTGTTGGGATTGTTTGATGTATCCTTATCTCCATCTGGGTCCCCTGTGGCAACTTTATTTGTTGAAGATCTTACGAACATTGGAAGGCCACTTGGGTTGTGTCTCACTGAGAAAAGATTGAAAGATTGAAAGATATTTACCTTACCTTCACAGGGACTATTTAATACAGTTATACAGGAGAAGAATAATTATTCATCTTATTATACACTCTACTTTCCTTTGTACCATTGGGTTGAGAAGCTACCATACAGACTGTGATATTTTTGGACTATTGTACTATTTATGAAAACTGCTGCTCATCATTGTATTTACTGAATATTGTGAAAGGATTTATTTTTAACCTATGAATTGAATTTATTGGTGTATATGTATTATTCTCTTATAGGAACTCCCATGGGGATGATATGTATTATTATGATTGTATAGCACTTGCACTTTATATGGTTTACTAGCAGTGAATACATATTGGGAAATTTGTACCTGAGACTATTGTATTATTACAGGAACATAGTGTGTTTTTTTAACTTGAGTACTTAACCGTAATTTCCCTGCTTGTTATATCTATGGTATTAAAAGTGGAGCAGGTGGCAATGCCCACCCCTTTCACCCAGCTGGGATTAGGCTCAGAGCAGGCGGCAATGCCTGCCCTTCACCCAGTTGTAGACAGGTGCAGATCAGGAGGCAATGCTCATTTCCCCTTCACCCCACTGGGATCAGATGCGGAGCAGATGGCAATGCCCGCCCGCCCCTTTACCCAGCCTGTATAGGCATGGAGCAAGTAGCAAAGCCCACCAGTCCTTCATGTGGCTGAGATCAGGTGTGGAGCAGATGACAATGCCCACCCCCCGTCCTTCACCAGCTGGAATCAGAGAAGGAGGGAATACCTACCTGCCCATCCTCCCCTTTCTAGCGCCTGTTGTATTTTTTCCCACAACAGCCTTTGTTGCTAGTTTAAAAAATAGAAGAACTTTAATACTATGTATGTCTTAACTTCAATAACAGAAATTGTATATGTATGAGCATTGTGAACATGTGAGGATCATTGGTAGTGGAACAATAAGATATTTGTGATGTGAGTGAGCATTCTAGCCAACATAAATTTTATATTCTGTGTTTTGCAGTGGGGGGCGGGGGAGAGAGCTTCAAGGCTGCAATCCTAAGAGTGCTTTCCTAGGAGTAAGCTCCACTGAATAAAATGGGGTTTACTTCAGAGTATACCTGCTTAGGATGCATTCATTTGTCTTGTCTCCTATGAAAAATGTATAAGCTCAGACTTTGATAAATCTGCAGGAGCATGAAGTTCTTGGGTGCCAAATGCTATAAATGCTATGACTGATAATTATATGGCTGCCGGATCATGTAGTATCTATTACTTAGAGGTTTGACAGGATCTTGGCTGCCTGTGTGAATAACTGCATCAGATGAGTGAACAATTGCTTTGCAGATTATGCCCTAAATCTCTGTAAATGATTTTTGAGGACACACACACCTCTCCCACCACACACAACAGCTTTACTAACCTTTGAAATTCTAGAAGAGAACATGTCAAAATATATGCTGTGTGTATCTATGTACGACTGCCCTCTGCTGGAATTCAAGCTGCTTTATGCCTGATGTTTTCTAATTTTGAACAGCTTGTTTGATTCAGGGCATATCCATACCACATGCTTCAATAGGGTTAATACTAATTTTTTTTCCTTAAGGAATCCTAGGAAATGGAGATAAAACCCTTGTCAATCTACAAGTCTCAGGATTCTTTGAATAAAGCCATGACTGCTAAACTGGTATAAAACTATCACCACTATCATGTATATATATACTAAGAAAAAGCGAGTTTGAATTCAAATTGTCTTGCTATTCTCTTTTAACAATTATGTAATTTATGAGTGTATGGCTTTCTAATCCAACAGGAACTGATTAGCAGATTACTTTAAAATTGAGTTCTAAAGAAGGTTACTGTGACAGAGTTGTCAGATACCGGCAGAATTCACATGAACATGAACTTCCAGAGGGATAGTATTCTTTAAGAAATTGCGACGTACTTCTGTACATTCATATAATTTTACATACATTCTAAGAAGAATGTACAAAACTGTTCTAATCTCTACCAGGCTATATTTACACAAACAGTTACTTTACGAACATACTTTAAACCCTAAATGCCTTTCAATACCTGTATTTACTTGAAAAGAGGAATAAAGAGAGTAAGTAGTAGAAGTACAAATTTCTCTTCAGATCTCCTTAAATGTTTGCAAATACTTCAGAAATATGGCCCATGCTCTAACCCCAGTCCAGACTACCTTTGTTTTCCACCAAAAAGTAGAGCACTTTTATATTGTTTTTAACACCTACAGTGAAACTGGCACACCGTGTGATCTTTCTAGGAAGAAAAAGAGCATTATTTAGTTGTGTTCATCGAACAAGTGTGAAAAGTACAGTGGTAAATCTCACCCATCTGAACAGCCCTCTGGAAGTACCAAACACTTGTATATTATAAATGCAGCCTTGTTGTGAACAAAATTTAAAATGTTTAGGATTTTAAGTGTGTTTGTAAACCTGAAGCAACTATTAATGTCAACATGGTGCTAGAAGGTCCTGCAGGGGTTGGAATGAATAAACTAAGATTCCCCAATTACACCATATTCCACAGTTCCATGTACAACTGGGATGTTAAAGCCTAAGTGTAGGTGAATTAAAGATGTGCAGGAAGCACACACGTAAATTATCTTGTGTAATGGTTTTAATCATTCATGTAGTTGCTATTTCTTCCATACGTAATGAGCCTACATACATTCACCCTCACCCCTGCTCCCTCTCTTGTTCAGTCACTTCATTGTTGTTTTGTGTATCTAATCCATCAGTCTCTCAATTACAACTATAGAGCACCTGTTATGGATTTCTGGAGTTTCATTCAAACTGTTGACAAGTTATTCACAAATTGGTCCTTGTCAGTCTGTCATTGCACTGAGTGCTCTTTGGTGAATTCTTTTGGGTACACAATAATGACCAGAAGACAGAACAGCTACTGAATTAAACGGCTTCTTCACCCATAATTTAAAGGGTTATTAACAGATTGTAAGTAATTTGTGGGAGAATATACTTTATCAAACCTGTGATAAAATATTTGTTTCTTGTACTAGTAATCATAATAAATGATGTGTTGAACCAGTGATGAGGAATAATCCCTGAAATGACCTTTCTGTTCCTTTCTGTGCTCTTTTGTGGCTTCTTGCTCATATCTGTATATGCATGTTTCCTAAGGATTTTAAAAGAAAATTTTGCATCAAACAAAACATATGATAAACATGATGCACAAGAACATGGAAATAAATCATTACCATTTCAAAGACATTAAGAAATAACAGCATCTTAATACTTTGTCTAACTTCAATCACGGAAGTTGTGTAAGAACCAATATAAGAAACTGGAATAAAGAATTCAAACTAATGATTTAGTAAGGGTTTATCAAGTCAGGATTACCAAGAAGGAAGCACTAAAGGAGAACATTCTGGGGTCCCAGGAAGCTAGGAAAAGTGCTGCTAGTGTTCAGCTGTAAATTCTGTGGCCCCTTGATTGAGAAAGGAGAACTTGAGAGAGTCACCAAAGCTCACCCATATCTGCCTTTCTGTTTGATTTCTAATTTTGCTACTTTTCAGATAGTAACAAAATTAAGGTACATGTGCTAAGGTAGCACAAGGTGCATCAGTTTGCAGTTCTCTCTCAAGTACTGCATATATTTGCTATTTTCCTTGAAGAAATCTAAGGCATTTACCACTTTTAAATTCCATAAATATATCAAATATTACAATTTTAGATGATAAGTAAGTTATAAAGGATGCACTTTATGTTGTTAAAGCAGTAAAATTAGTTTAGGTTTGATAGGACAGTAAGTATTGCACATATTTCAATTTTTCCCCATTTTTTTTTCTGGGAGAAAATTCCACCCCCCTTTGGCTTTAAAATTTCAATCTCTAGTCAGCACCCTATCATCCAATGTAGAACTTTCTAAGATGCTGTCCCAACCAAATCCCTAAGATGAGTCTTAAATGAACCAGCTGCATATTCTCAGATCCTCGGTAGAAAGAGAGGATGATAATTTACCCACAAATGAGAGAAAGAGAGAGGGAGACCATGCATGACTGAAGTGGTCAATTAGAAGTATATGAACAAATACAACATACATCCCTCTGGTAGAATATATGGGATTCAAAAGGTACAAGGAAATTACATGCTCTCTGTTCTACATACCTGAGAGGATATGTACAGGTTAACATAACAGAACAAAGATTCATATGTATCTGAGCCAAGTGCTACAAAACTATAAGATCATAACATTTAAATAGCATTTTAAGATAAGATACATTATCTTATTCCCTCCTTACAACAATTCTGTAAGGCAAGCGATTACGATTATCCCTGTATTTCAAATAGGGAACTGGAGAGACAGAATGGCTTACTTAAATCCACTTGGTGAGTTCATCCTGTTGCGTGAGAGGAGATCAAATGAAGACCATCTAGACAATTGAGAGGAAAGAGCCCCTTCATATTAGAAATAAGGACCATCATAAGTATGGATATCACATGGTAGTGAAGAAAACAGAGTACAAGATTCTTTATTTATTTAAAATATCTATATAACTGGCTTTCTCTAGACGAACTCAGGACCTAAGGCAGGTAACAACAGTAGCATAAAACACACTAAAAGTGTATACAATCAAAGACTTAAAACAGTTAAACTTGAACACAAGAAACATAAACTACATTAAAAGCACTAGTCTAAAAATTAGGAGTGTGCATAATGAAAAAATGAGCCAAACATATACCCAGAAATCACTGTTTTGTTTTGTTAAAGCAGCTTCCAGAATGCTGACCCAATTCCAGGAAACTAAATTGTAGCAATTGGGTGTACTTCCCACCAAAAAGTCTGTGTATTTTGTTTTGGTTTGTACCTCATAGCAACAGCAGGCAGGCACTGGGCTTACCTCACAGGGCAACATCTTGTTTTTCTGAACAGCATCCACCAATCAGATCCCAAGGAGACAGTGCCCTTATATTCTTAATTCTGTTGGTGGGAAGGGGAAATTAGCACAATGCACAAGAGTGCAATCCGCCCCCACCCCCACCCCCGTCAATCAGGTCCTTGCGAATGTTTGCAGTCAGACCCTTTCCCCACACTATAATGGCAGTTTATAGATATGAAATATCTATAATTAATTGTTTTACAGCTAATCTACAGTTGTGTTTCACAGCCTTGCTGAAAAGCTGTGAAAATAGAAGACCCCTGACTTCTTTCAGCAAAGAGCATGGGGCAGCTGCTGAAAAACCCAAGTGCACTGACAACAGGCCTTATTTGGGA
This sequence comes from Eublepharis macularius, assembly GCF_028583425.1. NCBI lineage: Eukaryota > Metazoa > Chordata > Lepidosauria > Squamata > Eublepharidae > Eublepharis > Eublepharis macularius. The sequence goes on along the minus strand of NC_072796.1, from coordinate 85,639,637 downwards.
AAGCAAACATGCCTCATGGGAACATGTGGGAAGATGCAGTCCAAGTATGAGGGACCCAGATTATGAAAGGTTTTTAAAGTAAGCACCAGCATATTAAATTGGGCCAGTGACAGGACTTCAGAATAGGGGTAACATGGTTCCACTGGTTATTCCCTGATAACAAATAGGCTTCCACATTTTGCACCAGCTGCAGTTTCCAGATCATCTTCAAGGGCAATGTTACATTAATCTAGCCTTGAGGTTGCTGAAGTATGGATCAGCATGGCCAGATCAGACATCTGCAAATAGAGAGCCAGCTTCTTAACTAGATATAGATCCTGAGGAGCCATGTTAGTCTGTAGTAGCAAAATAGAAAAGAGTCCAGTAGCACCTTTAAGACTAACCTACTTTACTGTAGCATAATCTTTCAAGAACCACAGCACTCTTTGTCAGATGCATCTCAAAAGCTTATGCTACAGTAAAGTTGGTTAGTCTTAAAGATGCTACCAGACTCTTTTCTATTTAACTAGATATAGTTGCAGAAAAGTATTTTTCATTGTCATGGCCATCTGTTTCTTCAACAGGAGACCAGAATCTGGTAAGACTCCTAAGCTCTTTCAGTGAAATGCATATGCCATTAATGGTAGGGAGAACAGTGAAACACACAATCCCATCTAAGCCACGATAACCCTTCCAACTAACATCACTTCAGTCTTATCTGGATTCAGCTTCAGTTGTTGTCTCTCAGGCACTTGACACATACAGACACCAGGCCAATATAGAAACAGCAACCGCTGCTGGCTAATTCAGAAAAATATATAGCTGGGTATTGTCAGAACATTGATAACGACCTATTTTGAAACTTCAGACAAGCTCATTAAGGGGTCTTACACAGATATTCAATAGCATGTGTGAGACAGTTCTGTGACACCCCTATGTCTGTTCCCAAGGTGACGATTCAGCAGTACACCCCACTGAAACCTTTTATGACTTCTCTGATAAAATGGACTGGTACCATCTCAACACTGCTCCATACAAATCCATTTCACATTCCAAGCACCTCAGCAGAACAGTCCACTATATCAAAGGCTGCTGACAGATCTAATAACAATAACTATTCATTTCTTCTTTCCATCTGAAGACAGGGGTTTTCTACCAGGGCCCCTAAAGCTGCCTCTGTCCCAAATCCAGACCTGAAACCAAATTGAAAAGAATCAAGGTAAGAGCGAAATAATAGCTCAAAGGAAAATACTAGGTGAGAAGGATATAGTTAGTGGAAGTAAACTCTGTGCTTTAAAAAAAATCTGCACAATATGTTATCAGAAGTTGCTGCACAGGAGCATAAATGAGAATAAAATAAAATACTAAAGTTCAAGCTTTCAGGATGTGGGTGGTGGAACATATATTTCACTGGATGCCAAATAGTAATGAAGCTTAACACAGAAGGCACAAACACAGGCTAGCCTCATTAATTTCTGCAAAAGGAAGCTGATCTGAAATATTGAAAAAAACAATAAGAAATATAAGATGCTATTCAAGTCTAATGAGGACATCATTTTAAAAGCATGACAATCAATGGAGAGGAATGTTATTGAAATGCTATTAGAGGTGCTTGATAAGCAATAACTTGGTGACATTTCAACAGCTGACAGCTGCTAAAACTGAAACAATAGAGATGCCAGGTCTAAGTGTTTAAAGAGATACAATAGCACTTTGGGCAATGATCAGTTACAGAACAGGTAAGCAATCTCACTCCCTCACAGATAGCACAAAGCACCTGTTGTATTTCACTTCCAGTGTTTATCACCAATTATCTCTGAAGTCCCTGTTCATGACTTCTCTGTTGGGTGTCCAATCCATAGGCACACATACTTCTACTTCTGTGGCAGCAGACTCTGGCCAAATATAGCATTTCAATTCAGTGTTAAGCAGATTCACTTAGACGTTCCAATAGTGTTTCCTTTCCAGAAAACGTGGTCAGGACTTGTAGCTTAATGGTACCTCCCAGACCATGATCAACTGTAAAGACAACATTCAGTTAATAGCCTTCCGAGTGACACAATCTGCACTAGGGGGATGTCACAAGGAGCTGAAACTATTGATGTCAATTTTGTTAAATCAAATTTGATATATTGTTGTGGGTCTGTTTCACAAAGCAAAGCTATTGTAGTCATATGCCATCTTTTGGTTGGTTTGTGCTGATTGTGTATGGTCTTTACACATTCTGCTATGGCTTTTCTGGTAAAAACATCACAGTTCGTTTATTTTCATTCTTCATTTCAGACCTCCACAGAGGAGGAGTCCCTGTTTCTCAAAAAAACTCTCAAAAATCTACCAGTCACATGATGCCAGGGGAGGGCAAGCCATCACACATCTGTTTAATACGTCGCTGCTTCTAGGTAGACTGTTTTCCCAAACCAGATTTGTGATTTGGAATTATTCCCATCTCTTTTCATATATGCAAACTAAATCAAGATGTCTTTAACACTCAGAAGACTCTCCATAGCTTCTCCAAGCTACACAAATATTCTTTCAGGTCACAATTTGAGTGAGATGTATGAAGAAAGCCAAATGAATATATATTTGCTCCCACACATCCCAGATGAAGAAGATGCAATATGGATTAAGATAAATATTTTTTAATTTAAAAGCAGTTGAGTTGTAATTTATCAAAACTCCAGTGTGTTCCATTAGAGGCTACCATGATAGACTCTCCAGGAGCCTCAACCAACCACTTTCAAACAGTGGATTGGAAAAATGTTGAAAGAAAAAAAAGAGAAGGAATTTGGCTATTTAACTGTTGGCCAACTGTCTGAGTTGAGGATTATTGGGTTTGGGGGGAGAATGGTTATCCACCTGAAACTATATCACAAGTCTGAATCAGTCAAACAAAAAACCTGCTTTATAACTGTCACATTTTCTCAGGCCCAGCTCTTCAGTAACTGTTATTGTAACACTGAGAGGGCCAGAGAAAAATAAAACAAAGAAACAATCAAATAGTGCATATCACTGAAAAATGCCTGTTTCTCAGTTGCTTTCCTTAAGTCATTCTCCTTCAAGTTCCCAAAGCCAGATGGATCAGAATGGCTTTAAGATGGCTCTAGGGGAATTCCCTTTCATACGACTGATGCTCCTGTCAATGCTCTGGTGGTCTTCTTGTATGATGGAATGACCCAAGCAGTTGACACAATTGCTCCCAAGCACCCTCTCTCTAGGTAGCCAGGTAGCCTCTTGGTTTACTGAGGGACTACAGGCAATGAAAAGACAAAGGTGATGGCTAGAGTGACAGTGGAGGAAGACTCAGAACTAAAATGGAAGACAAAGGCAAAAACTCATTTTAAAGCATACTCCTTGTCAGTGACAGCAGCAAAGAAACAATACTTGCCTGCCACCATTACATCTGCACAATGTAAGCCAGTAGAGTATTTCTGAGTAGTCAGAGGCGTGTCGGGATCTGGCCTTCAGGAAAAAGTAGACTGCTTGTTGGCCTGCTGTGACTGTTTTGCTCAGCACTTTCCTGATAAATTCTCTCACATCCCTTCCGACTTGGGCTCTATATTAGCAGTGACAAGGTCAGATGGTGCCAGGGTATCAACTTGTCCACTTGTCTGGAATACTTTTCAGTTTATTCAGTCTGAGGATGTGAACGGGATCCTTGGAGGTTTGAGGCCTAACACCTGGTTGTATGATCTTCACTATGCCTAATTAATTCTGCTGGGGGGCCAGGTAGACTGGGTTCAAGAGGTGCCTCCACGAAAGAGGGGGTGATCATTCCAGCTTTAAAACAAGCTGTAGTGTACACACTTCTAAAGAAGCCTACTCTGGATCTTGGAGATCTTAATAACTTTTAACCAATCTCAAATGTGCTATTCTTGAGCACAGTAATTGAAAGGGTTGTGTCTGGAAAACTTCAAGTTTCCTGGATGAGGCAATTTGTTTAGATCCCTTCTAGTCTGGTTTTTGGACCTGGTTTGGGACTGACACAACCTTGGTCACCCTGGTGTTTTTTTAAATTTTTTTTTTATTATTGGTGAGTATACTTTTCAAATTCAATACATACATTCCCTCAATATCTAATTAACCCTATCCCCCACCCTTTTCCTCCCCCCTCTCTATCGACTTCCAACAGCTTTCCAACCCTTAACCCCTCTTATTACTTAATAAATCCCTTACTCTAAGCACATTCTAATTTTTTTCCAGGTATTCTATCATATATATCAAATATCCTATCAATATAATATACTTCTATCAATTATGCTATCAAATATTCTATCAGTATAATATACATCTATCAGTTATACTATCAATATAGTATAGATCTTATACTCCTCAATATAGCAGACCAGTATAATATAGTATAATATATAACAGAAGTCTTAATTTAAACATATTCTATTTCTTTTAAACATATATTCTATCAAATATACTATTGTCATTGTAATATGTATTAAAACCCCTACTGTGTGCCCTGCCACCAATGTGGCACAGCATACAACACCGTACTACACATTCATTATATAATATACAATCTGATCCACTAACATTATAGTATATATAGTATACCCCATCAATATATTTATTTAACTATTTCCTTATTCATATACTCTAAAAAAGTTATTACTTATCCTAACCTCCCTATCTTATTCTTTACAAAATCAGTTCCAAATTTCACCCCTTTTCTACTATATTATAATCTAAGCTTAGATTAAAATAGATATAAATTCTTAATGGTAAAGTCACTTCTCTCTTCTGTTTAAAATGTCTTATTTTAAAAATTCTCAAACTGCCACAGTTCTCCTTTCACATCCCATTTTTTTTCCAAAAATTGTTTCAATTTCGCCCAGTCCGCCAAATACTGTCCCGGATCCAGGTCTTTGAGTTTTCTTGTCATTTTATCCATCTCTGCCATGTACAACAATTTATAAATCCAGTCCTCTACAGTAGGTACTTCTTGCATTTTCCATTTCTGCGCATACAATAATCTTGCTGCAGCTGTCATATAAAATAACAATGTTCTATTTTGCACTGGAACATTCTCCATTCCCAAGTTTAGCAGCAGCAGTTCTGGGTTCTTATTTATTTGGGTTTGTAACACCTTATTAATTACTTCTATTATATCTCCCCAGTACTGCTTCGCTACTTCACAAGTCCACCATATGTGGTATAATGATCCTTCGTGCTTTTTACATTTCCAGCACTTATCTGACATGTTAGCATTCCCCAGCGCAATTTTCTTCGGTGTTAGGTACCATCTGTATATCATCTTGTATACATTTTCTCTAATATTCGTACACGTTGTAATCTTAATTGTATTCTTCCACAAGTGCTCCCATGCCTCCATTGCTATTTCTTTATGAAAATTTATTGCCCACTTCACCATCTGTACTTTCACTACTTCATCTTCAGTATACCATTTTAGAAGTATCTTGTAGATCTTTGAAATTTGTTTCTTATCTTCTTGTAGCATTACTTCTTCCAATTCTGAGTTTTCCATTCTTATTCCTCCTCTTGAACAGTCCAATTTGTAAAGATCTCTAATCTGTCTATATTGAAACCAGTTATAACAAGGAGACAATTCTTCTTCTGATTTTATTTTTGGCATTAAATGTTGTATTTGTATTATCTCCTTGTAGGTTAAGCATTGCTGTTCGTTCTCGACAGTTCTCGGGTCTATTACTTCATACGGGACCACCCAAGAGGGGATTTGATCTTCCAGATACATCTTATATTTCTTCCAAATTGTGAAGAGGCTTCTTCTAATATAATGATGCAGAAACAGAGAGTCCGCTTTTATTTTATCGTACCATAAGTATGCATGCCATCCGAATATTTTCTTATAACCTTCCAATGCCAGAAGTTTGTGATTTTTCAACGTTATCCAATCCTTTATCCATGTCAAACAAATTGCTTCATAATACAGACTTAAGCTGGGCAGTTGCAAGCCACCTCTTTCTTTCGCATCCTGTAACACTTTCATTTTAACACGTGGTTTCTTGCCTGCCCACACAAAATTCGAAATTTTTCTTTGCCATTTTTCAAATTGTTTAGAGTCTCGGATAATCGGGATCGTTTGTAACAGAAACATCACACGAGGTAGAACATTCATTTTTATTGTCGCGATTCTGCCCAGCCATGATAAATTCAGCTTGTTCCACTTTATCAAATCTCTCTCTATTTGTATCCACAACTTCTCATAGTTGTTCTTAAATAAGTCTATATTTTTTGCAGTTAGTTCAATTCCCAAATATTTTACTTTGTTTGTTACCTTGCAGTCCGTTAATTCCATCAGTTCTTGTTGTTTCTATTTAGTCATATTTTTGCATAGTATCTTCGACTTCTTTTTATTTACAAAAAAACCAGCCAGATCTCCGAGTTCCTTTATCTTCTTTATTACCTTTGGCATATTGTCTATTGATTCCTCTACGATCAACATTATATCATCCGCAAATGCTCTGACCTTGTAGGTAAACTCTCTTATCTTTATACCTCGGATTGTGTCGTCCTCTCGTATCTGGATCATCAATATCTCCAAAATCAATATGAACAGCAATTGAGACAATGGGCAGCCTTGCCTTGTGCCTTTGCTTATTTTCAGTCTTTTTGTCAGATCGTCATTCACTACAATCGCTGCACTTTGGTCTTTATAAATTCCTTTAACTGCTTGTATGAACTTTTCTCCCATTTGCAGCTTTTCCATGGTGGCGAACATAAAGTCCCAGTTCAGATTGTCAAATGCTTTTTCTGCGTCTACAAAAAAGAAACCAACCTCTTTATCACAATGCTTATCATAGTATTCAATAGCACTTATTACTGTTCTCAGATTGTCTTTAATTTGTCTATTAGGTAAAAATCCCGCTTGTTCATCTGGTCACCCTGGTGGATGACGTGATGGGAGATGGACAGAAGAGTATGTCTCTCTTGATTCTCCTGGACCTCTCAGTGGCTTTTAGTTCCATTGATTGTGGTATTCTTCTGGACTGCCTTTCTGAGCTGGGATTGGGAGGTAATGTTCTGTGGTGGTTCCAGTCCTGCCTAGATGGCAAGTTTCAGAAAGTGGTGTTGGAGGAGTACAACTCAGTCTCTTAGACTTTAGCCTGTCAGGTCCCACAAGGTTCTATCCTGTCTCCCATACTCTTAACATCTACGTGAAACTGCTGGGTGAGGTCACCTGGAGATTTCAGCTGGGTTGTCACCACTATGCAGATGACACTCAGCTCTATCTTGTGCTCCCAGCTGATCCCAGGGAGGTTGTAGAAACCTTGAACCAGTGCCTGGAGGCAGTTTTGGAGCAGATGTGGGCTAATAAATTGAAGTTTAATCCCAACAAGATGGTGAATGAAAGATCTGGCCCAGGATTTAAGATGTCACACATTCTGGAAGAGGTTACACTCCCCTTGAAGGAACAGGTCCATAGTTTGGGGGTCCTGTTGGACCCAGGCCTATTGTTGGATAATCAGTTGACTGATGTGATCAGGCATTCCTTTTCAACTGGTCAGCCAGCCAGGGCATTATGTTACATGCCCTGGTTACATCTAGATTAGATTACTGCAATGTGCAATGTGCTCTACAGGGGGCTTCCCTTGACTCGAGTGGGTCACAGGGAACATATCACTCCACTCATGGCCCATCTACACTGGTTTCCAATCTGTTTCAAGACACAAATCAAGGTACTGGTGCTGACATTTAAAGCCATATATGGTTTTGGACCAACATACCTGAAAGACCACATACTCCCTTACAAACCTACCTGACCATTGCAGTCATCTTTGGAGCCCCTGCTTCAGGTGCCCCCGTCTTCTGAGATTAGGCAGGTGGCAACCTGGGAGAGGAACTTCATGGCACCAAAACTCTGGAACTTTCTCCTCTGGGAGATTCACCTGTCCCCTTTAGTTGCTGTCTTCCACCAACAGGTGAAGACTTTTTTTGTTTTGCTTGGCATTCCCTCAGTGATCCCTGCTCCCTCCCTAAAGTTTTTAACTTCTTAAAAAATCTTTTGTATTTATTTTTAAGTTATGGTTTTAAATTGTTCAGTGATGCATTTATATGTTAGTTTTAATGCCTTTTATTAAGATATTTTAATGTTTGTGTTTTTATTTGACTTGGTTGCTCTGTAAGGGCAGACAGGCAAGGTAAAAACCTTGCTAAATAAACAAATATAATCCCCTCATAATCAGCCAAGTGAATGTTGGGTTGCACCCTAAGTCCAAGCATTGACCTAATTGAGAACTAGAAGACTAAGGGAGCAATCCTAAGCAGGTCTACTCAGAAGTGAGTCCCATTTTATTCAATGGGGCTTACTCTCAGGAGAACATTCTTAGGATTGCAGCATAAGTCAAGCCAAAAGCTTCAATTATATGGGGGGGAAAGTATGGGTGTGTGTATGTGAAAGTTTCTAGGTCTGGAGATGGGGTGTCATCACAGCTACCGCATGGGTTTTCTAATGTTTGGGCACAGCCACCTGGCTCAGACTTGGAATGGTAATATAACCATGTAGTGAAATGACACTTTACCTCAGATATCTGTGTAAATGTTCACAAAATTGCAAAGTAAATGCTGAATTTACATTATGTGAACACTCACTAGTTAATTTTAACTACTTTTCAGGTGTCAAACAGTTGAAGAAACAGTTTTTCCTTGTAAATGTCTTCCAAATTCCAGTCAGCAAAGGTAGCAAGGTGTCAATTCAAGTGTTAATACATGTAGCCCAAAACACAATAGAATTTGTTATATGGGGAAGCAGCATGTATTCCAGAAGGTAGTAGTGGAGTGGTCTCATAGACTATACAGAGAATCTCTAATCACAGGTCAGATCGCAGTAAAATTTTAGAATTCTTTAGAAGGCAAGAAGGCTAACAAGATGGTATAGAAAGGCAAAGGCATGAACAGAGCCTAAATAAGAAATCTGGAAACTTTGACCTTTTTTGCCTATCTTTTAATTTAGCATCCTAGGGGTAAGTTTTAGACCACTGGTCCTTTGTGGAGGAATTGTTAGTCAATTGTTGCTCGGTTTCTAGCAATTCCAGAGGAGTGTGACATCACTTCTGAGTTTTCATGGAAGTGACATCACCCCATAGCCCAACAGCCATTATTTTATTTTATTTTCCTCCCAATACCTTTCTGAGCTGTGGTAAGAAATGGGAGCTGGGAGACTGACAACACCATGTGATCCCTAGGCCTAACCTAGTTCATGCTTACTAAGATACAAGGAGAAGATAAGTTTGAATACTTGTACAAATGATATTTCCAAGATTTTCCACTACATTCATTGTGGTTTGGAGTTAGACAGAGTGTCCTGATTTGGAGAACAGTCTCTTGAGAGACAGAAAGAAAGGATCTGGATTACAGGTTACCGGACTAAATCCCAACCTAATTATTTATTTCCTTACTTCACTACAGCCCACTGTTCTTGCAGAGATTCGAGGTCGATGGTGGCAGAAAAATCTTGTGTGTTATAGCAGGGTGGAATAAAGCTGGAGACATTAACTCACCAATAATGTCTAGTGGCTTAAGATCTGGGCCAGCAGAATAAGGTCCATATCTTCTTGGTCAGAAAAATGTGCCTGCAGGCCTGTTTTGCCACAAACCAGTTCTTCTTTCCTGCTGAGAGACTATTTATCAACACAATTCCCTATGCCAGTCTTCAGTCTCCTTATGCCAATCAGCGTTCAGGTTCAGATAGTCATGTTTAATACCAAGACTAGGGATGCCAGGTGCCCCTTGGTCCAAATGGGGAAACAGATGTATGTATGCCAGTATTTCTGTACTTTTTGTGTGCACACAAAGCGTGTGTGTGCCCTAGAGCGCTCTGGTGTCACACTAGGAATCATGTTATTCCCACCATGATGAGAAAGCAACAGGAGATGCTGAGGGCTGATTTAGTAAAAATTGGCCCCAAAGACTAAATTGGAATAACCTGTCTCTTCCACAACACACAAGAAATGATGTCATTCCCAGCACAATATGGGAGTGCTCTGGAGCATGTGGGAGACTGCTTCGCCACTCACTGCCCCTCCCACATCGTTTCCCCCAGTGGCCAGGTGAGAGGTGGTATGGGGGTGAGGGGGACTGAGGCTGGCAGAAGAGGATCCCCCACCTCCATCCAGGGACTGGTAACCCTAATTGAGACATTACCCACCTAGGCTCTTGAAGCAGTCAGCCTGCAGTGTCAGGTTTGGTTAGCTCCCTCCCAATCCACAGACATTTGCCAAACTAATTAAACTGAAGCACCTAACCCATACTAATTCTGCCTACCCCTTCACTAATGTCTAATTAGTCTCAGTGAGACTAGGCCTATGTATCATAACCACCTTTCACAAGAAATGTGAAACAAGCAAAAAAGAAATTTCTCCTGGCCAATTTGAAAAAACCCTTCTAAAAAGAATCCTACTTGGACCTGAAGTGACTAGCTAATCCCAAACTGATTTATGAAGGGAGGTCAGACAGGTTTTTGATAGCAAATGTCTGGCATGGATATATAGGAAGGTGACAAATGGCCCCAAGCATCATACATGACATGAGCCTACCAAAGAGACTTAATAAAAACCTATGTTCAGTTACTGCTGTCCAAGTCCACTGATATCAATATGTTTAGACTGGAGTAACTCTGCATAGGATTTCTCTGCCAGGACCAAATTTCCACAGCCAGTGTAGGTCACTAAGTGATGTTGGGCGAGTTCCTTTTAGCCTAACCCACTGTGTAATAGTGGCTCTCAAACTGTGGGTTGGGAGTCGGGACCAAAGGAAGGCCACGACAAAGTGGGGATTTGTTGCAGTTTTTTGAGAATAGAGATCATGCTTGGCTTCAGCACATAATTACAATGGAGGAGGTTTCATTGGCCCTTTTCGCACTTACGGTTTAAACCGCCATTTATGAGCATTCGCCCCGATCGCAGTGGCTTCGGCATTGCACCTGTTCATTTCACACTGTCCACTGCAATTTCGATTTGGTGTCTGTGCTTCATTTCAAAACCTCGGTGCAATTTTGGGCTTTTGGGGCCTTGCAATTCACGTCACACTTTTTATAAAAAAATTGAGCATGCGTAGTAACGTTGCAATGTTGGAACCCTTCCCCCCTTTTTGCTGATTGGGCCGTCCCCTGCCCACCGGAGAGGCAATTGGTGGCAGAGTTCTGGGGGAAAACATATACCACTCTCATTTTTTTAAATCAAGCCAGGAAAGGGTTAAAATGCTGCCGATTAATCTCCTCCCAGGAAACAGAGGCTTGTTTCCAAAGGGCTGTGCAAAATGCTTGGGTTTTTTCCCCCTCTTTGGCAAAGTCTGAAACATGCCTGGGAGGGAGGGAAAAGCAGCCGTTTAATCCTTTCCTGGCTTTTAAAGCCAGGAAGAAAGTGCAGGAACATTACAATGTTGCAACCCATTCTTGTCTTTAAAAAAAAAAAGAATGTGTGTGCATACCCTAAGGGAGGAAGGAGAAAGCAGCTATTTAACACCTTCCTTGATTTTAAAGCTAGCAGGGAATTAGCAGCAAGCTTAGGAATCATTCCTGGCTTTTGAAAAAAAATAAAACAGCATGCATACCGGGAGGAAGGAAACCAACGAAGAAGCAGCCTTATGACCCTCAGCTCGCTTTACTAAAAAAAATGGTGGACAAGGAGTTCAGAGAGCTGAGGAGGGTGGGAGTGGTTAATTCTGCACAAACCAATCAGCTCCCAGGGAAAAGGAGAGGGGGGAGAAGAGAAGCAAAAAGGAGGCAAAAGTGTTCACATTAGCAAAATGCGGGCCAGCTGCCAGTCGGCAGCAAACTTAAAAAAACATCGGGGTATGTCCGCAGGGGGAAAAATCGGGGATACAGCGGACAAAAAGCGAGACTGCATCCCATGACTGCTTTTAAGTGTGAAAACCTTGCAAACATGGGATGTGGAACAGGTACAAACGCGCTCTAAAAAACGAGTGTGAAATGTACCATTGATAAGCAATTTTCTATCCATTTAATTCCTCTAGGAACCTCCTACATAATATTCATCATTTTATTTCCTCCATGAATGCTGGGATGCCATTTGAAAACCAGCTCTGTATCATATATCTTGATTTTTTTAAAAAAAAACCCTTTTATCCTACCCATATAAGGACATATGCCACCCTCGGGTCAAGCAGTTACATATAAATGCTGTTCAATATGTAAAGCACATTACATTAAAATATTTGTATTACACTGGCTTCCTGACATAAAGCTAAAAATAATTTATTTTAAAAGATCAATTACTGTCGTAACAGAAACATAGAACACTTTAAAAGTCACATTTTAAACATTTTGTACTATCATTTGAATTCCATGATGCAAATGTCTTTGTGGCCAACAGAGGGAGCATTTCATTGCTCATAATTTTTGTCACAATTCTTTAAGCTGTAATAAAGGAAACCTTTCAGAAATATAGTAAATACTATAGTGATGGGCCACCTGAAGCTTATGGTATTACTAATCCAGCAACACTGTATGATAGTGTCAGGATTCTCAGTGAGGTTGGAGTCCACGGCTGCAGAACCCTCCGGCATCACTTTTCCCAGGCTGACTTCAGCCCAACTGAGAGAAGTCAAGTATTGACAGTTTGGAGATTCAGTCCTGACTGAGAGCAGTTTAACACAGACAGGAAAACTGAGGGAAAGTTGGCAAGGAAATTTGGGAAGTAGGTGCAGACTCCCATTTGGGCCAAAGAAAGGGGAATAGATCTCTAGTGAAAGGAGAATTTCCCTAGCCAGTCAAACAGGGAGTTAGCTTTGAAGAGTGAAGCAATCCCTGGTACAGTTTGGTTAGAAACTGCCATTGGAGAATTTAAGGGTCAGTTAAAAACTTAAGGCAAATACTAATGTTTCAAGAGAAGGAGTTTGGGTGCTGGAAAGAGGGTACCAGCCTTCTGGAAACCAAGAAGAGTAAGAGAATACTTAAAGAAAGTGTACTAGAGTGTTTGGGAAAACACTGGAACAAAAGCCTCTAAACATATTTAAGCAACTGTGAAGAGCTTAAGAAACTCTCATTAGTCTAAAACATTAGTCCTTATGTTTGTACATGTACTGATTTTACCTGAGAGTTACTTATATTAAGTTACCTCAGAAATTTTCAACCCTGATATGACCTGACTTTTCCCATCTATGTTAAATAAAATATTTTGTTATTATGTAAGAATATTGTAATATTGGAGCTTTACCTTTACAGAAGCCTGGAAATGTGAAACATTAAACACTGGGACCAGAATCTCTCTCTTTCCATATTTTTTCATCCTAAATTAAAACAACAACAACAACAACAACAAAACCACTAGCAGTACCAGCTGGGATTTTACTAATTAAAATCCAGCCAGAACCACATCAGCTTATATACATATTCAATGCTTTGAATTTAAACAGAGTGGTTTCTGACATTCAGGAGCAGTCCAAAACCCTCCATTCTGACAGTTATTTGACATCTCATTGTTCCGTTTCATTTCCATAGGAGGTGGAAGACACAGTGAAGGGAATGATCAACTCAGCAGCTATGAACCTGACATGGAATCACCCATCTAATCACAAGTTAGTCAACTTCAAAACTAAACAACAGGTTGGTGCAGACAGCATTTCCATTTTCAGCCCTTGAGGCTATAATGCACACACCTATGACAGTGAAGAGCAAAAGAAGTTCACAGACTCACCGCGGGCTGAGTTGGCACTGAGGGCAAGTATGAAGTTGAGGCGTGGCCAGGTTGGAAGAGGAGGAGCGGCCAGTCCTCCTCCAGTCTAGCAATGTGGTCAGCGCCATTCCTGAGGATCCTTCGGTAGGAGCAGCACATTTCTCACCCACCCTCCACTCTTTCTGGGCAGCAAGAGGGGGGGGTTGTTGTCATAACTTTACAGGTTGGCTGGTTTGAGACATTGGGCCGGATCCCAACAAGGGTGAGTGGGGCATTTGGGTAGCTCACCCCTACAGATCGGGAGGCAATGGCCAACCAGCATGGCTCCCGGCAGAATAATGCTTGCTGTTGTGCACCAGCATGGGGCTGGAGTGATATGCATAGGACAACAAATGGGCCTTCCGATACCAATGAGGATCCGTCGCCCATATGCCTGGCCAATGCTCCATCTAGCTGTAACCAATAAAGTTCTGGCCATTCCAACCAAGAGAGGGTGTCCGTGTGTTATTTGCCAGAACTCAGACTGACGTAACACATAGATGACAAACACGTACACTTGGAAGATGTAAGAGAGATGTGTAATGAAAAAAGGATCAGGTTACCATTCTATGCCAGATTGCTGTTTCAGGATTCTAGATCTCTTAGATGTCTTTTATTATATTTAAAAGCAGCCATAGGGGACCAAATATTAGGGGTGTGCATCAAGAAAATTTCCATTTCAATTTCAGTTCTTGGGGTTTCAGATGAATTCCATTCTATTATTGGTTTGTTCTGGCTGGGCTGACTCCGATATGCTCCATTTGCTTTCATAAATTTTGGCCTATTGTGGGTGCACAAGGCAGGTATTAGCTCCACAGACACACACTGTTCTTTTCAAGTGGGTTGGGGAAATGAGGCTGTGGGGCAGCTCTTTTTGCACTTAATGGCATCAAAATCACTCAGAATACAGTTCTCCCTCCAAATGATTGATTGACTCACCAAGTTTGAACACACACACAACAATGGAGTTCAGTCACAGACCATGAATAAAGCTTGAAGATGGAAAAGAAGTCAAGGTGAGTGTGGGGCTATGCACATACACACTGTTCTTTTGGGGGGGGGGTCAGAAACAAGGCTTTATTTATGCTTAATGAAGCAAAAGCTGCAAATTTGCCCCTCCTTGTCCAAAAGCCCATCGATCCAACATGTTTCTCCTTCAGCACAAAACACGCAAATATCAAAAGACCCTGGAGGGCACAGACAATGGCAGGAAACTAAAAAAGACAACATCCCCGTATAACAAACTATGAAGTGTTTTTAACCATACTTCAAACAATTCAACAACAGTTTGTTAAGACCTTCACAATCTGTATGCTGTGTATGTAGCTCCTTACAGAGAACTGGAGCTTACATGCAGAAATTATATAAATAAATACACACCTCCTCACTGGGAACTGAAGCTTTCAAGCCAAGAAATATGTAATGTGCTCCTTACAATCTGCTGGAGCTACACATGCTCCTTACAATCTACTGGAGCTACAACTTATATGCTGACGGTCTGAGCTGAATGATAAACCTCTTCAGAGTCCAGAGTGTCGAATGGAAAAATCCATGCATGAATCTGTGGTATCCCTGATGGTGTCCCGACAGAATTCCGGTTACGTTTCTGTTTCGTGGTCACACTTGATCATGGGAAACAGCTACAAAAACAGCATACATGCAATGTACAGATTTGAAACAATGCAAAGTACCCCAAAACCTTGGAACCCTGTAGAAATACTCACTCCTTGCCAGCAAGACAAAAGTTCAAGACCACATGCAGTTTGGTCAACAGCTGGTAAAGAGCTATCCAATTAGCAAGTATATAAAGAGCCAGGCTCCTAACTCTTAAAGCTGTATGCTCCCTGTTTTAACACCTACAATGGGGGATGCAATCCTATGCAGTTAATGACTAGATAACAGCCATACAGCCCCCAGCTACACGAAACTGGAGAACTCAATTACAGAATTCAGCCCAAAAGGCCCTAGACAATCCAACTCAAAGGTCCAAAAAGCTTCTCTTTTCAATAACTCTTTACTGAGATCTCTAGACCTATCGTGTTTAAGTACTTCAAGTACCAAAAATCTAAACTCCCTCTCATTATTATGATGTTCCAAGAAATGGGGCGTAAGAGGATCTTCCCTACAGTCATTTTTATACGTGAGACATGCTCCTGGATGCGAATTTTGATGGGTCTAGTAGTGCTCCCTACATAAATTCGTGGGCAGCTACACTCAATTATGTAAACCACCCCACTTGTGCTGCAGGTGGAAAAGTGTCTCAGAGAAATTTCTCTGCCCGATGAAGACACCTTAAAAGTAGTCCCAGTTGCTGCCAGATTGCAGACATTGCATCTCCTACATCTATGGTGTCCTATTGGTAGTAAATCCCCAGTGTCATCCTCAGGGAAGCGAGAATGGACCAGTGTGTCTTTTAAATTTGCGGTACGACGGAAGCCTATGGATGGTGGTTGTACACAGCCAGGTATATGGCTAACCAAATGCCAATGTTTCTTAACGGTGTTACTAATCTTCCTGGCCAAGTGTGTGTAATCTACCACCCATCTAAGGGATGTGTCAGACCTAGGCTCCTTTTCTTTAAATAAATCTGATCTTGCTCTTAAAGCCACTCTCCATTCTGCCTTCCTAATTACTGGTTCTGGGTAACCTCTGGAAAGGAATTCACGACTCAGGGAATCCCTTGCAACATGATAATCCGCTGGTTGTGTAGCGTTCCGTTTGATTCTTAAATACTGGCCATAAGGTAAATTATGCCTAAGGTGGTGTGGGTGATGCGAGGAAAAATACAGATAAGAATTTCTATCAGTGTTTTTCTTAAAGAGACGGATTCCAATCATATTGCCCTCTGTTCTGTAAATCATGATGTCCAAAAAATTGATGCACCGAGTACTGCTATGGGAGGTAAACCTAATATTGATGTCTATCATATTCATCCATTCCACAAATGAATTAATGGATGTGTCATCCAAGTAAATGCAAAAGATGTCATCAATGTACCTTTTGAATAGACTGATCTTAGAAAAAAATGGGTTAACATCGGGATTAAGTATACTGTCTACTTCCAAGTGAGCCATGAATAAATTGGCTGTGGAAGGTGCCGCTGCACATCCCATTGCGACTCCCTTTGTCTGGTAAAAGAAGTCTGTCCAAAATTGGAAATAATTGTTCTCTACAAAAATATCCAATAGTGACAGTAGAAACATAACAAAATCTTTTGCAAGGTCGGTCTGAATTAATGTTCTTTCAACCACATTTCTAATGTCCCCATGAGGTATAGATGTGTAAAGAGCAGTCACATCCATAGTAAGCGTGGTAGCCCCAGGAGGTAATGGCTTCCCCTTAACCAACTTAATAAACTCCCTAGTGTCCTTAATATAAATTGGCATCGTGGTCACCGAAGATTGTAAATAGTGATCCACGAATTGGGCCAAAGGTTCAAGAATTGAATTACTTCCGGACACGATTGGTATACCAGGAGGTGGACTCCCCTCTTTGTGAATCTTAGGTAAGATATAGAAACATGGGACACGAGGGTTGTTGTTAATTAGAAACTTACTGACCTCTGGTGGGATTACCCCCAGCACCAACGCCTCCTCTACTGTCACCTTGTAGATATTCCTGATATAATTGGTGGGATCCTGGCCCATCCGGCGGTAACTGGTAGTGTCATTTAACTGCCTGGTTACCTCCGCAAGGTAATCTGCTGTGTCCAAAATCACAATGCCCCCGCCCTTATCAGCAGGCTTGATCACGTTTCTGTCCAAGGATAAATCTTTAAGAGCTTGTCTTTCCGCGTTGCTTAAATTATTCCATTTGGGGTGGCTTGATTGTTCTAATAGCTCAATCTCCCTATTAATGATGCGTTCAAAGGTGGCAATACTTGCATCATTAATTACAGGGGTAAATGATGATTTCCCCTTAAAGCTACCCAAACCTGATTGGGGAATCACATTTTCCCCAAAATGCATCCATAATTTTAAAAGTCTAGACAGCTTGAACAGATCTACCCTTGTCCTGAATTTACAATAACGGGGTGAGGGAACAAAGCCCAACCCTTTATTTAATAAACGAATTTCATCATAGGACAACAGTCTAGATGACAAATTGAAGACCAGGTCTACCTCTTGGTTTCCCTCCGTGATCTTACACCTTTTCCTAAAAAACAACTCAATCACATGTTATGGTGCGGCTCCTTAATTGCCTCCCTGAAGATCCCTCATCTCCTGATTGCTCCGGTTCTGAAGGGTCTGAAGTTTCATATTCAGAGACATAGTTTTTGGACCAAGTGACCTTTTTCCTCCTGGTATCCTTCCTTTTAGTTCTGTCTCTCCATTCATATACCGTGCCCATTTCATAATCCCAATAGTCCCTATGGTATTTCTTAACCTTAACCTCCTTGATTTTATTTTCAAATGCTTTAATGTCTCTATCCAATTCTCGTAATTTAACCTGAAATTCATCATCAGTGAGAGTCTCCTTAAGAGACGAAGAGAAATTCTCAATTTCTACTGTGACTGCATCTACCTCATTTTGGGCTGTGTACACTAGCAACAAAATTAAGTCCATGGAACACTTGTTGAGGATAGCTGTCCACCTGGACTTAAAATCCTCATTATCTTGGAAGATGCCAGGTGGTTTATAAATAAGTAACTCCCGAGGAATCTTTTTAGTAACATGATAGTGACTTAGAGAGGAGACATGCAGTTTCATTTTAGCTTGTTTAACACGTAGAGATTCCAAGTTACTCCAATTATCTTTCTTATCAGTAACAAAGGGAGAATAATTTCTCAGGATTCTATCCCGCTCTGCATCTGAAAACGCAAATACTTCCTCCAGATTACTCATAGCCCACAATACAGCAAAACAACAAAGGGCTGATACGGGTAAGGTAACAAACAAAGACAATGTCCCCGTATAACAGGCAGGAAACTGGCTGGCAAAGCTGTGTTTGCAGGATGATAACTAGAGATGGGCACGATCTGCATTACGATCGCACAATCGCGATCCAGCGGATCGTGATCGGCCACGGCCAACGATCCAGCAATCGGGAGAGGCCTGGATCGGGGCGTTCGGGCTCGGATCGGGGATCCAGACACTCAGGTGCCAGCAATCTATTCCCCTGGCAACGGAGCCAGGGGAATGCCTGAGCTCTGTTTGCCCTCCTTCTGTTGCCCTGGAAACCTGAATGGAAGTCCAGCTTTCCTTGATCAGCAGGGCTTCCTTCCAACCACGGAGCAGCAAAGCAGTCACAAGTTGGGAGAAGACACCCAGGGGAGGAAGGGGGGAGGGGTGTTCTGTAGCCATGGGCACTCCAATCTCATCCCTGCAAACCCTGATAGGCAGCTCTGATGGCCAAACACAGACCTCCTGTGTTGCTGAATGGGACCTGAGGGGAGGTGGCTCGTCATCATCTCCCTGTTTCCGCCAGGCCTGGTGGCCGCCACCACCACCCACATAGCTGGGAATAAGAGCACCGCCCGCTTTGGCCTCCATGATCCACGGATCGGGAATGGGAAATGCTCGGTGTGGATCATTAATTTGGGATCGTCACCGGCGCCGATCCACGATCAGCTTGATTGTTAATTTTTTTTTGGATTGTGCCCATCTCTAATGGTAACTCACCACCCAAGCAGGAGAGTGCTTCATTGCCAACCAACACAGTGAAATTTTTTAAAACCCTGCTTTATAATAGTGGCAATAAGGTGCCTTTGCATCCTACTATTGCTTGTTGATGCCATGCTTCCCAGCACTTTATAGTTGCATTCCCATGATGAGGGGCATCCCCCCCCAAATAATAATAATGATGATGATGATGATGATGATGATGATGATGATGATGATGATGATGATGATAATGTTTGATTTATATACCATCCTTCAGGACAACTTAATGCCCACTCAGAGCAATTTTCAAAGTGTGTTATTATTATCCTCATGACACTCACCTTGTGAGGTGGGTGTGGCTGAGAGAGCTCCTAGATGCAGTGACTGACCCAAGGTCACCCAGCTGGCTTCAAGTGAAGGAGGGGGAATCAAACTCGGCTCTCCAGATTAGAGCTCTTAACCACTACAGCAAACTGGCTCTCAGCACAGACAGCCAGTTTGCACAGAGAGCCAAATGCACAGCACCTTCCCCCGTCCAATCGATTTAAACTGAATGGATGTTTCTAAAGTCTATGGGTGGGGAGAGGGATCAGTGCTCCTCCCCTTTCAATGACCCAATTGGCAAGGAGACTGCCTGGGGAAAATTCACTCATGTGCACAGCACACATTCCCCTCTCTGCCACCAGTATTAAAATTAAGGGTAGCATGCAGACTTGCTATTAAGGGAAACAAGATTTTGCAGGCTGCTGCCCATGCTGCCTTGCTGACCTGCCTACCTGTGCAGCTGCTAGGCTGGTAAGAACCAAAACTAAACATATTAACTTTTCTGTGGTGGTGGAGATCGTTACCGTTTTATTTCCCAATTTAGTTCTGCTATTCTGGAAGCTGCTTTAACTGACTGAACAAGTGAATAGGGGTGTGCAATTCGGGATTCTGATTCAGGATAAAACCCCGAATCCCAACATCTGCACTCTGCCATTCATAGTTACTGCTTGCCAGTAGCAGATAAGAAATGAGAGTCATTTATATGAATTAGTGATGAAAAAGTGGAGGATTTAATTAAGAATTCAGTGTTTTTATTTTTATGTCTTATGTTTGCGGTTCATATCATTTCCTGGAACAATCATTGTACAGCTTCATGTTGGTTATAGGTGTTTAGCCATACATCCTTCAGTATAGCTTCAAAGGTAAGGAATGAGGTCATCACAGGGAAAAAATGTCTGAGTTTGCAGAAGTGCTTTGTAATTGGAATTCAATGATTTTGTTGATGTTGCACAACCTGGAAATAAACTGTGGTGCTTTAGCAAGGCTGCTGGGCAAAAGTTTTACATTAAATTACTCAGGAAGCATATCTGCTTAGTATGGAGGTGCTATTTTTATCAAGTCGTTTTTCAAACTTTTACTAGAAAAATTCTCAGCAACACAATAAAAATAACATACCATTCATAGCATTACTAACTAAAAGTATTAATGATATTTGCTGTAGCTTGTTAAGTAATGTAATAGTCTAACATTAATCAATTTCTGTCATATAGCAGAAGTATTTCCTGAGAATGATTTAGTGTGATTTTGAATTAGCCAAAGTATACTTCTCACATATTTTCATTTTACCAGTTTTTTTCATTTACATATTTAAAAATATATCGACTCATGCAGCCTGTTTTCAGACTACCTTAATGAATGTAGCCATTCCAGAGGTAATTCTAGAACTGGAGGAAGAAAATAGTGAAGAAATACATACTCTGAGACTTAACTGGGGGAATCAGTTGCAGGCCATGCGGGAGGAGGGCAGGATGCTGGGTGGCCACCATATTAGAGGCTGGTGTGGGCTTACAGCAGCCATGGTGGGGGTGGAGCCCACGTCGCCCAGATTCAAACACTGGGCCAGCGAAACAGAGCTGGCTGGCACAAGTGGCAAGGGGCAGGAAGAAGACTGAGAGCCAAGCTACAAGTGATGCCTGACAGGTTGGACACTTGTCAGCTTCCCTCAAGTTTTGATGGGAAATGTAGGCATCCTGGTCTTGCAGCTGTAATGGAGAGCCAAGCTGTAAAACCAGGACACCGACATTTCCCATCAAAACTTGAGGTAAGCTGACAAGTGTCCAACCTGTGTAAGGCGTCACTTGTAGCTTGGCTCTGAAGACCTGGGAGGTGTGCTTACCGCACCAGTCCACTGCCCCTCTTGTAGGAGATACCTCCCCACCCTTTGACACTTGGCTTATGATCAGCATTGGAGACGGACTGCCTGAGCCAAGAAACCTGGAGATGGCAGCCCTAAGAGGTGTCATGTCCTGAACTTGGTGCCAGGCTGCTTCCAGTGCTGGGGCTCTGATCTGAAAGGGGTGTAGTGTGTGTGTAAGAGGGAGAGAGTGAGCGTTTGCATGCATGGGAAGGGGGACATGCCCCTGAGGGATCTGGTGGATGTGATTTTGATATACTTGTACTGGCTGCCAGCTAGCAGACAGGGATGAATGCCCAGTTTAATATACCTACCTCACCTTGTCATATCCCTAGTCTTCTTTACCTGGCATCTGAAGCTAGGAGGATAGGGATTTAAGAGTAGAACAATTCAAACATTTGGCACTCCCAGAGAGTAGCCATTGGCTTCCACAGCATAGGCACACTCTCTTGAGGCTAGGGCTGCCAGCGATCTCCTGGTTTTACAACTAATCCCCAGGGAACTAGCCTTTACCATAGGGAAGCACTGTCTAATGACGGGGCTGCCTGTTTTCAGACAGTGACTGGAGATCTCATGGTACTACAACAGATTTCCAGAGGATGATGTCAGTTCCTCTCCCCCCACAAATAACACACACACAGAGATGGATATAGTTACAAATATACCTGTATAAAGGGCTGCTTCTGAACAATAGCTGTTTGGCATCGTTCCTTGTGGAAAATCAGCAGGCTTGGCATTCATAGAGTGGTATCCCACATATTTCATATCCTTTTTTGCAGCAAATACTACACTGCCCATTATGTATGTTATGTATTATGTATGTTATGTATGTTAGTATTACCTTGATACATCAGGCAGGAAGGCCAGGGTACCTGTGGGTTTTGCACCACAGACTTATTAGTAAAGCTTGACATTCATCGGCCTAGTTTGCATGTTCTAGAGAATGTCGAGGGGGAGGAATGTTATGAAGGCAGGCGTGCGGCCACTGCCCTCAACTGTCCACTTTCAGTGGACAACACTGGCACTGTTAGTCCTGTTATACCCAGTCAGTGGGAGGAGACCCTTCACCTTTTGAGTAGGAGCCAAGTGCGCAGGCTGGTTGCAGCTCTTTTTACTCATTCACTGCATGAGGGACCACTGCACATGTGCAGCTTTCATATTTAGGCAGGTTATCATCATATCCATACTGACCCTTGAAGTGGATCCAAATGAGGTGGATCCTGAGTGGTTTGATGGAGACACTGGCTTTCTTCAGGAATGTGGTGGCTCACTCCCAGGTGGGCCTCCCTGCCCTCTTTCCAAGGCTGCTTTATTCAACCTGAAGTAACTCACCTCCAGTAGGTAGCTTCCTACCACTCTTCCCAAGGTATCCAAATATTTCCTCTTGGCAACCAAGTCTCCCAATTTATTCTAGGGCAGATCCTGACTATGGCTGACTTCTAGGTTTTTTCAGAAGGAGGGTGGCCAGGCTCTTCTATTTTCAGGAGAACCCAAAGTGACCTACTCAGGATAAGTGGCAACTCCCATATTCCTTCTGAGCAGCTGACTCTGTAATAATCTTTTACCTTTGCTGAGCCGAGGATCGGTGCCACCTGGCCTTCACCTCCCCAAGAGTTCACCGTTTAATTATTCACAGATGTGAGGTTAGACTTGATACTTATCCCTTTGATCTTGGTTGGGCCCAATGTAGCGGTTGCCAGGCCAATACCTTCTTAATGGTTTCACCTCCCATTCCCTGAGTTCTGTTCAACAATGTACACCTATCAATGCCTGGCAGTCGGAAGCAGACGCCCTTGAGGCTTTAGTGCCCTTATGCCCTTCTGGCCAAGTGCATTGTTCAGAATTCCTTGGCCTCTTCCAGTGCTCCTTGGGTCCCCTGTTGCCAAGATCTAGTCTCAACAGGCCAGCTGGTTGGCTGGGTCTTGTTGATGCTGAGATTCCTTACCAGAACAAACATCGGTACCTTCATAGAATGGGCCACAGGAAGACAGAGGGTGTTGTTTATGGTTGCCTTAGTTATGGCCCTCACGAGTGGTACATTCTGACCATTCAGTTACTTTTCAGGTCTGGGGCCAGATAGCCAGAGAGTCTGCAGCACAGGCAGCAGTGGTTCAGGATTTCCGCAGGTGGTGGTCTGTCCTAGACAGAAAGATTATTGGGGCAGGTTGGGTCTTGCCCTTTCTGTTCAAAGCACCTCATAGACAAGAGCCGCTCAGTGATCACTCTTCATGCCCTTGAGCAGGCCAGGCACCTCATGCACAGGTTCCTCTTGTTTGGTCTGCTAACAAGTTGTTTTATCCCACTATATAGCAGGTTCTGGAAGCTGCATCACAGACCTCAAAAGACTTCTTCAAGGGCCTCTTGGATGGAGTAGAGGCCTGGACTCATTTCCAGTGAACTGCAGGAGTTTTTTTTATTTTATTTAAGAAATAGAAAAGAACAATAGTAGTGCATAGAACCTTATACAGAAAGATATTAAATAAATTTAACAGATTGTTTGCTGTGAAATACATTGGATAATAATAATACACTGCAGTAGGTACAAAATATAAGTAAAATACATGAACTATTTTTTTTCACACCCCTTCCTCAATTTCAAGCAGATAGTCCAACGCAATACAGATTATACTTCCACTGAAATCATAATTAAAAGGATATAATAAGGACAATATATGCAAATATCAAAACAAAGTATAAAGAAAAAAGGAATAGAAAAACTTAACAGTTATTCTAAGCAAGAATATAAGTAACCAAATATATAGACTACTATAAAAAAAGAGTTTTCCCCTCTGTCAGCAAGTCTAGTCTTCAGTAAGAGAATTAGCTATTATGTATTTACAGTCCAATCCTAACCCCCCAGACAGCGTCATTGCTCATG
This sequence comes from Eublepharis macularius, assembly GCF_028583425.1. Lineage (NCBI taxonomy): Eukaryota > Metazoa > Chordata > Lepidosauria > Squamata > Eublepharidae > Eublepharis > Eublepharis macularius. Next base: position 85,615,336 of record NC_072796.1, on the reverse strand, counting down.
CACGGGTGTAAATGGGGCGCCACTGCACAGCCCCCTAAGGACTTTTGCAGGATAGTCCCACCGGCACCCGAGTGTGGCAAGGCGAGATGCAGCGGCCCCTGGGAGGGCCCGCCCACCATTCCCCTGACAACCCCGCTCACACCAGCCAATGGCCACACCCCTCCCCTGACATTCAGGCGAGGGGCAACCAGTGGCGCAGCCAATGGGGAGGGCCAGGCTGGTGGCTGCAGCTTGGTGCACCTGCAAATACCCCCCCATCGATGCCACCACCAAAAGAAAAAGGTTCCCCCCCCCTGAAAAGTAGGGCCAGATAGTAGGGAGCTTATCTCTGTTGCCTGGAGATCAGCTGTAATTCTGGGAGATCTCCAGCTACCACCTGGAGACTGGCAACCCTAAGTAGTTCCCAGGTTCTGGAGAAGCAGGTGGGGGGAGGCGGGGCCGTCAATGAGTGACAGGAATGCCCATTGGGAACTATGTGGGAGACTGGGAGGCCATTTGGAAACGAGGGGAATGAAAAGCGTGCTCAGACTTGCTGCTGCACAACTTGAACATATCACTGCATCTCTACAAAGCAAGAATGGAGGCTGGACCTTGTCAGCCATGTCCCAGTAATGGGGAGATGCCCCCCCAGAGTGAATTGACAGACCCTCCCCACGCCAAGTCCATCCCTGCTTCCGCAAACTCATCCCCCACTCCCTGGCAGCAGCTTTCCACCTGCAGCAACAATCTTCCTGGTTTATCAGATGCCAGCAGCTCAGACTATCAGAAAATGAAAGTCCTCAGCACTTCCCCCCCCCTCCCTGCAGACATTTATGGGCCACAGTTCAATTCCCACCCCTCTGCCTGAAGTTACATTGAGGGGAGAAGAGGGCAGGGAGGCTGGACGGGGTGCTGCTTGATTCATTAGTGGGAATGTGTGAATGGACATGTGTGACAGGGTATTGAGAGAGGGGCTAATGACAATGTCAGTCAGGCACGCAAACACAGAAGTTTGTTGTTTCTCAACACATTTTATTAAACTGGATAAAGTGCCACTGTCCCTCGGTAGCCAACGCGTTTTCAGCAGCCCTCATTCTGCGCTCCCAGGGGTGGGGAGGAGATGCTGGCTGCCTTGAGATATTGCTTCCTGGGCTGGATCTGAATGACACTCGCAGAGGATTGGGGAGGGGGTGTTTGAAGCAGACATGCTTGGTTGTCTCCCGGACAGTCACGACATGCCTGCAAGGGAAAGACACAGATGTGCAGCAAGTAACTCAGTCGAGCCCACACTCCAACATCTGAGACGATGCACATAGTATAGAACAGCAGCGGGAGCTCCACAGGTGCAGCTAGCAACCAGCTGATGCAAGACCCTCTGGCGAGGAAGCGCCCTGCCTTGGGGTGATTTTACCTTTAAGGGAGAAAGTTAGCAGGTAGTTACAAACACCTGGTCAAGAGTAGTTTTCTGGGCATCTGCCTCTGGGGCAGGCAGGGGCTGCCGCCACCGTCCTCTCCCCCGCTAAAGCTAGCTGTCAGGCGAGTTCAGGTGATGGGGCAGCCAGCACAAATCAGCGAGCTGGGTTAGCAACAACCCTATCTCCTTCTTACCTATAAGTGCTACCTCGCTCCTTACTGAGATGGAACTTCAGAGTCAGATAACCTGCAAGGAAACCTGAGTGGTTATTGTTAGCCAGACATTCTGGATTTTGCCCTTCTTCCCTTGTGTGAGTGCAAAGTTCTCCCAGTTTTCTCGCAAAGTCCCTAAAGTGCACTCAGTGCCCACCCCTGTGGGTACCCTCTCTCCCACCTCGTGTTCAAAATACCCACTGCATAAGGCAAACTGGCAGAGCTTTCAGCTGTGTGATCACTTACCTGAGGTCATAGGCAGCACATCCAGATGCTTTGTAGGGTGCATCTGCAGGTGATTGGGTGTGAGGAGGGGGGCTTGTCCATGCCAGAAGCGCACGCAAATTGGCCCCCATGGTACTTCCTATCCTATGTTCTTTCAGGCCATGGGGGTAGGGCTGGGCGCTCGGAGAGGGGGCCAAGTTTTCCTCGTTCAATGGGCGCCTATGGGCTACACCTTATGTTTTCATTGTGTAGGTCTTTTGCGCCGCTGGGGGCATTCCCTCAGCTGAAAGGGCTTAGGAAGTGACCTAACTCTGGTCCCACCCTCCACCCTGCCCCCTCCTATGCTGGCGCAGGGCCCTGTGCCACTTCTGCTCCTCTGTCCACCCGCCTCTTGCTCCCGGCGGTGGCAGCCCGCCAGCGTTAGCACACCTTGGGCTGCCACCGGCGGAAAGGCATTTACACCAGCGTAGGAGCCAGTTCCGCTGGTGCTAGCCTTAGTTAGGTCCCTATTCACTTTCCCTATCCCTCTTAGGATTGAGTTGTTAATATATTAATCCATTAGCACACAAGGTAATAAGAAATTACTAATACACATGGTATTTCACAAAAAGATAAATGATATTCCAACAGGGAGAAGAAGAAAAATTCTTTTAAATTTTACGTTTGTCTAAAGGGAAGTTTCCCATATTTTGATTTCAGCATTTGCTCATTCTTAAAAGCTTTTAATATCATAAGTTGATATTTTGATATTATTTTGGTTATTATATATAAGGCAAATTAATGACAATTTTGCACACAATATAATACAAAGTTACTTAGAAAATGGTATTTCATAAAGAAAGAAATATTTCAGAAGGAAAAGAAAAAGAGAAAGAAAAAAGGAGGGGAAATTGACAATTACTTTAAGAAGATATGTAAATAAAGTGGCAGCTAGAATTTCCCACTCCATCAAAAATAAATTGGATCTTAATAAATTATCAAGGAGTGACCTATAGATATATGCTCTAATTTTGCTTATTATATATCAAGTAAATTGATGGCAATTTTGCATGATAGTCAACCATAATGGCGTATAACAATATATGCCCTCAGTATCTCTTTTATATCTGTAATCCTTGGGATCTCAGTAGGGGGGTCAAAGTCACCGTTGATCTTCACAGTAATCCTTGGGGTCTTAGTGGGGAGGGCCTCCTGGGTCAAACACACCATAAATCTTCACATAGTCCCCCCAGAAGCCTAAATTATCTTTTCTGAGTTCAAAGACTGCTTGTAGTAAATATATGAATTCAATTCCATTTCCCACATCAGTAATTTCCTTGAACTGTTCCTTAAATTCTTGGATGGCTTGATTCCTTGAGATGAGTGATTTATTTTGGGCAGACCTAAAGGCGATTCAAGTCCATGGTCATGTTTAGACTGATCAGTTTGCTGAGATAGCAATGCTGGTACGTTGTCTTCTGAATTTGGTTCTGGAGAATCCTGGTCCCATTGACAAATCTTAACTAAAGTATTTCCATAGTCTTGTTTTACTTTGCTTAACAAACTTTCAAATTTGCTTAAAAGGGAGGAGGCTATCCTTTGGGAAATTCTTTGTATAATTTCTTCTTGGGTTTGCTTCGTAACTGCAACCATTTCTTAATCGAGCAGGAGGTAGTAACTGGTGGAACCCCTCCACCCCCGCTTTTTTGGTTATCTCCAAATTTAAGAACTTTTAAGTCCTTCCTTTTAGGTAATTTGCAGTTCAGATTAGGCTGGTAATGAAAGGTATTAAAATCTATTGTCTTTTTACAAAATCACTTGTCTTAATTCTTTTTTACAAAGTTCAATAAAGCAAGTCGAAAGTGAAAGGATAAGGAAAAGAAATAATCTGGCAAAATCCCTAAATTCAATTAGGAGAGTTCTATAAAATATTGACTGAGTTCCAAATGTGATTAAGAACATTCTGTAGTTATCAGTGGCTTGCTGGTCAGAGAGGAAATCCCAATTATTTTATGTGTCACTTACTGAATAACTTGCTTGATGTGTTGATGCTGAGATAAGTAGCAGACATCTTTGTTGTTTTCCGGAGGTGGAAAATAAAAGAAAAAGGAGAAAAATAAAGCACAATATCGTTCCTCTTGAATAGCACAGAAAGAAAAAGAGAATAGGTCCTAGCACAGATAGACAGTTGAATTATATTTACAAATTATCCCCCATTTACAAAAGTTCCCCCTTGCTGACTTAATTGGCTTTTGGCCACCTTAGTTCTGCTTTGCGAGAGGTTCTTGCATCTTCAGGAGTCGGGAAGTATCCAACTCTTTAATTAAAGAGAGCCAAACAGTTCCCCAATCCACCTGATATTGCATGCTGGGTGCCTCCTGAGATAGGTTATGGACTCCTCCCCCAATGGCGACAGACAGAGGCTCATTTTTATGAGCTCTCCTGCTTCTTTCTGCTTTTAAGAACTGCAGGAATTTTGTCACCTCAAGAGTTGAAGAGAATTCTTGGTTCGGGTCGCTTTCTTCTCCCTGCAGGCCCTCTTAGCTGTGGCTGCTAGTTCATGGCCTTAGTTCAGGCAGATCGGCTTGCCAGCAGATGTATATAGCCACAGCTGTACATGATTGGGTCTTTTTGGGAAAAGAGGGGCTTGGCCCCAACACCAAGAGGGGTCATCTGGGCATGGGTCCCCCATCCTTGGGCAGGGGCCAGCTGCTCATCCCTGGGCAGAGACCTTGGGGAATTGATGATGTGGCACAGGAGACCGATGGTTGCCCATGGTCTGTGTGGGAAACTTCTGGGGTCTGGTTTGGGCTGCCCCCCTTCCCTAACCACCCTCATTTCTGGGATCTCACTCACCTGCTGGCTTGGTTGATTCATTTCCTTTGGAACTGGCCAGTCAATGCAGACTGTCTGCTGACAGCCCACAAGAAGGGTGTATCAGATCTAGGACTCATGGCCCCTTCTCACATGCCCAGGGTAATGCTGATTGCCAGTTTGGGGTCAGGAAGGAATTTTCCTCCAGGTCTGATTGGCCCAGAGGTCCTGGAGATTTTTCACCTTCCTCTGGGCATAGAGCAGGGGGTCAATGATGACAGAGGTATAGTACCCCCAAGGGAGGCCTTTCAGCTGCCTGTTTTTTGTGCACAGGTCTGGCCCACTTTTTAGGAATAGTGTGGTAACTGGCACCATGGGCTTCTTGGGCTCCCCTCCAGCAACAGCAGGCAGGTTGGCATGGATAAAGGCATAGAGGGCACATTTGTCTGGAACCCAGGCTCCTCACTGATTTTGTTCTTTCTAGTTGCCACAGGTTGATGCAAATTGTTCCAGTTCATGGTGACGTTAGCTGGATCCTGTGTGATGTTCCTGGACTTGTCGGTACCAGCAGCATGTCATGTCAAAGGGCTATCATCAAGGTCGGCAAAGGGCAGTCTGAATCTGTGGGCACATCATGAAATACTGGACTGATTTCCATGTGACTTTGGCCAGATGGGTCCAGCCAATTGGTCTGCTAGAGGTCAAGGATTCCGTACTGGCTGTCAGGGAAAATAAAACAGTGTTCAGGCCTCAATTATATTCAAAAATGAACTTGTTGTATACTCTCACTGTGGTTCCCATTACTCAGTTTTGTAGCCTGCTGCAGCCTGTACTAAAATATTAACATTTTTTGGTTCTGTTCAGCAACTTTGTGTTTTTAGTGCTAGCCCTGTGAGGTGGAAGACTGTAAGAGGCAGGCTTCACTGAACACTCCACTCTCAGTCAGACACTGGCATGCATGTAAAGCTGCTCTCCATCCACCAACAAAGCACCTTCCAGGTATCCAAGAAGCACTGGAATGTGCTCTAGAATTGAACTTGATACATGAAACAGAATCACAAGTAGAATCACTGAAAAGGTAGATAAGCTCATTTTTTTTTAATATTGATGGTTAGCTTCTAGTACAAAAGATTGGAGACCAGGGGTCATTTTGTAGAAAAAGAACTGTAGGAACTCATTAGCATAACACATTAGCATATGTCACACAACCCTAACATCACCAGAAGTGTGTCAGAAGGCAACACCCACCCCTCAGGCCCCTTTCCCCAAAAACCTCCAGGTATTTCCTGAAAATAAAGCAGAGTGAACTCAAAGCAGCTTACCCTCCTCTGGACAGCCAGCCCCAGCAGACCAGCTTGCACTCACTCACTCACTCACTCACTCACTCACTCACTCACTCACTCACTCACTCACTCACTCACAAGTCATGCATGAAAATAAAGCAGCAGAATGAATTGAAGCAGCCTACCCTCCTTTGGAGATCCCGGCCCAGCAGCCCAGCTTGCACTCCCCCCCTCTCTCTCATGAATGAAAATAAAGCAGCAGAATGAATTTAAGCAGCTTACCCTCCTTTGGAGATCCAAGCCCAGCAGCCCAGCTTGCACTCACTCACTCTCTCACGAGTCACGAATAAAAATAAAGCAGCAGAATGAATTGAAGCAGCTTACCCTTCTTTGGAGATCCAAGCCCAGCAGCCCAGCTTGCACTCACTCACTCCTCTCTCCCACGAATGAAAATAAAAGCAGCAGAATGAATTGAAGCAGCCTACCCTCCTTTGGAGATCCCGGCCCAGCAGCCCAGCTTGCACTCACTCTCTTTCTCTCATGAGTCACGAATGAAAATAAAGCAGCAGAATGAATTGAAGCAGCTTACCCTCCTTTGGAGATCCTGGCCCACCAGCCCAGCTTGCACTCACTCTCACTCTCACGAATGAAAATAACGCAGCAGAATGAACTGAAGCAGCTTAGCCTCCTTTGGAGGGGAGGCAGAGGGGAGGAAAAGGAATCACGTGGGCGGGGCCAAAACTCACGTGACCACTTTTCAGTTCTACTGGAACGCCGTTTCGGTGCGTTCCCCCTCTAAATGAGTTCTGTTGGGGACAGAGATAACACTTTACAAACCAGAGAAATATCTCTTGAATCAGCTCTCATTGCCGATATAATTGAATAAAACAACTTACAGTGCAATCTGTTCACCTCCATGGTACGTGAATCTGTGGCGCCACTCAGCTCTGTCCTCAGGATATTTATGGGAGGCAGCTGAGCCTGGGAAGGCATGGCAGGGCCTCAGCACTGAGTGCACATTCCCCTGTCACCCTGACAACTCCACAAGCATTCCCCAATGGTCACAATGTTTCATTTGGACGGCCTGTGAATGGCAAGCAAAGGTGCAGTCAATGTGTGGTCCCCAGCTTGGGGGAAGCCCTCTGGTGGGGGGAGCCTGGGTGCTAGAGGGGCGGGTCCCCTTGTTTCCCACCAGGGCCAGGTGGGCTGTCAAGGCTATGCCACTTTGCAGACAGCCCAATCTCGTGGTGCTTGTCAATGTCACTCCCTTCTCTTGCCGAGAGTGGATGTGAAGACCCCCAGAGATTATGTGACATGTCTGTACCCCTACATCCATGTCATTGTTCTATGTATTGCTAATGCTGTACCTTAATGTCATTTGGCAAATGCTCTAAACATCACTTTCGTTTCCCAAGCATCCTGAGAACACAGCTGTCTTATCTCCTTCCTTTGAAGCTCCCAGAAGCAACCTTGCACTGTCTGAAATGTTACAGTTTAATCTTATGCCTTTTGTCCTGTTTAGGCAGATGTATAAACCCTGGAAGAAATCCCCATACCGTTTCCCGCGCAAACCTGTGGTCTAGGTGGGAGGGGGGAAATGATTGGGTATTTAGAGATGTACTTTCTTCAGGTTTCTATTCCTGTCAATGGAGTGTGTGCTGCTTAGATGCTTTCTTGCTTCTGAGTAATTCTATGGACATATATATGGAAATGATTGGATTTCTGAATAAAACCATTTAACCAAGTGCTTGGACTTCTTGTTGCAATGGTACAGAGACCTGTCTACTATATTCTGTCACCCACAGCCTGACATTATGCTCACCATACCCTCACAGAGGCACCTGGTCTGAGAGGGGCCCTGTGCATAGGCAGTGGGAGTTGCTCAGCCAAGCAGCTGGCAGGGTGTGTATCTACCCTCTGTGTTTGGCAAGGATGAGGTCAAGAGAACTTAAGTTGTTGTTAGACATTCTGGACTTAGCTCTCCTCTCATGGATGAGGGCAAAGTACACCCAGATTTTCACAAATTTCCCCCTGCATACTCTTGTCCTGCCACCGTGTGCATGCTCTCCTGCCTCATGCCCTAAATCACCACAGCAGAGGGCTCTCAGACAGAGCCTCTAGCTGTGTTCCTACTTACCTGTGTTCATGCCCCCCCCAGCTAGAGGGGAGATGGCTTGGTCGCTGTGGTAGTTGGCATCCTAGCCTCTGCTGGGCTGCTTGGGCAGGGCCAGGTGCACAGGGAGGCGACTTTTCCCTTACAATTGACACCAATGGGCTATGTCACCTTTATTTGAGGAGTAACTTTCCGCTGCTGTTGGGGGCATTCCCATGATCTAAATGGCTTAGGGAGCAGACTAACTCACATCTTGCCCCCTTGCCTGCTGGCACAAGGGATTATGCCCCAGTTCCACCTGCTTCTATCTGCTGCTGCTGAGTACTGGCAAGGAATATGAGCAGAGCAGCACTAGGCTGCTGAACCATTGTAGGAGGTGGTTACGATGGCACAGGTGCAAGATACGCCATCATACCTCCTAGTCGGCTTCCTGAGCACTTTCCCCTCCTCCACTCAGGATTGTATTATTAGAATTTAATGCCCCAAAATTCTACAGGAAACACCTTTTGTAGCCAAAGACATCAGAATTCTGGCTCAACAGCCAAAGAATAGGGAGATGAAACAGAAACATCTTCATTACGAGAAATATGAGTCTGAGGAACCATGTCTTATCATATCTGGTGAACCGGAGTCTTTATTCAAAAGAAATATTTCCAACACAAGTTTGGACAATAGCTGCACAACAGAGCATAGATTCAAACCAGTAAATAACATTTCTTTTACATTCCATTCAGTCCTAAAACATGTGAAAGTAGTGCCTAGGGATCTGGGAAAAGCTTCTAAATTTGTAGTTCAATGAATCCTAGAGATTTTTCTAAGAAGTTTCCTTGTGAAATGTTGTACCTAAAAAATATCTTCAGGTCTACTTTTGGAAAGGAATATGAATGACTCCTTCCTATATCATTAAATGAAATGCACAAGAAACAACTAATTTTCAGTGAAGGGTACATTGCCCTACAGAGTTTTTGCAATTTTCCAGTGCTTGTGATTAAAGCTGAAAGAAGTTTCAGCAAGCTAGCACTCATCTATTTACAGGCATTCTACAATGAAGCAAGAATGGTTAAACCACCTAGCCATCTTGTCTATCGAGTTTGAACTTGCAGTAGAAACTGAATGGGGTGGGGATAATTCATGATTTTGCAAAGAAAAAAGCTAGAAAAGGGCCTTAAAGTTAATTGATCTAATGTTTGCAGCCATGGTGTTCCATCAGAATAACAAAAAAAAACCTTACTGCATTGATTAGAGAAAGGACATTAGTTAACTTCTTGACTGAATGGAAACCGTTTTTAGACTTTTTCCATGAATGACATCTGGATTTATGGATTAAGAAACATGAACAATAGAAAAAAAGAGGGGTTTTGTGACTAACCTAGAATAAATGTAACTCTAGAAAGGATATATACTTGTTGTAGAGAAAATCGGAACTCAACCTGTAGTGTAATTTAGGGTTTTCTTTTTAATTATATAGATATATGTATTGTTAGTGTCTCTTATGTTTAGAATGCTGTTTTTTTTTCTTAATATGTTTATTGTTTACAGTTTATAGCTATTATGTTATGATTTATAGTTTAAATAAATAAATAGTTTAAATAGATAAAATTCTACCTGGAAAAAAAAATAATCGCTAAGAAACTAAAAAAAAAAAAAAAGAACAAAAGGATAATGACCAAAAAGTTACACAATAGATATCAAGTTTGTAGGACTCTTAGGCCGGGTGTTATTATTAAAGTAAAGGCTGGCATTTTTCAGAAATGTAGAGCACGAGAGTAATTCCAGAATTAACGTTTTTTCATGGTTCATGAGATTGTATATATTTGGGGTGAGGAATTGTGGAGGGGGGCATATTTTAAGTTTATACTAGGCCTGAAAAAATAATGCTTGGGCCCTAGCTACTGGTGAGGATCCTTTGAAACACTGGCAGAGTGTTCTGTGATCCACCAGTGTTGCACCAATTGATTGATGCTCCATTAACAGGAAATGTGTTACACAAGAGTTAAAGCTAAGAACTGTGCAAAGTTTTTGCAATTGTGAACTGAAATAGATAAAACAACTATAATATTAGTGCTCCAAGGTTAAAACCACTTCAGTTGTTGTGTGTATAACTACAAAGGAATTATTGCAGAGAAGTGTTTATTTTAATCAAATTTAAATTTTTAAATTTACAATGAAAATGAACTGTAAGAACTATTTTCCTTTAATAAAAGGTTACTGATCCTTATTGTTGGAAGCTTACTACCACTCCCTTCCCGGGAATTTTTGGCTTGAGACAATGGCAGAAAGCAATTCTACCCTACTCTGCAGTTCTAAGGCTAATAGGACCCCTGAAGTACTTTAGAAATCAATTCCTTGCAAAATCACATCCATGATACATTGTACAAACAGAAAATGGTACAGGATACAATGTAGTTTTCCTTGTGCACTAAGAACAAAGGGCTAAGTTTAAAAAGCCATTTCACCAACATAATGGTATTTATGTTAATAGAAGGGCACCATAGGATCCATGGAGGATTGCAAGATCCAGATTAGGAAATTCCTGGAGATTTGGAGTGGAGCCTGTGGAGGGTGGAGTTTGGGAAGGGAGCTCAGCAAGGATGTAATGCCATAGAGTCCACACTATAAAGTGCCATCTCCTCCAGGGGAACTGATCATGTATTTTGGAGATCAGTCGTCATTTTGGAAAATATCGAGGTCCCATCTGGAGGTTGACAACACTAGATTCACACCACTGAGTCAGATTCAGGTCCAGTAGCGCCTTGAAGACCAACTAGCTGTCATCAAAGTGCTACTGGACCCAAATCTTGCTCTTCTAGTATAGACCAACACAGTTACCTACCTGAAATTACTGAGTCAGTATTCCTTACAGAGTCAGCATGATCCACTGGAACAAAATTGCATCTAGATTTATAAATAAAAATACTTCTGAGGTGTTTTGGTTCTCTCTACATACAATGATGTGCTGGAATTCAGATTCTAACAGCAGCAGCTTCAGTATCCACTTCTAGTTCAATGCGGCTCTTGCTTACAGCCAGTTCAGTTCATGGCTTCCTCCTGATGGAGTTTTGTGGTTATAATAAAGTTACCTATTGATTTTGTACCTTTTGCGTAGCTTCCTCATCATGACACTTAAGTTTTATTATGCATACTAATTAGATTAGATAATGCCACAAACTGGAATATAATGACCCAGCCAAAAAAAAAACAAAACCTTGTTAAGTACACAACATGACCAACAACTATACTGGGCCAGTTTATATCTCATTGTGTATGGCTGTCTTGCTCTATCATGGCTCCTTCACCATCGCAAGTTACTTAATAATCGTTATGCTTGATCAACTGCTGGCTCATGTCCTACTCGCCAGTTGTGAACATGGAGCTAATCATTCAGCCAACTATTTGGATGTTTGAAAAAATTCAGATGTGTACGAGTTTAATGACTACACTGTTTTCTCACAAGATTAAGTGCCTTTTTTACAGCTACTTCCAATTTTAAAAGGGTCATAGAGAAAAGAAAAAAAACCCAAGATTTTTAAAGTGATGTCTACTACTTAGGTGTCTCACCATTTAACCCTATGAAGAGTTATTGCAGTTTAAGTCCACTGAAGTCCATGAACTTATTACAGTTGAATAACTACATTCTTGAATAACATACATACTGTCAATGTGCCCTTTACACATGAAATTGTCCACAAATATACAATCTTTAAATGATACAATAATTTCACAAAAATATTATTTTTATATTATCCTGATCTTCAACCAAATGGTTTAAGTAGTTTTATGTACAACGAAGCACAAAACTCTTACCTTAATCTTCAACCTATTCATTAAAATAATTATATTTCAGCCAAGTTGCCATAGAACTCATTGACAATCAGTCCCTTTGAAACTAATCATATTTTCTTTATTAACGTTACCATTGTGCTGATGGTGCTGATTCTTGGCCAACTTGCATTTTTTCCAATCAGCTAATTATTATTTCTCCATTAGCAAAAGCAGGTAGATAATATTTACAGTATTGACTTCTGAGCTCTTACAGCTGGAAGTATTTCTCCTTTGCCTTCTTCCTGTGGCCTGACCTCAAAATCCCATGCTGGGTATCTTTGCTTCTCATTCTGATTAGGTGTTTAAATGTGTGGTTTATCTCTGTATTATGAAGAAGTTTAACCACCTTATGTTCCTAAGATTTAAGGGGAGGAATGAAACAAAACAGTATCTTCTCTTCCACTTGTTGCAAGTCAGCAGTACAAATGCTTTAACTCCATCCTCCTTTACAGTAAAAATATCCAGTTTCTGAAGTAGTTGTACTTGAAGTCCATGTACTAAAGTGGGGCAGACAGCACTAAATCTTACTGAAACACAAGAGATCTGGGAACTTGTAGTGGGTCAAGGAAGAGGGCAGAAAAGAGTCACCCCTTTGGCCAGAGGAACAAGGTTACAGCTTTGGTATAACTCCTGTCCAGTATCTGAACGTTTTTAACTCAGTGGAGTACCCTAAGGTCTGCAATGAGAGGGAAGGGGTGCTGTGTGTGTGTGCATAAACTGGAACACCTAACCTACGAAGGAGCATCAAATCAAGAAAGAACGTTAGTTTAAATCTGATAACACCAACCTCTGTCATCTAAGTCAGCAACCTAAGAAAGGAAACCATACCAAGTGTTTTGTGCCTCACAACCAGTGAAGTAATCTGTTAAAAAACACCCCTCCTGTTTACTTCAGCTTTTAAGTATCTGCCCACTTATCTAACTATTCATCATACCTGTGAATAAACTTTCTGGTATCTTATAACCTTCAACATGCTCCTCCTGTGCCAGTTTCATTTATAAGGGATAGACAAACCTCTGTTTTTTTCTCTGCAGAAGGCGGCAATGGCAAACCATCTCTGTTTCTCGCTTGCCCGGAAAGCCCCCTGCTGGGGTCACCGTAAATTGGTTGCGCCTTGACAGCACATATCTACAGCTGAGTTAAAGAGGAACACAAGAAACATGGTACGAAAAACGGGAGGATGGATTTGTAAAATACAGTATGAATGAAAGCATCTGCATGAAAACCTTTCGTCTAAGTCAGCTCTGTTCTCAAGGGTATGAACGAAGAGACGGTTCAAAAGCGTCAGCTTTAATCACGCCATAACCCGCTGCTCGAAAGCAAAGGCTCTCTTCTCGGCGAGGGACAAATCATACAAAAACAATGACAATGATTCGGAAACCGCCATTGGCCACAAAGTATGACGACAGCAGCTTCGGACGCCGCTTCTTTACCTTCCTATTGGCCTGTGGTTGCGGGGCGGAGCCTGCAGCTATTTGCGTAGCACCAACAAACCATGCCTCTTCTGAAGGGAGAGGGGCGGAGTTTCCCCCTCCCAGGCTGCGGCGCGGCCACGTGATCCCTGTGTTTACATCCTCTCAGCTGTTTGGCTCGGCGCCCCTCCCCCAGGCCTTGTAGCGTCTCTCACATCAACACAAACAGTCGCAGCCGGCCACGACGTCGTGTGAAGGCGGCGCGGAGGTTAAGCCTTGAGGCTCTTCCTCCTCGCTCCTTCCCATCCCCCCCCCTTTCGCCCAGTGGGCAACACTGAAAACAATTGGCGCCCAAGCAGACCTTGCTGCGCGTCGGTTCCCCTGCGCTCTTTTGTTTTTTTTAAACACCCCCTCCCCCTCTACTACCTTTCCGGTCGCCTGCCGGATTCAGAGGACGCTGCGGAAGGGTGAGTGTCTGACGAGGGGCTAGCGGGCGCCAGAAGGGCAGTTGCCCGTGGAGGGCGGCAGTAACGGCTGTCGGAGGCGCCACGCATTCATGGCGGGGGCAGAGCCGGTGACGCGCGGCTGTGCACCAGCCGAGCGTCCTGGGCTAGGGATATTGGCCTTCCGCAGGCCGTCGAAAGGCACTCAGCGGCGCGAGACGAACTGTTGGCTGATCTCGAGACGCCCCTTTCACTCCCCCCTCCCGGCCCCGTCGCCCCCCCCCCTCTACTTCAGAGTGGTTGTGACGTTCCCTTTCTTGACCAGGGACAGGAAGGGAGCTCAGGGGCTCCTGCTGCGTAGTGGTTAAATGTCCTGCCTGACCGCGGAACCAGGTACGTGTGGTGGGAAAGCAGGAGCGCATGTCGCTTCTCTCTCTGAGCCAGGGTCCCCAGAGAGGTCGCGGTGGGGGGGAGGGAAGGTGGGAGGAATGCCCCGCTCTCCCCCCGAGCGTAGCTGCTAACAAGGCGGGCCCTTCCCTGCTCTGAGCGAGGGCTGCGTAACAGCGACTATAAAAGGATAAACAAGTTGGTGAGCCGCCGCCGCCGTCTGTTCCTTTCTTGCTCTGCCTTTTGACTGCTAGTTGGCTTCATTATGAGGAGGTGCCAAAGAGGAAGAAACCAAATGAGTCACAACAAAAGGACAAAAAGCACCCAGCTCGCCATGTCACAAGGTGAAAAGGGGTGGAGGGAAGTTGAGAAAAATCTCTTCGTTAGCCTCCCTTCCTCTCTGCCTAGGACTCGCTCCCACAGGGCGCCTCTTCCCTCCGTCAGCTACCAAAAAGAGGCTTATTTTCTGAGGTGGTGGTTCTGGCCAACGAAAGATCTAAGTCATCGGCTGTCGTCTTCTTGCAAAAGACCTCAGAGAGCTTCCCCTGCAAGAACTTGTCACATTTCCCCTTCAACTTGCAGAGTAGGTTCTGAGCCCTGTAAGGGGGGTGGGGGATGATTTCAGAGAAGCTCAGAGAAGCTATTTGCGCTCTTTCTCTCTTTGGCATAAGGAAGAGGGAATCAGTCTCTCTATCATTTCCTTAGAAGTTTGGGACTGTCAGTTTCACAGTGGGCAGGGGAGGAATTTTTGCCTTTCTTGCAAATGCAACAAGCGGCAGGATCAGTGTTTTGTTATCATATGAGTGCGAAAACATCGGAGGCCTTTATGCTGGATCTTTGACCTTAAGGAGAAAAGCAAAGAAAAAAATAGTGTGAGACAGAAGGAATAGATGCATATGTGATTGAAGTTTGTGCTCTCACTTGTGTTGGTGGCACCATGTCCTCCTGTCCCAGTGATCAATTTCTTTTCATACTTATTTAGAAACTATGTGAATGTCCATTATAACTGTATGGAGTGGTGATGGGAATGGCATAACACTTTGAAGTTTTCTGTATGAAAGTATGTAGCAAAGTTGTGGTATTTGTTGCCCATTATGCTGGCTAATGCTGGGCAAATTATATAAACTGCTAATAATATTAGAAGAAAAGTGAACTGTCTTTAAGATACATTACTGTAGAGGTCATCTGATCATGTGGGCATGCCTTAATCATGATACTAGCATTGGTATACTGTAACTGTTGGTATATAGCATAAGACAATATGAAGTATATAACATGCGCAAACACTAGTTCAGAACTGAAATGTGAAAACCGAAGAGAAAATTTTAATTTTTTTCCAGAGACTTGAAATGGAGAAAAACCTTTTTTGAAATATCTTTCAGAGACTTGAATGAAATATTTTGAAGGGTTTTTTTTAGATAATAGTATTACATATTCCATACTGCTGAAAATCTCTACAGGATTCATAAGAGAAATACTATTTATAACAATTTTATTGCAGTTTAACTGAATGACTAAATATTAAAATAAATCAAATATTGCAGAAAATGGAACATCTTTAGGTATTTGTAGCAGTAATGAAATCTGGGAGTCTGCATATTGCTCCTCCAATGTGGTTGTAAGGTCTTCATACAATTTGACCATGGTTATCAATACTCTGTTCATATCTAGGTTAGATTACTGTGCATGTGTTATATGGGGCAACTGTTGAAGATGAGATGGAAGCTTCAGATAGTACAAAATCCAGTAACAAGGCTACTGTTAGTTATAGGTAATTGACTAGTTCCCAGTTTTCCTGCAAAGACCTAAAGATTTTAGACCACGGTACCCAAAGGACTTTCTGTGTGCCTGCCATCCTGCTGAGGTCCTCTTTAGAGGTTCTCTTCTGTTTGCACCCTCTATTGAAGTAAGGTGGGTATCCTGAGGCAGGATCTTCTCTGTTGGGGCACCCTGTTTGTAGAATTCCTTCCCCACATCCATTCAACTAGTGTTGTCTTTTTCTGCAGACACTTTGATTTTTTATTGGTCTATGTGTATCAGCTGCTTTCCTGCTAAAATAGTATTATTACAGAGTGAGATATCCTGTTTCCTGGTTTTAAAAGTGCCCTTAGAATATCTTTGCTGCTAAATCTGCTGAATAATTTAAACGTTTATTTTTTTTTTTGAAAAATTTTTTATTGGGTTAGAACATTATTTTTACATTCACATTCAATTTTCCCCAGTTTTTTCATCTCTAACCCCTCCCTTTCCCCCCCTTTTTGTTGACTTCCAACAGCTTTCCCACCCTTTGTCCCCTTTCCCTTATTTTTATTAGCTTCCTCTATCTAAAACAAATATATATTCTCCGTTATTCTAAGCAGTACATCCTTGACTATTTTTAACATTGTATGCCCAAACTGTAAGTCTTTGTTTCCATCTTAGATAAACAATTTATCCCATTTTTCAGTTTCAAATATTTCTATATATCATAAACCATATAAATCATACATTCATTTATATCAAACAATTTGACTTATTCTCTATATATTACTCATTCTGTCTCTTTGTAATAGTTCTATATATCTCTCATCACGTAGTCAATCAATTTGACCCATCTATATCTACAGACATTCAGTTTGGTACAAAACTTGCCAAGAAGAAAATATTGTTAGTTAATCAATCCTTATATTTAATCCTTATAGTTAATTATTTTCTCTATGTTCTGTTTATTAACCTATATATATCTATATATATATCAATCTATTAATCTGACTGCTTATTGATTCACATTTATCTCTTCTCCTCCCGGTAAAGTCTCCCCCCTCTACTTCAGTGCTTCAGTAGTTCTCAAACTGCCACAGTTTTCCTCCCACCTCCCATTTCTTCTCCAGATATTGTTTCAGCTTCTCCCAGTCTGTGTTGAACTGCCCTGAGTCCAGATCTCTCAGTTTTCTTGTCATCTTATCCATTTCAGCCATATACAGCAATTTGTAAATCCAATCTTCAATAGTTGGCACTTCTTGTACTTTCCATTTTTGCGCGTACAGAAGTCTAGCTGCTGCTGTCATATAAAATATCAACGTCCTGTATTGGGCTGGAATTCCCTCCATTCCCAAGTTCAGTAGCAGGAGTTCTGGGTTCTTATTAATTTGAAATTGTAAAATTTCACTCATTTCTCTTATTATTTCCCCCCAGTACTGCCTAGCTACCTCACACGACCACCACATATGATAGAGGGAGCCCTCATGCTTCTTACATTTCCAGCATTTATTAGAAGTATTCGAATTCCCTAGCGCAATCTTCTTTGGTGTCATGTACCAACGATAGATCATTTTGTAGATGTTCTCTTTGATATTAGTACATGTCGTTGTCTTCATTGTAGTTTTCCACAAGTATTCCCATGCCTCCATTGTTATTTCTTTATTAAAGTTTATAGCCCATTTCACCATTTGTATTTTAACTATCTCATCCTCGGTATACCACTTCAACAGTACTTGGTATACCTTGGATATTCTTTTCTTATCTTCTTTAAGAAGGGTCTGCTCTAGTTACGAATTTTCTATTCGTATACCTCCCTTTACAGAGTCCGAATTATATAAGTCTCTGATCTGTCTATACTGGAACCAGTCGTAGTTAGGTGATAGTTCCTCTTGTGTCTTTATTCTGAGTTTAGATGCTTCAGTTTTGGTTATTTCTTTGTACGTTAAACATTGTTGTTCATTATCAACAGCTCTCGGGTCTATCACCTCATACGGAACCACCCACAAAGGAGTTCCTTCTTGTAAATAAATTCTGTACTTCTTCCAGATTATGTATAGACTTCTCCGAACAAAGTGATGCAGGAACATCGAGTTGACCTTTACTTTGTCATGCCATAAATATGCATGCCATCCAAATATTTTTTTATATCCCTCTAGGGCTAGTAGTTTCTTGTTCTTTAATGTCATCCATTCTTTCAACCAAACTAGGCAGATTGCATCATGATAAAGTCTCAGATTGGGCAGTTGCATTCCGCCTCTTTCCTTTGCATCTTGTAAAACTTTCACTTTCACTCGAGGCTTCTTGCCTGCCCAAACAAAATCTGATATTTTCCTCTGCCATTTTTCAAATTGTTTAGAGTCTCTGATGATTGGTATTGTCTGTAGCAAAAACATTACTCTTGGTAACACATTCATCTTAACTGCTGCAATCCTGCCCAACCATGACAAATTCAATCTATTCCATTTAATCAAGTCTCTCTCTATCTGAGTCCATAGTTTTTCATAATTGTTTTTGAATAGATCTATGTTCTTTGCAGTTAATTCAACTCCCAAATATTTCACTTTACTTGTTACTTCACAATCCGTTGTTTCCATTAACAATTATTGTTTCTGCTTAGTCATGTTTTTGCATAGTATCTTTGACTTCTTTTTATTAATGAAGAAACCTGCCAAGTCTCCAAACTCCTTGATCTTATCTATCACTCTTGGCATGTTCTCCAATGGGTCCTCTACAATTAACATTATGTCATCCGCAAATGCTCTGACCTTATATGAATAGTCCTTTATTTTTATTCCACGAATTTCCTCATCTTGACGTATTTGTATCATCAGAATCTCCAATACTAGAATGAACAACAATGGAGATAACGGGCAACCTTGTCTTGTTCCTTTACTTATCGTCAATTTCTTGGTCAATTCATCATTCACCACGATTGCTGCAGTCTGGTCTCTGTAAATTTCCTTAATTGCTCTGATGAATCTTTCTCCCAATTGTAGCTTTTCCATAGTGGCAAACATAAAGTCCCAGTTTAAATTGTCAAACGCTTTTTCAGCGTCTACAAAGAAGAAACCAACCTCTTTGTCACAACGCTTGTCATAATATTCAATAGCATTGATCACTGTCCTTAAATTGTCTCTTATTTGTCTGTCTGGCAAAAAGCCTGCTTGTTCCTCCTCTATGACTTCCGAGAGCCACCCCTTCAATCTCTCCGCCAATATCTTCGCAAAAATTTTATAGTCATTATTAAGTAGCGATATAGGTCTATAATTTTTCACATTGGTCAGGTCTTGGCCCTCTTTTGGGATCAATGATATGTTCGCTTCACTCCAAGTATCTGGAATCCTTTGATCCCTTAAAACCCCATTCATCACTTCTTTTAGGAATGGTGCCAGTTCATTAGCCATTGTCTTATAAAATTTAGCCGTAAGTCCATCTGGCCCTGGCGCCTTTCCTAGATTTGCAGATTGTATTGCCTTACTTATTTCCTCGTCAGTTACTTCACTGTTCAACTTATTTCTCCAAGCTTCCGAGATTTCTGGAAGTTTGGTTTTCTCCAAATATGACGCTATTGATTCTTTGTTTACTTCTTTTTTATTATACAGCTTAGCGTAGAATTTATAAAAGGCTCTACTAATGGTAGTCTGCTCCAAATACGTTTTGTTGTCTTCACAAATTTTATTTATTATTTTCTTTTCCCTTTTCTTCTTCAATTGCCATGCCAGGTACTTTCCAGGTTTATTAGCACCCTCAAACACTTTTTGATTCAGTCTTTTAAGATTCCACTCCAATTCTTTATTACTCATTGCTGTTAGCTGTTCTTGAAGTATTTTGATTTCCTGGTATACCTTCTTTTTCCCTGGTCTCTTTTTTAGCTGTGTTTCTTTGGCTTTTATTTTCTCCTCAATCTCTTGTCTTTTCTCCTCTTTCTTCTTTCTTGCTCTACCATTTAAGTCCATTAGTATGCCCCTTACAACCGCCTTGTAAGCATCCCAAACTTTATTGGTTGGTACTTCTTTATTCACGTTGTATTGTATAAAAAACTTTGTCTCTCTTCTCAATATTTCCATATTCTCTCTTTCCTGTAACAAGTCCTCATTTATTCTCCATGCTTTCCTTTTTCTCCTTTTTCCAAATTTCCACATAATTGGGTTGTGATCTGAGCCTACCATCGGCATTATTTCTACCTCCTTAGTCCATAACGCTAAGTCTTTTGAGGCCCAGATCATATCAATTCTTGATAATGTAGAATGCCTTGCAGAATAGAAAGTAAACTGTCTACTTTTAGGATATTCTCTCCTCCATACATCTTCGAGAGTCTCTTGTTGAATCAACTCAAAAAAAAGCTTTGGCAATAGTCCTCTTTTCTTTTGTGCCGTTGTAGTCTTTTTGTCTAGTTCCAAGTCTGTCACTCCATTGAAGTCTCCAGCAAGAATTATCTGGTCATATGCAAGATCGTCTAAATGCTTCCTTAACTCCTCAAAGAAGCTTTCTTTTGCACCGTTAGGTGCGTAAAGTCCGATTACCAACACTCTCTTTAAATTCCAAATGCATTCCACTGCTACAAATCTAGCTTCCGTATCTCTCATAACAAGTTTTGGCTGTAGCTCCTCTTTTATGTACAACACCGCTCCTCTTTTTTTCTTGTTGGAGGCCGCTACAAATTCTTTGCCCAATTTTCCAGGTTTTAAATATTTTACATCCTGTTTTCTAATATGGGTCTCTTGCAAACAAACAATATCACATTTTTGTTTTAGTAGCCAGTGAAAAATATTTTTCCTCTTATTCGGTGAGTTTAGTCCATTTACATTCCAAGATAATACTTTACACTCCATATTCATAGTCTTGATGGTAAGTCTTTTTCATTGTCCTTAATAAATCGCTCCATCTCTCGCTCAGATCTGATGCGTTTTTTTGCCCCTCCAAACTCAAAGGACACACCTTCCGGTAATTCCCATCTGTACCTGATTTTCATGTCCTTCAAAATCTGAATTAGCACTTTATATTTTTTCCGGTCCAATAACACTGATCTAGGCAGTTCCTTCATTATAATAATCCTCTTGCCATCAATCTCCAATGGATCTTGAAACTGTTTTGTCACAATCCTCTCTTTCATATTTCGTGTTGTAAACTGCACAATCACATCTCTTGGTAATTTCCTCTGGGTTGCAATTCTCGAATTCACACGGTATGCCACGTCTAGGATAGCCACAACTTCCTCCTCCTCCTTCCCCAGGTATTCAGCCAACACCTCAGTCATCTGTTCTTGCGCTGACTTCCCTTCCACTTCTGGCAAGCCGCGAAAACGTAGCTGCTTCTCCATATGTTTAGTTTCTGCAACTGACATTCTCCCCTTCACCAATCTCATCTCTGTTTGTTGCGTGTCTGCTAAATTCTCCATCGCGTCTTCTACTGTTTTAACTCTCTGCTGCGTTCCTTGTAATTCACTTCGTATTGTTTCCATGCCTTTTTTCACTTCTGACAGCTCCGATTTTACTGTCTGTGTAACCTCTTTAACCTCTTTTATCAGCTCCAATTTCGTGTCCTTAAGTTCTTTAATCATATCTAAAAGTTTTTTATCCAAGTTTTTATCCAGGTTTTCTATTGCCGATTGCCACTCTTTTTTTGACATCGTGGGGCTTGCTTTAGCTCGCTCCCACGAATCCGTTCTCTTCCTTAACTCCGTGGCGTAAAATTTAACGTTTTTCTGTTTTAAATGTCCCAATCTTCTTTTAAAAATTAAATTTTAAAGAGTCCAAAATGTCGGGCGTCTTTTCTCTATGGTTTCTCTATGATTTTGTAATCCAAGATGGCCTACTTCCTCTTCCGCTGAAGCCGCGACCCTTCCCCTTTCAAAAATGGCGATTCCCTACTTCCTGCCCTCCAGCAAGGGCCGCTTCTCTCCAGCCACTCTATTGTTATTACGCACTTCCTGTCTCCCGTCTTCCCACAGCAGATCTCGCGATGGTGTCTTTTTCTCACAGCTCCCAAGCCACAGGTATTCAAAACAATAGTCCGATTTCTTTAATAACTTCTTTAAGCTTAGTCTCTTTTCAAATACAATTCCTGCCGAGTCTTCCCCTCCTTTTCACTAGTCTGTTGCAGTTTAAAAATCTACTTTTTTCCTTCTCTGTTTTTCTCAATCTGTCCCGTATCAGAAGATAATGATCTTTACCTTCTCTTCACTTTTCTCGGGTTGTAATCGCTGTTTCGATTTTAAGTTCTCCTCTCAGCTTCTTCCCCCAATCGAAGCTTGGGTATGTAGGTCTTATGCCAGCCGAATTGGCCCCAAAACTGCCGCAGAGATTATAGCCGACCCGTCGCAAGGTGGGACCTCAAGGATCGGGAGGGGACCCGTTGTGTAGAGCCCCCCCTCGTCCGAGATCTAGCTCACCCTAGGGTCTTGAGCGTTCTTTGCCTGCTCCCCGCCTGAGAGCAGTCGGCCGCGGGCTATTTTCACCCCACCGGCCGGTTAAAACGGCAGTCCGGTCAGCTCCGCAAGTGGAGCTGCGTTAGACCTCCATGAATCCCAAACCGGAAGTCCATTTAAACGTTTATTGATGATTGTTTAAACAATGTGATTATTTCTCTCTTATGTTTTTTCCCAACATTGTAATTGCCTTGACAACCAAATATTGCCTGAAATTGCAAGATATAAATGATTTAAATAAATATATGCAACATTGTCTCATATCTTTTTATTACTTTCTTTAAACTCTCATATTTATGATGTGAAATAAACTGAGTGTTTTAAAACCCACACACAATATGAAGGAATAATTGAGTAAAAATATTTTACTCCATACAAAACTTCCGTTCTCTGAATCCCGTGAAGCTCAAAGTGAAAGTTCAGAATTGGAAGCTATCATTCATGCAGACACATTGTCTGATTAGAAAAGTAAAATTAAGTTACATTAAGCTTCTCAAGAAAATATTCACCATTACAGAATGAGGTATACATTGAATAAGTAAGGGTAGCCAATTTTTGTTTATCTATAGATACTGTGACTCTCCTGTACCTGCTTCTTCTGTTACTATTACATAATTATGAATGCTGAATGTTTCAATAGTGAAAGTGTAACTGAATAACCAAATTAATAGCCCTCAAGTATATCATGGGGTTGTTTATTTTCTGAGTCTTTCCCCTTTATAAATATGAGCTTTTTAGGTCCCGCATGCTCATGCTGAGGTGTATATGGGCCCAGATACAAATACAATTGATTACAATATGATTACTTTCCATTACCATCTGTTTTATTTTTTTCTATTTTCCCAACTGACAAAAGAAAACTCCTTTGGAATACAACTGTAAGTTCTAGCTCCCATACTATTTTGTTAAAATAGCTTGACATTTTTTACTTTGGTATATTTGTGAAATTTCAAGTATTTTATGCGCTATAATATGTTTGCCACCCAACCCCCAGTTTTATAGTGTACAGTTTCTTAACTCCAAACAATAATTCAGCAGAATTATGTATAGCTCTTTACAGGTGTACAGTGTGTTTTGTTTATTTGTATAGAATGTTTTGTGTCTGTTCTTTGTACTCCTTCTAACAATCATAGGCCAAGACTGTTGTTCCATTTTTGCAGATGGGGCATGCATCTATAAGAACAGTGCCTTCCCTAAAGTCACCTTGTAAGTTTGTGAATGAGGCGAACTGGGGACTTTAACTCACATTCTTAGCCATTGCGTATTCCCTGAATTAGTCTTACAAATATAAATGGAAATACCAGCCGAAGAAACTGTTTCGTCCTTCATATAGTTTTTCTTTCCACTTCTTTCTTCTTTTTTTAGTGCTTTTTCTTTGTGTTCTCTGTAAGTGATTTCCAGTGGCACAAGTTCAGGTCGTCATCCTAAGCTTTGCTGATTGTTCCATCCTGTAAAGCAATTTGAACAATGCTTTGGGGTGAAATGATGAACTGTCTTAAGAATGACTTTCTCCAAGTGGTAAAAGGTATGTGTCCCTTCCTGAGGTTCAGAAAGTTATTTATGGCTGAGTTGTTTAGGTGAATTTTGGAGAGTCCATGAAGTATATAATTCTTGGCTTAATTTTATTTGAAGATCTAAATATAGGGACGGTGGTAGGAGCTGTATTCTATTATTTCTGTCTTATGATTATAGAGCACTGTTAGTGATTTTTACATTTATAAGTGTCTTCAAGACTCACAGCATAGGATAATACTTCCCCCCCCCTTGTTTTCAGGCACAAACAAATTTGAACCATCGTTGACTTATTTTCTGTAGTTCAAATTGTTTAAATTATCCAAATCTATCTTTTATTTAATATTAGATTAATAACCCCTTTGAGCCATAATGGTTCCCAAGGCAATCTATATATATAAAGACAAGTGTCCTGACTGATTCATCAACACTCAGCCCAAACCCGTGGACCTAGAAACATAAAATTTGGGAAGAACATTGCTTTCATGATGTGAACACCCATTAAGAAGGGATTTTAAGAAATTTTCCCCCCAAGGGGGTAAAAAGGGGTAAAATGTGTTTTCCCAAAGGGATACAGCTTCCCTGTGTGGCTGGCAGGTTGCTGCCTGCTTGTGCCCCTGCCCACTGCCAGCTTGGCCACTCTTCCCTGATTGGGCCAGCCTTTCAAGGTCATTTGCATATGCAGGCTGATTGGGGCTCTCAACATTCCACAACTCATTCCCCTCCCCCCCAGACAGTTGGAACACAAGAGTTTATTTGCTTATGCGGCCTGATTGGTCCTCGCTCCCCCACATTCTAAACAATATGCAGTTGCTATTGGGAGTAGAGAGAGGCACGAACCAAAATACTTACCAAAGTTCATGATGAACCAGGCCGGTTCATGGTTCGTGAACCAGTGATTCGTCAGAGCCCATTTCTGACTAACTGCCATGAACTTTAGGCTGGTTCATTTGGTTCATTTTTTGGTTCGTCACTACAGACAGCCTGGCACCGATCAATCAGTTTCCTAGGCAACGGGATGGACTTCCTGCAGACCCATAAGTGGCCTTCTGCTGGCCTGGAAGTAACCTTCTGCTGGCCCAGAAATGATGATTTGCTGACCTGGATGTGACATTTTCACAAACCAAATGAACTGGTTCGTGAACTGTCATGGTTCATGGTTTGTGAAATGCGATGAACTATGAACCGCATGGTTTGTTTTTTTCTGGTTTGTGCCCATCTCTCATTGGGAGTCATTGAATGTGTCCTGAGGTAAAACACACCTCACAGTCTTCCCCTAAAAGTTCACTATGGTTGCCAATCTCCCTGTGGGGCCTGGCTTTCCTGTGTGGCTGGCAGGCTCCTGCCTGCTTGCACCCCCCTCTCTCTGATTGTTCAGCTGTGGAAGTCTGTATTCTGAGGTAAAAATAAGGTAAAGGATACCGCAGACAGGTGAAGAAAAATGGTACAAGGCTCCTGAATAGGGATAACATGCTTCGCTTTATTCAAACACCTTTGTCAAGCTCGGGTACTATGATATTCTACTACAAAATCAACCAATCCCCCCCCCCAAAACCCCAAACCCCACAAACCAAAAAATGTTACATACCTATAAGTACTACAACTGGATTTAAAGTAGTAGCGCAAGTATCAAGCTAGTTTGTAATAAAAGCAATACAATAGCCATTCATAGCTGAATCTGACAATAACCAATCGATAAGTCATGGTTGGACAATTGAAATCAAGAATCAGAATAACTATTAAGAAGTCAATATCAATAATAAAGATCAGTGAGATACATGAGACGACCATAACTTTCCCCAAAAATGTCTTGCTTTTTTCAAGCTTTTACCTCACTATACCTCATAAGGGAAATCTCAGGGGAGATGTTTCACTATAAGCTATTGATTTTGGTACTTGTTTTTAAGGAATTGTATTGGGTTTGGGGGAAGGGGTTGCAAAGGGCGAGCAATTTTGCCGTTTTCTCTCATATTGGGCGTAGAACCCAGCATGCTTCCCCTGTAATCTGTTCCCTTTCTCTTTTGACCATTTCCTAGAGTCTCCTGGGAAAGATAGGGCACACACTCACATTTAATTCAATGGTAATATAATACCTTTGAAATGTCTTGAGTGCAAGTATGTTTTAAGCTTCAGGTTCAAAAAAACCGTATTGTTCATTTACAATGTCTGCTTCTATGTTAGAGTTAACACTTGTATAACACATTGAGATTCTATGCTTTCCCAGCCTGTTAGAGGCACAGTAATGAAGGTAAAGAGACAGTTTAGCAACAAAAACTGTTACCTCAAATTCCTACGTACTCTATCCCATCCACAATTCATAACATCATTGACATCCCCACATTAGCCCTGTGTAGAAGGCTTCAGTCAACTCAATGATGGCAAAAACCCATGACAACATCATGAAACGAAGTCTATAGTATTATACAAAGCCCACAGCACTACTTCCAGCACAGCTGTCACCATCATCCAATGCTGAGGAGAACAGCTGCTGATGTCTGCAGCCACAAGCACTGGTGGGTCAAATCACAAAGAGCATCCCAAACTGCAACAGCCTACAAATAATCACCCTTTTTCTAGATAAAATATAGGGTCCCTCAGAGAATACACGTCTGCCATTAAAATAGTCTATCCACTCTCAATAACAGAGGAAACCTGCTCAGACAATTGCTAGATGACAGCCACTGGAGGAGGGTTCAAGATCTGTAAGACCAATTTCAAACTCGTGATACCAGTAATACTATGGACAATGCCTAGAAGTGATGTGAGGAAAAGCATTTTTTGGAAGGGAGGGTAAAGGGAATCATTTTGGTTAAGGACATAGAGTCTGCTGGATCAGACTACTGGTCCATCTAGTCCTGCATGGTGTTGTATACTGTGTCTGACCAGTTACCCAAGAGGGTTAAACAAAGAGGTGGAGGCTCTCCCTTGCTGTTGCCTCCCCGCTTTGGTATTTAGAGGTTTATTGTCTGTATATGGAGGATCATTTCAGTTACTGCAGTTAGTAGCCATTGATGGACTTCTCTTCCGTGAATCTGTCCAATCTCCTTTAAAAGCTATTTATTCTTGTGGCCATCCCTACCTGCACTTGTAGTAATTCTCACAGTTTAATTGTGTGGTGGAAAATGGTGTCAATTCATAGCTGTCTTATAATGATCCCTGCTGTAGTTTTAAGGGCAAGAGACTAACAGAAGTGGCGTGCTATTGCCTGCCTCTCCAACCACCTTATTTGGAGATCTCCCATCCAATTACTAACCTAAGCTTAGCTTCCAAAATCTAACAAGAGCAGGCTTGCCTCGGCTTTCTAGGTCAGGGCCACAATTTAGTTACTTACTGCAAAAAGAATTATATTCTTTTGTCTTGTATTTGTTGCCAATCAACTTTGCTGAGTGCCCCTGAGTAGAGATGGGCACGAACTAGAAAAAACCCGAACCATGCGGTTCGTGGTTCATCACATTTCATGAACCACGAACTTTCACATACCTGCCTTGGTTTGTTTGGTTCGTGAAAACGTCACATCCAGGTCAGCAAATTGTCACTTCTGGGCCAGCAGAAGGCCACTTCCAGGTCAGCAGAAGGTCTGCAGGAAGTCCATCCCCTGTTGCCTAGGAAACTGGTTAATCAGCACCAGGCTGTCTGCAATGATGAACCAAAAAGCAAACCAAATGAACCAGCCTAAAGTTCGTGGCGGTTCATCAGAAAGGGGCTCTGATGAACTTCTGGTTCGCGAGCCATGAAACGGCCTGGTTCGTCATGAACTTTGGTTTGTATTTCAGTTCAGTTTTCATCAAGCTATCCACTACAGCCCCAAGGTCTCTTTCAGTCTTTGGTCTCAGCCATTTTAGAACCCATCAGTGTATATTTAAAGTTAAGACTTCTTTCCAGTGTGCATCACTGTACACTTACTAACGTTGAACATCATCTGCAATGTTGTTGTACACTCACTCAATTTAGATAGATATTTCTGTAGCTCTTCACAATCTTCATTGTGTTTTGCCATCCAGAATACTTTGGTATCATTTGCAAACTAGGCCACTGCTAGAGTTTCCAGGTCCCTCTACTTCCTGGGTAGGAGGTAGGAGGCCCGACACCATCCTTGTCCTTGTCCTTCTCTTGTGCGTGAGCTCGCTCCTGGCCCATATGATGATGTCACTTCCAGGAAGTGACATCATCATGTGAGCCACGAGCAGCACTGGGAGTGCTCTGGTGCTCCACAGGGGCCTGATTTGGGTCTGAATTGGGCTCAATTGGGCCCCTGTGTAGCGTGGGAATGCTGCTGCACTCCACAGTGGCCTGATTTGGCCAAAATCCAGTCCAATTCGGGCTACTGTGGGGTTCAGGAGCGCTCCTGTGCTCTGCAGCAGCCCTACTTGGGACTGAACCAGGCCACTGCAGTGCACAGGAGCACACCATGCCACCTGGGAGCACGCCCCGGGAGGTGCATTTTCCCCACTGGCCAGGTAGGTGGAGGGTGGGAGCAGGGGACTGGCAACCCTAGCCACTACACTGCTCACCCACAATTGCAAATCATTTATAATTTTTAGAACTATGCTTCCTGCACGGGCAAAACTTAGTATAGATTGGGGAGGTGATGCAGAGAGGAAGGAAAGAGAAGATAAATCTTCCATCAGTAGATCTGCACTTGTGGATGAAGTGGGGAGATTTCAACCATCTCCTTCTCCCTCTTTATTCCAGCTTCCTCTGGGATTTGTGTGTGTGTTTTGTTACCATTAGATTCTAGGAATGCTCTTTCCCATGTCTGAAAAGGACTGCAAGCAGGAGGAGGAAACACAGGAAAATCAGTGCACTGTTCTCTGCCAATTATTTCAAACTAATTATTTAGAAGAAAATGGCAGCGGATAATTCATTATCTTTCTGTAAAGATCATTTAAGTACACTCCAAAAAAGAAATATAAAACAATGATAAGTAACTGTATCCTAAAGTAGATCGAAAACCGAAATTGGCATGCATGAAAGGTACACCAACATTGTAACAGGTAAAAGCAGTGAAGTTATGCAGGAATCTCCTTACCTCCTCCATGCAACATAACATCGGCTCCCTTAAAGAAGTAAAAGCACCAGATGGGCCTTCTTCGGGATGATATCCCACAATTAGATGCTACTACAATGATTTTTTTTTAGGTAGTCAACAGCATAACTTTGATTGATGGGCACACAGAAAAGAGTTTCAGATGATATTTTTAGCTACCAGACAGGTTTATATGGAAGAATACAAATCTTAAGATACTCAGGTTGTAGAATTAAATGGTTTTGTAGATGATGATCACCAATTCTGGGTTAATAATTTAGCAGCCATGTGCTTAGCTAGTTATGGTTTCCAGACGTGCTCCTAATAGCACCATACTCAACACATTTTAGTACTCAAGTTTGAAAGTTTCTAAAATGTGGGTAACTTTGAAGAGTGATCAGGTGCTTCATGCATTTCTTTATTATCCTCAAACAATTCAGAATTTAGGAGCACCTAAGCTATAAATACAATAAAGGCAGAGTGTACCCCATCCAGAGCAAGTTTAATACCTCCCCCATGGCTGGCAGAGCCACCTACCAACAGAATTTCCTTTTTATAGGGCTCCCCACTTTCTGTTACTGATAGCAACACTTTAACCACATGGTTGCAGATGGAGGAATTTAGGATGATTGTTTTGTGGTCAGTGTCTTGACCTAGGCACACTTATTTCACTCCTCTGTAATCCCTGCATAGGTTAATTCTAGCTACATAGCCTGTTAAGTAAATGGACTCTGTAGATGGAGGAAAGCATTCATTCAGCAGAAGAGAGACTCCTGGTATTCCAGTTAAGCTTTGCTCATCCTCTGCTACATTCCAGTCTTGTTCTATTTGCTGTTTGTGCTGGTGGTGGTCTACTGGCATAGCGGTTCTACTAAAGTGTACAGCTGGTAAAACAGTAATATTGTGCCAACATAATGATGTGTTTTTTGGGTGTAGAGGAATTCAATAGCAAACCTATCCTGCCCAGTAAGTGTGATTTAACAATATAATTGCTTTGTTTTCACTTTTGCTTAGTTTGAACATCAGTGTTGCAAATGCCTTTTGTTGCACTTATTTATTCCTCTAACAGTAATGGCTTTTAGCCAGTTTGGTGTAGTGGTTAAGAGCAACAGGACTTTAACCTGGAGAGCAAGTTTTGATTTCCCACTCCTCCAATTGAAGCCAGCTAAGTGATCTTGGGTCAGTTACTTCCTCAGAGCTTTCTCAGCCCCACCTACCTTACAGGGTGATTGTTGTGAGGATAATAGCAACACACTTTGTAAACTGATCTGAGTGGGCGTTAAGTTGTCCTGAAGGGAGCTATATAAATCAAATGTTGTTGTTATATTGTGACACAATTTTTTTGGCAAATAAGTGCTGTTTGGATTCTTGCTTTTTTATGGATGTGTGGAAAAAAGGTTTATAATGTGTTAAATTCATAGCCAGATGATAAAGTTTCAGACATCAAGAATGTAATCATTTATTTTTAGACATAACCTTGCTTACATTTTCTCAGTAATTAGGCATAAACGTACCTTAAGTCAAGTGCAAATACAACTGATTGGAATTGGCTAAGTGTAAAAATCATGACAAGTTTCTAATCCCTGTAGTTCCTAAAACTAGCAAATATTTGTGTGGTCACATATTATAAAATCCTTTTTTTTTTTGCTTTACCAAGAGTTTACAATTGGCTACCCTAAAGTACATCCATTTCTCACTGTCACCTCCCCTTCCGCTAGCTAGGCCAAACAGAGCATTCTATATTTTTTTCTTCTAGCAGGCCCTCCCCGTATTGGGAAACAGTTAGGCTCTTGCATCTCTGCAGAGATTATTGAGGCAATTACAATATAAGAAGTTGTCCATTTAAGATGGAAATTGAAACATTCGACCAGCGATGGCGAACCTATGGCACGTGTGCCACAGCTGGCACGC
Organism: Eublepharis macularius; assembly: GCF_028583425.1. NCBI lineage: Eukaryota > Metazoa > Chordata > Lepidosauria > Squamata > Eublepharidae > Eublepharis > Eublepharis macularius. Next base: position 85,584,637 of record NC_072796.1, on the reverse strand, counting down.
AGAGCCCTCTTTGTGGGCACGCGAGCCAAGTCACCAATTGCTAGGTCCAGGGCTCATCTGGAGGGGGAACGCCTGGAATGGTGTTCTAGTAGCTCTGAGCAGAGATCACATGGGTTTTGGCCCTGCCCACGTGATTCCTTTTCCTCAAGGCTGCCTCCCTGCTGCCTGTCTCTTTAGCAGCAGGAAGCGGAAGCAGCAGCCGGGCTGCTGGGGCTGGCTTTCTAAAGAAGAGTAAGCTGCTTTGATTTAACTTGCTTTACTTTCAGTCGTGGCTCTTGAATGAGAGAGAGTGCTTGCAAGCAGGGCTGCTGGTGTAAAGAAGGGCAAACTGCTTTGATTTAACTTGCTTTACTTTCAGTCGTGGCTCCTGAGTGAGAGAGAGATGTTAATTAGTTTGGACAACTGTATGAGTTGTTTTTTTCTTAACTAAAACCTCAGTATTCAGGTTTAATTGCACTGTTGGCACTTTGAAAGAAATAAGTTGGTTTTGTGTTGCAGTTTGGGCACTCGGGCTCAAAAAGGTTTGCCATCACTGCATTAGACATTAGATTATACACAAATAAATAGTAGTCTAACTAACATGCCATAATTCTGACAAATCAAATTCTAGATAAACTGTCATTGCTCAGTTCTTTATATAGTGTCCTCATTCAGCACCAGCTGTAGTCTCCATGTTGTCTTCAACGGGAGACCTATGTAGAGTGCATTACAGTAGTCTGTTCTCAAAGTCATTGGACCATGGATCCAGTTGGCCAGATAAGCTGAGTCATGGTAGGGGCCATCTTCCAGACTAAACTAAGGTGGAAGAAGGCCAATAAAATAATTTCTTCTGAAAGCTTGTCTGAATATAACATTTAAACATCACTTGATTGATTGAATATTTCAGTTCAAGTATTTTTTGCTATTGGAACATAAAATTAACAGTGGGGTACTCTTTTGTTTACTAAATATAAATCAAAGTAACACTACACCACACTCTAAGGTATTTCACATTTTCCAGACATTTTTCCTGTTCTAATTTTTTGGGGGGATATTGGCATCACTGCTGGTAACCACAAGCAGTAGATTGTTGTGAAAGGAAAAAATTATTAATTTATGGTGCATGTAGAAGAGAAAGGTTCATGTGACTTTCAGGATCTCCTGGTCTCTTTTCTGTAACTACAAACAATGGTTTCTTTATGGGTGAACTGCACCATAATGTGCTTCTCTTCTTGCCTGATTTGAGTACAACAGTAACCTGGGCATGTGTGAAAATGATAATTACTCAATATGTAGGTGCTATCCATAATGCAGCTTAGTCCTTTGTTATTAGAAGATGAATACATTTTGTCTGTGTAAGAAATAAACAGTTGGAGCAAGCCTACTAACTGTTGCCATGGAAAATGATTATGTAAGCAAGCATTTGATAACTCCACCAAAATTAGCAAATTTCCTATTAATGTGCTGAGACTGAAGGGAGTAACCAAGTTTATGGAAGCACTTATATGGAGTTAAGGAATAATAATAAATGTCCTTGGATTGAGTACATCATAGAAAAATTGCTCAAAGTCATGATACTGGTCTCACTAATTGTGTTTAACTGTTTCATACAGTCATATGAGCTAAGTTTTAATACAAAATTGCAGCAATTGCTTATTAGGAACATATAACATAGTCATGTATTTTTATTTCTCCTATATAGGAGTATATATAGGAGTATATATATTCTCCTATATACTGTTGAATATCTAGTTTCCAAAAACTTTTTTTTTTAGTTATGATAGGCTAGAGAAGACGTCCCCAACCTTTTTACCCTGTGGCACCTTTGGAATTCTGTCACAGGGTAGTTGTTGGTCTCTAAGGTGCCACTGGACTCAAGTCCTGCTGTTCTTCTGCTGACCAACATGACTACTTACCTGAAACTATCTAATAGTACTTCTCCAGCATTTCAGGAAGAAGCTCTACTTAGCAGGAAGCCCTTTAAATTTGTTAGAAAATATTTTTTTGCATACATACAGCTTATCTTCAGTCACACAGTGAATATCTTTGTGTTGTGGTAGCAGGCAGCTGCTGGTGAAGCAATATTTTCTTGAATCTGCATAGCCAATCAGAAGTCCTCCTGGGCAAAAGTCCCACCTTCCCTGCCCACTTACCCAAAACAATTGTTTGCAGGAAAGATGCTGGCAGGTGCTATTGTGGCCCCAATGTTGGGAATCACTGGGCTAGAGAGTTAGCAACTTATGATACCTAGCTCAGCTGATAGTTTCAGGTGGGTTGCCATATTCGTCTACAGTAGAACAGCAGGTCCAGTGGCATCTTAAAGACTACCAGGAATTTCAGGGTATAAGCTTTGGAGAGTTAAAACTTGCCCATGATCTGATGAAAGGAGCTTTGACTCTTAAAAGTGTATACACCCTGAATATTTTATTAGCCTTTAAGGTGCCCCTGGAGTCAAATCTTGCTGTTTCAGTTCTGCAAGTCATTTATAGATTCTCTAGAGAGCAATTTTGCTTTGCCTTTAGTTTCAAAAAATGAAAAAAATATTGTTACTGGCAACCAACACTTAGTTTTGATAATATCCTGTAATAATTTACTGTTTGTTTGAACCTTAAACCTTTGGCTTTGGACCTTAAATTCAGCTCTTTACGTTATTTTAAACTTATACCTCAGGAGAGCTCTACTCACAGCAAACACACTTTTTAATTTCACTCACACAGAGATTAGGTATTCTCTGCTTTACCCAGGCTTATACCTTGAGAACACCTTTTCTATTTTGTTTGGGTGACCTGTATATTTTTGCTTCCCTAAAAGGTTTCTCTGCCACCAAAGGCTTTTGCCTTAGTTTTCTTCTGTTTAACGGGCACTAGAGGAAGGTTTTGTTATGGATGATAGTTTGACAGAACGATAAGCATGTGAGGTTGGTTGTGAGGTAAAAAAGGATATTTTTCTTCTTAAACAAAAATAGAATGTATTAATAAGTACATAAGTGTGATTGCTGAGTTTTAATAAGCACATTTGTTTCAGATTAGTTCTTAAGTTTGGCAGTTTTAAATATAATCTCATTTTAAAGGTATTTTCATAGATTCAGTCATACAGGCTAATTTTCCACACAGGTCTTCACCAGCAGAATAAACTCTCATCCACACAGACATAGATTCACTCAGGCCTTTCCACACAGCTTGCCTGATTTAGATTAATCACTCTCTCAGATATATATAAACAGCCTGACTTAAGACAGAATTTCTCAGAACACGACACAGATACAGACTGTCTCAGGAACATGTAGTTTCATTGAACTTATCAGAACAAACACTTTCTCTCAAACACATAGACAGTTCAGGCTACACACAGATTGCCTGACTGAACTAGCATAAAACCCCTTTCAGGTTGCCTCTTTTGCCCAGAATGGATACTTTGCCCACTAGGTTCAACTGCTGTCCAATCAGATTACACTCCACTTACCCATCTGCCCCCCTCCTTCTTTCCTCAGAGGCCTGCATTTTAACTAACAGCTTCAAAAAACCCACATTAGCAAGTAGAAATAAAATCTAAACTATTTAAATGCAAAACATTACAAACATACTCCTTGGTTTTCAAGCATATTCAGAGAAATAGCCCTAGGATACAAAAGCCAAGAATACAGATTTTCTTTATCCTCTCTCTGATGCTAGTATGTTGATTTTTTTGGTCATAGGTACCTTTTTATTTGGCACTTGCACACATGAGAAAATGTATGTAACACTACTTATTGTACTTTGCTTATGCTAAATCTATTGAGACAAGATTTTAAAGCAAGGTCCTAGGAGTGGGGCAGTCCTTACTTTTGGGATATAGCTCCTCCCTTCCAAAGGCAGGGTCAGTCAGCTTATTTTGATCCTGGAGGGGAGGGGCTTGTCCCTGGAATCACCAGTCTTTCTGGCCCTGCCATTTGAGCAGGACGTCTTCAGCAACACTCTGCAGAGCTCAGCGATCCTGGTGAAGAAGAAACTGCCAGAGATGAGCCGGGCGTGGCAACGCATGCCTGTAATCCCAGTACTCAGTGAGGCCGAGGCCACAGGCAGTGTGGAGCTTGCAGGGGAAAGGAAAGTCCCTACCGCCTACCCCACCCCCATTTTACTTGGAGTGACGGCAAGCATTAGAGCAGGAGGTCCCTAGGTTCTCCTAGATTACATAGCCACAACTGCAAAACTCCACCGAGGTTCCCCACCTTCAGGTTGAGAGGAACCCCCCCCCCCTCAGATGACCAGAGGGTGCGGTGTTTGAGTCCGCGGTAGCCTGTTGTAGAGACTGATATTATCGGGAACTCCGTCAGGCTTGGAGGGAACAGCCTCCAGCAGCAGCAGAGGACCTGCTCCAACCCTGGCAGCCCCGACTGAACTGTGGTAAGACTGATCCTGCAGGTAACGGGGACAGTGAAAGGAAGGAGGGAAGAGAAAAGAGTAGCAGAAGCCTCAATGCCAGCTTGCCCTAAATAAAAGGGAGCCCTCCTTTATTTCTTTTTCAACCGGGACTTGTGAAGTATGCTTTCACTTTCATTTCTCCTTTTGGAGGCCCAAGGGCCTGCATGGCAGAATGTCAGAAAAGGCAGGCCTAGCTACCTCCCAGACCTCAAAGAGTGTAAGCCTGTGGCCTAGACTTTCCAAACTGCCAGGCCTCAGCCCCTTCCTGGGCCTCTCAGCAGGCCAGTGAAAGAGAAATGCCCAGGGGACTGGACCCATCAGGCAAGAATGCCTGGAAAATGTTCTGCTGGTGGTATGTCAGCAAAGGCAGGCCTAGTCTCCTTCCAGGCCTCGGAGCGTGCAAGCCTGCAACCTAAACTTGCTGAGCTCCCAGGCCTTGGCCTACTCCCGGGCTTCTCAAGAGACTAGTGAAAGGGAAAAGGTCTTGGGTTTGCATCCACCAGGCAAGGAAGCCTGAAGTTAGTTGCTGTAATGTTGAGGTTAAGTGCTGTAATGTTGAGGTTAAGTGCTGGGCCCAATCATTACCCTGCTGGTTCGAGTCCCATAATTGCTTGAACTCGGTGGTTGACCTTGGGTAAACCAGTCTCAATTACCTAGCAGTTCTGGGGGAATAATGATAATTCTGACCTTATCACATCTCCTGACTTAGTTAGTCCAGGCAAGCCAGATCTCATCAGATCTCAGTACCTCAGCAGAGTTGGCCTTGGTTAGCAATTGGATGGGAGACCTCCAAAAAAGAACAGTGTTACAGAGGCAACTATGACTGGATGACATTTTCCACCACTAAGGGGAAAGAAATTACATGCCCCCTATTTACATAGTCGCAGCTATAGTTACTATTTGACGAATGAACTGGCATGGCCCAGGATGGAAATAAGAAATTCAAAGAAGTCCTGAAGGTACACCAATAAATAATCTAGCGGCTGGACTCTCAGATGGGCAAGAGAGGCATTCCAGTGTGGGGGTCTGACTCCAGATAGGTAAAGGGGTTCCCCCCATATTAAAGAGAAGGCAAGGGCCATTAAGAGCACATATCTCTGTTAAGCCTTCCACCTGAGGACCCTGAGCTATCAGTTTTCTCCCTCAGCTAAGAAGAAAGGAGAGCTGTTAAAAGACGTGAAAATTCCCCAGCAGGTCTTCCTCAGGAGCCGTACCCTAGAAGACTCCCTAAGGTGATGAGGATCCTGGAGTCTTCTCCCTTAAGGTCTAAGGGGTTGGAGAGAATCCTCCCTAGAATCAGGAATAACCCCATCAGGGATTCCTTTCCAGTAGTCTCTCATACTTGTAGAGGTCTAAGAGGCACGGCAACAAAAACCACAGACACCGCATCTTGGGGTTAAAAGGAGGCCACAACTTTATTGGAACACAATTTATGGAGCATTGATGATGCATAGGGAGCATTGGCTGACCCACCTGCCAGCTGATGAAATGCTGCGCCCCCTCAGCCTATTGCTGAGGTCGGGGGATCGATGAGTGGCATATACCCCTGTGGGCATCCTCTGCCACTAAGAGTGAGTATGCCCCGGCAGCCCCTGTTAGGAGCGTACCACCATACTCACTCCCATGGTTCCTTATGGGAATCCTTTTACTGAGGAGACTGGGCACACAGGCCTTTGTCTCTCCCCAAAAGGATCTGATTCCAATGCCCAAACTGCCGGCTTAAAGTTGTGACAAAGCTAAGGAAAATACAAAAACATACACAGCATGCAGCTAAACAAGAGCTGTGCTGTTTCTGAGAATTCACTGAGGAAAGTGTCAGCATGCACTCATGATAGAACTACTAACATGTCTGGATTTCAAGTTAAACTTTCTAACATTAAAAAAACTGAACTCTTATATTATCAAACATCTTATAGTTTAATAATTTTGGCAAAGTTTTTCACATTTAAACAATGGACATCTTCTTGAATATAGGTTGTATATGTCTATATTACACATAGAGAGCCAGTTTGGTGTAGTGGTTAAGAGCGCGGGACTCTAATCTGGAGGAGCTGGATTTGGTTCCCCACTTCTCCACTTGAAGCCAGCTTGGTGACCTTGGGCTAGTCACAGTTCTCTGGAGCTCTCTCAGCCCCACCCACCTCACAGGGTGTTTTGTTGTGGGGATAATAATGACATACTTTGTAAACCGCTCTGAGTGGGCGTTAAGTTGTCCAGAAGGGCAGTATATAAACCGAATGTTGTTGTTATAGGAGTTATTATATAATGCACTAGATTGTCTTTATGTTCATATAACATGTTTTGAGTGAATGAAACCTTGTCTTAAGTATTTCAACTCATTCCAAAAGAGATTATTTCTCATGAGATTTTTTTTTCCAGTGCGCCCCAACATTTGCCTTTTTTTCAAGTGGAAAAAGAAAAAAAGAAAAAGGTTCTCCTACCCACCCCGGCAGGGTGGATTTGATTTAAATCAAATCAATTTAAATCATGATTTAAATCACTAGTCAGTAAGACTAGATTTAAACCATGGTTTTCTACATAAAGACTCATTCTTTTCTACATAAAGACTCCTCACACTTAGTTTCTTGTCCAGATCTATTCTACTCCGAACAATCTTCTATTCGTTGAATTTTTTTTTTAAATTTAGCACTTAAGAGGTAAGATTTGCAAAGAAACAATGGGATGAAGGTCTTTTTCTCAACTGTATATGTTTATTTTATAACCTTTTTGCTATGAGGAAGAGACGTGATCTCTGTAGACACAAATTCACAGTTCTGAGAACTGTAAAACCAAGCATCTGTGATAATATCTACTAGATAGAAAAATTGCCTAATAATCTTACAGAAACCTCTGGAAGAGCATGACATTGTGAATGGATTAATGGAAGTTGTTTACCAAAAATTTAAACATTGCATGAATATACAGCCTCATACTGCATAATTAAAAACTAATCCTTATTTCATGATGATAACCTTTGGACTATAGAAAACTATCTTTAGATAGATTTTTCCTCAAAAAACATTTTATTTAAAAAATCCAATTTAAATTTTTAAAAATCCGGTTTAAATAAGAAAAATCCAATTTTTTAAAATTAATTTATTTTTAAATCGTTGATTTTTTTCCACCCTGCACCCCGGCCTTCACATCAGTATGTCTAAGGCAAGGAATGCATTTTGTTATCTATAGCTTCTAGTAAGCATTCAGTGGCCATCATCACATGAGCTTCTATTTAGCGTAAAAATGGCGCAATTTCCCGGCAAACTCCCACCTTATTCCAACACTGATGCGATTTTCTCTCTTCTGCTTTGTGCTTGATAGTTGCGATATTTTGCGCCTCAGTGTGAATGCCTCACATCGATGTTTTTCACCTCGCCACGCCATAGGCCCACCCTTTTTTTCTCTCCTCAATCCCAGAATCCATTTCTCCCGCGACTCCCCCTTTTTTTATTGTAATAATGTCCTTATATCGCTATAACGACATCACACAATGAAAATTTTCTGCTGAAGAAAACAAGTAAAAATGACTGAATTGCCATTAGAGAAATTTTTATTTTAACCCAAAACCACACCTCGCTAAAAATGGCCGTGTTCAGTAATTTTCCGGGTTTTTTTTAATTACGATGTTATAGCGATATAATGCCTTTATTTTTTTTGTGCGGGAAAATTTTAAACTCCGCAACCGTTCTATCCGACTTCCGCTTTCAGTTTTGTGTTACCGAGAGGATCTTAGGCGCAGAAGACTGCAGCCTCATCCAGCTGACAACAACTTCAGTTGTGCACACGGATTTCAGATTATTCAGGAAACAGCAGTAGATTAGGAAGCTAATGTTATTCCGTTATAGCGGAATTAAACGCCAAAATTTTTTTTGAAAAAGGGGGAGGAGCTGCTTCTGTGCCCATTAGAGAGAACGGCACAGAGCGCTTAGGTGTGGACAGCTGGGAGCGCGAAGAAACACAAGGTGACCCAAAGAAACGTTGCTGTGCCAATATCAGCGATGACGCTATATGCTGTAAATTTAATGGAACAGATGCCCGTGTGATGATGGCCGGTGTCTTTTACTTGGTGACAAAGAACTAGACACAGGAGTTCTACAACCAAGTAAAATCTCGGATTTATTAATAATGTGTTCCCCATGGGTTCCACCCTTGAAGATAATTCAGCAGCTTCAGCAGTTGCAGAATTTCAAATTGTCTCTAATGGAAGCTAAGCATGATGAATATTACACCAGTTCTTAAATAGCTGTACTGGCTCTGATTTACTTCTGTGTTCTATTCAAAGTGCTAGTTAATGCCTTAAAATCTCTATCTTGTGCTTATCCTAAGTAAAGAAATGCCTTTTCCAGTATGACCATTCCTGGTCTCTAATATCTATAAGAGATACTTTACTATAGTGTTCAACGTTATCTCTTTTGTGGAGATTTCAGTTGCAGTATTTCTATTCCATGAGATTCTTCTAGTTCTAGACAGCAACCCAAAGCATTGTGTAAGTAATATTTCCAGTGGTAGGTTGAAGGGGCTCAGTTGACTGTTCCTCCTGGCATCACCCCTTCTGGGGTTGATGATGGTCTTAGAATTGAGAGGGGAGGGGATTGTCATCCCCAGATTCTTGTTCCTTTCACTGGCTCTGTCTTGTCACAGCTCATGGAGACTCCTCACAGGGGATTTCTCACTGGACCAAGCCCCTTTAAAATGTACTGCAGCAAGCTGTACAAACAATTGATCTACAGGCCATAGAGATCAGCTTTGGAGACTGCTTTGGAGAGTGGACTCTATGGCATTATACACTGCTTGAAGTCCTTCCCCTTCACAAACTTCACACTCTCCAAGCAGAGCCCCCCAAATCTCCAGGAATTTCTCAACCTGGACCTGGCAACCCTAGCTGCTGTGGCTATTTCTGCAGTCCCACCTTGGCTTTCAAGCTGCTATGGGATGTTTCTGACCTGCTGTGAAAGCGGTGATGTCCCTTTAAGGGAAGCTGTCCCATGGAAACTCGGCCTTCCTGCGGTAGTAGTTTCCCAGTTACTCTTGGGATTCACCCAGTACTGGACAAGGTATTTTTTCTTTAGCTGATCAGCTTGATTTATAATGTTATTTTTTAAATTTCTGTTTAATTGGTTTAATTATTTTGAATAATATGGATTCAGTTTGTTAGGAATATGCAATACAGAGGATCATGCATCAATTCAAGCCGTAGAGTTAAATATCTTTTTGCCTGAGGAATATTATTAAATTGATTCTTGTATATGGAAATGTATTTCTGGGGTATTCTACAGCATATTTTAGAACAGCTAGTAGAATAAATTTAACCTCTTTCTACTTTTTATCCCAAGGATGGTTGTACATTGCCAGATACTTGGTTTACTAGAAGCCTATTGAAATTCTCAGGAGCATTCTCTAACATCTAAGTATATATTTGTAATTGATACATAAATTTGGTGTCATAAGTTTCAGCTGAATGAGAATGCGCTGAAATAAAGAATGATGGTTATATTTCTAAAATTAATTTCCTTTCCTGAGGATAGGAAGAGAACCAGTGCATCTGCATAGGTTAAGTAGGGAACCAGGAAATTACAATCCTGTTGGACAAATGTTAATTCTGTGTATATTCATAAAAAGCATTGTTTAAGCTAAAAACGTTAAGCATATAGAAAAGCAAGCCTTGCTAAAGAAGAATCAGTAAAGAATCTGCAAAAGGGAGTCCTTCCTCAGAAGTCTTTTGGAGATATTTGAGAATTCAATGAAAGTATACATAGGGCTGATCTAGTAAATGGCTTCCCAAATCTTTTGATTATCATCAGAGAGTGCTGGGTAAAAGTAGTAATATCCAATAAAAACTAAGTTCCTGTTCTAGATCAACAGGTTCAAGGAAGCTGAGAATAAGAATAAATTGAGGAATCTAGGGTATCTCAAGGACTGGGATTGGAATCTGTGCTGTTAAATTATACAAATGTTTTGGTGTGTAGTGAGAACAATTATGTAGACACCAAATTGTTTGAGGTAATTAAATAACAGATGAGCAGTGCAATCCTAATTGGTGCCGTGGTGGAGGTGTACGCCTGCATAACTTCTGCAGCGTTAGTCTTCTCCTTAAGGACTTCCCACAGGGAGAAATGCCAATGGGTGAATCTGGCTAGGCACAGGCAGGAGAGCAAACTCTCCAGCATCCATAGAAATATCAGCAGCTTCTGTTAATTACATATCAGCTGCCATTAACAGTTCTGTGAGTGGTGGCTGCAGTACAGACAATCTTCAGCTGCAAATGCAGCCAATGCCTCTTAATGCCACTCCTCATCGAAAGCCAGCGAACAGGGTTGAAAGATCTTGCCACTGCAGCTCCCTGACAGAGGCACTTGGCTTGAGAAGCCTTCTCAGCCTAGAGGGGACACCCACCCCATTGCTTGTGAGGGCCTGACTGATAGCAAAAGTGCCATCCACTCGCAAACACCCATTTTGAGTTGCAAACACCCTTTCCCCAGAAAAGTAAAAACAGGAGGGCAAAGGAACCAAAAAGACCTAGACCAGACTTGAACTATCACCCCCTGACACTCAGGACCAGTTCCTAAGCCCCAGAGTCTTAGGAGGTTCTTAAGAGACATGCCAGCAGGCATTAGACATCCTGCTGCAACTCTGATGTCTGAATTGATTAAGATGAACAAGGAAAGAGATCTTGTTTGTTTGGCTAGCTCGTTGAAAAGTTCAGTTTGCAGTAACAGTGTAAAAAGATAAATTCATTGTAGCAGAGTATTAGAAAAGGAAGTGAGACAAATAGCCAGTACTGTAATGATTTTTTTTTTAAAAATTGTGTTATGGCTGCACTTGAGATAGTGTGTACAGTTCTGATCAACAGACCTTGTAAAAGGTATCCTAGAAATAGAAAAGTTGTAGAAAAGGACATACAAAAAGATCAAAAGATTGGAGCATTTTCCCCATGAGGAAAGAAGCCATGAACATAGGGTTGCCAGGTCCCCTCAACCTCCCACCAGGAGGTTGAAGACCTGGCACTCACCTTGCTGGGGAGCGTGTGCGCAGTGCATTCCTGGCAAGCATGATGATGTCACTTCCAGGAAGTGACATAATCGTGCAACCACCCTGGGAGTATGCCAGTGCTCCACAGGGGGCTGATTCAGGCCCAATGGACCAGCCTCCCCAACTCACCTGTTCAGTGGGCTGGGAGGCAGCCAGGAGCCGTCGGAGCCCCCATCAGAGTCCCTGAGATAGACAGGGCTGCTGCTGAGACCTGCTGGGTGGCAGCAAGGGAGACTGCAGAGACCAGCTGGGTAGTGAGCAAGGAAGCTGCCGCAGCGACCAACTGGGCAGCAGGGGAGGAAGCCACTGCTGGGACCAGCTGGGTGGCAGGAGGAGACGCCACCATGCAGGCCAGTGGGGCGGTGAGCAAGGAAGTTGTCCCAGCACAAGCTGTCTGGCAGCTAAGCCCCGGGGCAGCGGCAGAGGCTGGGATGGAGACACCCAAATCCCAGCAGGGCAAAAGTGGCAGGTGGAGACCAGCCAGCCCTGCCCTCCAGTGGGGCTTTAAGAGCCTGGGCAGAGCTAGGGGTGGCAGCCAACCCCGGATTGGGCCACTGTGGAACGCAGGAGCACTGTCATGTGCTGCAGTGTCCTAATCCAGGCCAAAACAGGCCCAATCCAGGCAGCTGTGGCAAACAGGAACGTATCCATACCACCTGGGAGCGTGCATGGGAGGCGTGCTCCCCCCACTGGCCAGGAGGGCGAGGGCGGGGAACTGGCAACCCTACATGAACAGAATAGATAGTTCTTTCTACAAACCTGGGAAAAGCCCCAGGATTGCAGAAATATCTGAAATCTAACAATAAATACATTGGGGGATTAAAACCTACCAAAATAATAAATGCAGTGCCTATAGCTTTAAGGAATGAATGTCCTCTTGGTGGTAATTGTGGGGGTTGCCAGCATTGAAGCCTTAATTTCTGTCAGTAAAAGGCAGGGGGAAAGGCAACCCTTTCCAGGGCTGTTTCAGCCTTTGAGGGAGGACTTATCAGGACCAAGCCTAGCAGCAGTCACAGAACAAATCGATACTATGCAACTTGCATGATTAACCCAGATATGGCTGTTTGCTACTATTCAACAGCAGCCACCACAAGAAAACCAATATTGGTAGAAGTTTGAGTTTCAGACTAGATTCTGGAAGACCGAGTTTACAATCCCCACTTTTCAGTGAGGTATAATACAATACAGTCCACTCTCCAAAGTAGCCCTTTTGTCCAGGCAGAACCAATCTCTGTAGTCTGGAGATCAGTTGTAATTCCAGAAGATTTCTAAGCCCCAGCTGAAGTTTGGCAACTTTACATGGAAACTTACTGGGTGACCTTGGGCCAGTCACATTCTCAGCCTAATCTACCTCACAGGGTTGTGGGGATAAAATGGAGGAGAGGAAAATGATGTAAACTGCTTTGATTCCCCATTGTGGAAAAAGGTGGGCTATACATGAAATAAATAATAAATAAATAGCTGGCAGAGGGTAGGTAAAAGATAGGTTGGTTGGTGGGAGGGAAAGAGGAAAGGAAGCAGGAAAAGATGAGACGTTATGGGGGCTTTCAGGGAAGGGAAAGAAGGAAATAATGCAGGAAGTCTTTGCGGGTCCCGCCGTTGTAAGAATCTAAATAGAATACAATATACAGAGGATTTTTTAAAAACAAGTTGTAGATTGAAACTCTGAAGGGAAGGCAGCATGGTATAGCCTGTCTGATCAGATCTTGGAAGCTGAGAGCCAAGCTACAAGTGACGCCTTACACAGGTTGGACACTTGTTAGCTTCCCTCAAGTTTTGATGGGAAATGTAGGCATCTTGGTTTTACAGCTTGGCTCTCCATTACAGCTGCAAGACCAGGATGTGCCTACATTTCCCATCAAAACTTGAGGGAAGCTGACAAGTGTCCAACCTGTGTCAGGCGTCACTTGTAGCTTGGCTCTAAGTGGGGTCTCTGTTCTTGGATGTGTGTGTGTGTGTGTGTGTGTGTCACCAAGGAAGACTTTGCAGCAGAAGGCAGTGGCAAACCACCTCTGCTTTTCACTTGCCCTGAAAGCACCTTGCTGGGGTCGCCTAAGTCTGTTGCAACTCGATGGCATGTATGTAGATGGAAACATTTTTTTTTAATTCTGTTCATTTCTTGACTGGTGCAATTCTTCCTGCACCAATTTTGCTACGGAGTTGGTAAATTCACTGTCCTTTTTTTTTTAAAGGAGGACAGGGTAACCTAAGTTGATGGACAAGGCTGTTGCTTGAGCAATCTGAGGCTTAGTCCTAGTGTTTTGTTTATGATATTTCCCTGTATTTCCCCAATATCAGCACTGATACTAGGTTTTAGAATTACTGAAGGGTTCACTGCAATTCTGTATAATCCCTTGATTCGTTACAAGCAATATTTACTAGTGCCAGGCTCTTTAGCTAGTCTGCCAAAGACAGAACAACCCCATCCAGAGTTGGCTGACTAATATCACTTCCATCTTGTTTGGGTCCAGCATTAATTATACTGATTTGAAGGCAAAGTGCCAATTCCCAAGTCAAAAAGAGTCCAGTAGCACCTTTAAGACTAACCAATTTTAATGTAGCATAAGCTTTCGAGAATCAAGTTCTCTTCGTCCGATGCATGATACAGAGACCAGTCTCTGTATCATGCATCTGACGAAGAGAACTTGATTCTCGAAAGCTTATGCTACAATAAAATTGGTTAGTCTTAAAGGTGCTACTGGACTCTTTTTGATTTTGCTACCACAGACTAACACGGCTAACTCCTCTGCATCTAATTCCCAAGTCTGTAACTCAAGAGGCCTTTTTTAAAAAAAGAGCTTCTTCCTGAGGGGAATCAGTACTTAAGTTTGGAATTTATTATTTTTTAAAAGTAGATTTGTTTCATCTGAAACTGAAGTGCATATTTCTAAGATAACTTTATTTTCACCTATTTGCTTTTGAACTTTGTAAAGTTCAAACTCTCAGAATTTCCAGTGTGCATAAAACATTTGGGTTAATTCAAATGTAGTCATACTCCAAAATATAAACACAATTGAATATCATTTTAAAAAATACTCAGTGTTCTATGCATTAAATTAGCTATTTATGTCTGATGAAAATAAAAGCATATTGTTTTTAAAATCTTTTAGGATTCACTTGCAGTTGTTGATCTGCACAGAATTGGATCCTTTTCTACATGGAAACATCAACCAAGCATCTGCCAATGTATTTGCAAAGTTAATTGTGAATTATTGGACAAAATCATCATGGGAGGAGCTGTGAGTGCAGGAGAAGACAATGATGATTTAATTGATAATTTGAAAGAAGCACAATATATTCGCACTGAGAGAGTGGAACAAGCCTTCAGAGCTATTGATCGTGGTGATTACTATCTGGAAGGATATAGGGACAACGCTTATAAAGATTTGGCTTGGAAGCATGGAAATATACATTTATCAGCACCTTGCATATATTCTGAAGTAATGGAAGCCCTGAAACTTCAACCAGGATTGTCTTTTCTTAATCTGGGTAGTGGAACTGGCTATTTAAGCACTATGGTGGGATTGATATTAGGTAATTTCATTTTCCATTTTTATTAATAATCAACATGATAGACATAATTTTGGTAACCTTAGTTTTATAAACATGCGCTCATGAAACTTCCATTCAGTTTAGTATGTTTTTAATGGAAGTTCCAGTTAAATTGTTCAGTGTGTCTCAAATGCTTAAATTATTTTTATTTTTTAAACAATCTGTTTTGAAAGTTATAAATTAAACTGTATTTTATATTTGCCTCATTGTTTTAAAAATGAGATATTTTAAAATAGTCATGTTTAAAAGATATGGATAAGAATTCAGATAATATAGGAAAATGATTCTTAAAATCTTAAGTGATTTATAGATTTTGAATAGAAAGCTACACTGGAGATTATGCCTCATAAATAGGAGTAGGACATCTGACTCACTGCTCCCTCTTGTGGCGAACTGCTGTTTTCATGGGCACTTTAGTGGAATAAATTATGTGGATGCATACTCTGAGTGTTACTAGAGTAACTCTGTTTAGGATTTCACTGTAAAAGAATAAAAGGTTGCTTCAAAGGCCGTTTTAAAGGAAGCTGTCTCAGAATAAAGAGCTCTGCCAGAACAGAGATTATGAACCATTCATGCATTGACAAACTTTCCTAATAGTTTTTACCAGGGCTTTTTTTCTGGGAAAAGAGGTAGTGGAACTCAGTGGGTTGCCCTCGGAGAAAATGATCACATGGCTGGTGGCCCTGCCCCCTGATCTCCAGACAGAGGGGAGTTTAGATTGCTCTCCATGGCAATCTAAACTCTCTGTCTGGAGATCAGGGGGCGGGGCCACCAGCCATGCGACCATTTTCAAGAGGTTCCAGAACTCCGTTCCAGCTGAAAGAAAATTCCTAAATCCATTTCACTGAACATTCTCTTCCCAGTGAATCAGCTATTTATTTTCTTTTGACTTGTAAGGTACTGTATCTTTGGGCCAATTCATACATGACATTATTATCTTCTCCCCACATTCAGTCTCATATTGATAACAGGTATACATGCACAGCAATAGTCATAACCTCAGTGCTGGAAAGGGTACTGCTACGATTTATGCTCCTTATGTCTCTGTGCAGCCAAGTTCAGTTTTCCATTTCTCTGTATTGATGTGGGTATTTATTTGTATCCGTCAAAAAGTGGAAAAGATAATGTGGCAGACAGCCAATAATTACACTATCTACAAAGGAAGAGTAAGTCAGTTCTCCATCTCTGCCACTTTTAAACAGGAATTTTAATATGAAGTTTCTGTATAAACACTGACCTCACAAGGTCACCTTAAGCATTTTGGCATCCTAAATGAAATTCTGCCTCATTCAAAACACATTGCAGTCTTTGAATTGACAGCTCTTTCTTACCTCCTCCATAGCTTGAGCCTTTGGTTATTGGACTCCAGTTGCAGTTTCCACAGACATAGCTGCTCTTTGCTGGATAAGTTAACTTCCTTCTATCTAGCCCTTTTTTGTATAGCATAAGATCCTCACTCTTAAATATTGCTGATCCTAGTAGTGGAAACTCATCTGTCAATGTTGCCTATTTCTCTGCCAAATGCAGTCCTAATATCATTTAAAGGTAACATAAGAGTTCTTGTGCAATAGGCAAAGTAACTAATGGTTTAGTGAGCCTTACGTTACTACTGATGCTTGATTTACAGGCCCTTTTGGAATAAATCATGGAATAGAACTTCATCCAGATGTGGTGGAATATGCAAAGGAAAAACTGGACAGCTTCATAAAATGTAGTGATAGTTTTGATAAGTAAGTACATTTTCTGCTCAATTTTGTGGCTGTAATATGTTTAAAATTTTCATGTTCATTATTGAAATGATTTTCAATATTTTGTTTTATCATTTTAAGGGAAGTTTTAATGACATAATGAGATGTGTGTATCTCTAAGCTCTGAATTGTACATATTCACAGGAATGAGTGGATGTTGTAAAGCAATTGCATTATCGTTAATCTTGGCCTGTCTTTCATGGTATTATGTCGTATGGCACAAGTATGTATCATATCCTTGTTTTGTCTTGGGATGTTTCAGTTCCCCAATATATCCATCCTTCTTGCCTAACTTTGTTAGATCTGTAGTGCACTTCTCTGTGCACAAAGTACTGACTGGATCATCTCTTCTTCTTGGAAGAAAAAAGCTGAAGTATTCAATCTGCATGAGTCAGTTTGGCTCGTTCAATTCCCATACTGCAGTATTTTTTTCATGACTGTCTGCATTAGATTTGCTGCTATGAGTAGTCACTCCAGCCACTATGTGGCTTTTCTACATCTTTCCTGGGAATACTTATAGCCCAACTTTTTTTAAAAATCCGCTTTTCTGTAGGCTGTTTCCCTACGCATACTCTTTATTCCATTTTTATTGTTTATATATCTTTATTCCACCCTCTTCCCCTCTCTCCCGCCACCTGCCAGCCTACTGCATTGTGATTGGCTACTATTGTCTAGCCAGCCACTCTCTCTCCCCTTCTTTCCATTCTTCTCTGCTCCCCTCTTTCCTCTTTTTAATTTTTTTTAAAAGTCCAGCACAGGATCATTGAATTGCTGGTTTGAAAGCCCCGGTTCCCTTTTTATTCTTTTTACTTTGTCATGGGTGGGAATATTGTATAGGGGGCTAAATATCTGGGTATCAAAAATAAAGATTTTAGTATCGAGTTTTAGAGAGATGTGGAAAGCTGCATTCAAGCTGATTCTATGCTTTACGGCTTAACTTTAGGGAAAGTGAGGAGTTAATGTTTCTGGTGCAGAAGGAGCTAACAGTACATCAGTGCATACTTCATGTATGTAATAATTGCTGATTCCTACTTGGATACTACATTAATATCCTTCTTACAGCATTTCTCAAAACTACCATTTGTAGTTTTAGCATGCCCATTTTGGTATGGGAAAAAAATCCACATTGAATGCTATCTAAAGTCACACACGTATAGGTGAAAATCATATCTTGACTTTACAAAGCTCAGTGTTTGTATGTAACCACAGCATAGGATCCATTGCACACAACAATGTCAATATTAGCATTTGTATCCTTTTTAAAGCACCTAAAATCTACTGCTGCTTTTGCACCATGTATAATTTATTCTGTCTTCTTGGAACCATGCTGTTGGCATAACATTCCTGAGATTGAAATACACTGTCCATTGACACAATTTATCGAATTTCCTGCCATGTTGAAATTGCTGGAACAGAAATTGCATTGTTCTTAGTATTCCTGTTAATAGTAATGGGAATTACTCTGGAATGTTCATTTTAGGATTTCAGATAATCTTTAATTGAAACCAATCAAACAAAGGTCAACTATGGTCAGATTCAGACTTCTAAAAGTAGCGTATACTTTTTCCTTCTGAACAGAGATTGTTTGCTGTTCAAACATAATGAAAAATTATTTTGGAACAAGGTATGAGATTGCCAACCCCCACAGCATTTTCTGCAATTCCCTTCCTTTTGGTTCTTACAAGGTATGAGATTTACAGTGCAGTTCTAAGTAGAGTTATAACTTTCTAGGCCCCATGAAGTCAATGGGCTTAGAAGGGGTGCAACTCTGTTTAGGACTGCACTGGACAAATGATAATGAAATAGGCTTATTTTATGTTTGAGTTGAACATGTTTTTAATATCCAGAATTTCTCATAATTCATCAGAACTTTCATTCAAGTGGGTTGAATCCTAAGCACTGTGGGCAAACAGTGCTTGCAGAGTGTAATACCCTCTTTTGCTGTAACTTGTGCTTTTTTTTTTTAAGAAAACTTTTTTTATTTTATTTTTATTTTTGTCACAAGGCTTTAAATTAATATATAAGTAACAGTTTCTAATATATATATTATATTATTGTATAATGCAAAATAATACTCCACTGATAACAATAAACCTTTAACTCAACAAATAAACTTAAAGAAATATGTTATTTATTATTATTTTTATATTGATAAACTCTATAATATTTTTTCTTGTTTCCCCTCTTTCCCACCCTCTACCCCCACTCCCTTCTCCCCCAAAGACAAAGATTATTAAATATTGCTATTAAATTCTTGATACAAACTAATTAAACCTCCCTTTACCCTCCCACCACCCCCTCTCCCTTCTCCTTCTCCTTCCCCTTCCCCCTCCTCTCTTAAAATTCCTCACTATTATTTAATTAAGGATCTTCTTTTAGCTAAAGTTTCACAACTTGTAATACAGAGAATAAAATCAACTATTTTAACTTCTAACAGATATATTTAACAGTTTAATATGTGCTGCCCCAGCTCCTATAGTTGGTGTGTGAAACTTCACTCACCAACTATTGGAGTTCTACCCAAAAATAAGCAGGAGCTCGGCTTAAATATATTGCTTTGTATTTTAACAAGCTCTATAAATAAGTCTTGAAAACGAAAGGCTAAACTAAAGAGGTCACAGTTCCCCCTTTCCCTAAAACCTAGCATAGAATGCTTACAAAAATTGTAGTAACTAGCATAACATTTCTAGTTATGCAGAAGAAGGATATATAAGAGTTCTTCTTTTCCTTTTATTTTTTCAGTTGTACCTAACAGGAATTTTGCTTCCTTTGCTTGGTGAAAATTCCTGTGGCATATTCCTTTTTTGTGATGTCTTATCTATGTCCATGGAGATTTCCAAATTCAGATCAAGCAAGAGGGAAGATCCCGAGTCTGAATCTGTTGCAGTGTATTGCTTTCCTTGATAGTAGACAGATAGTTTGGTGTAGTTTATCCATCTGTATTGAATCTTTGCTTTCTGAAGAGCTTCAGTTGTTGTTTTAAGCTCTTTTCTTTTGTTCAAGACTTCTCCAGGTAAGTCAGTAAAGACTTGTATGGGTGTGTTATTAAGCAGGATGGAGCCTTTATTTTTTGCTTCTAGTAATATCTTTTTACGGATTTTTTGGTCAGCAAACTCTGCTAAAATATCTCTAGGTTTTGATCTTTGCTTTTTTGAGCCCACACGATAGGCTTTGACAATTTGTGGAGCTTCTCCCTCCTCAGAGGCAATAGCGTTTGCTAGCCATGAAGCCAGCCATGATGTTAGGTTTTCATTTAAAGTTAATGATTCTTCTGCACCCCTGAATCGGAGGTTTCGCTGCCGAGAATTGATCTCAAGGAGCAGAACTCTCTCTTGGAGGTTTGTGTTTGCATTTTGCAGCTCTTTTATATTGCTGTGGGCTGAGTTGCAAAGTTCCAGTGCTTCCTCCGCTTTACTGTTAGTGTTTCTTAAATCTTGCTTGATTTCTGATAGTTGATCATTTATAGGACGTAGGAGCAGAGCTATTTCATCAAGCAAACTGATTTTAAGAATTTTTAGTTGTGGAGAAAGATCTATTTCTGGGTGGCAAGAATCGGCATTAGAGTTTATTTGTTCTGTCCGCCATTTTGGCACCTTCTCTGCCTACCGTTTCTTGTAAGGTTGTTTGGCTCAGAGACAAAAAGAATTCTTGCAGTTTTTTAGCTGATTTACTTGATTGCTTTTTGTCTGAGTCTTGCTTTCCCATAATTTCTAGGACTGAGATAAAGTTATGCTGCTTACTGCCAGGAAGTTGGGCTAGGGAGGATCGGAGCTCTCTAGAATGCACCCGACTCTATTGCTGCCGGTGCCACGCCCCCCACTTGTGCTTTTCAAAATGCAGCCACCCAGTGATAATGGATCTCAAAGATGCTGTGAGGGTCTACAGTCAGAATGAACTGATAGAAAACATTTTTTTCACAAGCAGAACAGGAGTTAAAATCTGACCCATTATCATTAAAAGAAAAGACTAGGAGAGGGGAAATGATGATGTAGAAAATTTTCGCATCCCTAAAAGGCATGAATCTCATGGAGTATGTCCTATCAGAATGCTAAAGGCAGCTTACAAATTAATTGCAATAGAGATTATCAACAATAAAGTAAGTATTAAAAAAATGCAACAATTGAAGGAAAAAATGAAACAAACAGCCATTAAAAGTAGGTAGGTAAAAGTAGTCCCCTGGACAAGCACCGAGTCATTACTGACCCATGGGTTTGAACAAACAAAACACTTGCCACCAGCAATGACAGTTAAGAAACAGGTAGATGTTTCTAGAAAGGAAAGTCTAAAGATGAAGCAAAAGACATTGCTCTAGGTACAACATCACAATAATCCAAAGTAGCAATTTCCAAGGCATACACCAGCCCCTATCTTCCAGGAAGGGTTAAAAGCTAGAAAGCTTGATGAAGTGGGCAGAAAGCATTCCTGGCCGTGGCTTATCCAGGAGTATTCTGCAATTGCAAATCTGCTCTTTTACAAGGTGTATGTGACTCTCATCTAGTATGATCTGGGGAAAACGCTTTGATAAGAAAATTTAGGCATTTTAAAGTATAATTTGGCATGATTTGTTTTCTAGAGGGATGAATTCTAGCATATGACAAGCTGTGTCTCTAACACCAAAATGGTCACAAGATGAGAAAATTTGCATGCCACTTTTACATTAAATTATTCCAATGCTTTTTTCTAAAGGATTTAATGGACTAAATCAATTTCCAGTGCCTGACAGGCTATACCTCGAAAAAATTGTACATCCATATTGTTCTACACAGAATCCAAAAACACGAAAAAAATCCCTGTAATACCCTTTTTTAGGACCAGTCAAATTGGCCCTAAGAAAGGTATTACACAGATTTTGTTTTTGTACCTGATATAGGCAGCCCTTGAAATGCTAAAAAAAAGTCCCAGAATGTTTACGTATCACAATCCTACGTATGTATCATGAAACTACCTCATTTAAGGCCATTTCCTAACAGTCCTTGTGTCCTGATTTTAAACATCTTGGAGGCAGGTATGAAGGTAAGCTGATACTGAAGAGGTACTGGAGCCTGGAAATAGGTCTTTAAATACAAATATGTTCAGGGTTAGGTTAAATACTTGCGTTATTTGTGAGTAGGAAACTCTTTCAAAGAAAAACTTAAGTCTTCTGTTATTGTCAGGCATGATTTTATCACTCTGCCAGACTGAAAAATAAATATTGCATGTGCAAGCCAAATCTGGATATAAACTTTCCCCCCACTTTGCTGTCTGGTTACCCCAACTCCTCAGTATTCATCTTTGTGATGAAGGATTCCTCGTGATGGTGCACTTAGCTTTGAAACTGACAGCCTGGCAAAATCTGTCTACCAAGTATTTATCATCAGCGAAGATGAGATGATATCTGTGACCCTGAGAGCCTGTTCATGTTCCTCTGTATGATGACTGGAGGCAGAGCATCTTGTAGAGAGGACTAGAGAAATCACAAGGCCCAGAAGTTCACAAGACTGAAGAAAAGACTGCAGCAAGGGATCCCATCTTTGTATAGAACATAGTTCTGATGTTTTAGTGGTGGGAAGTAATGACTGCAAAGCATTTAGAATTACAAGTATTCTACATCAGGCTATCCACTCAAAAGAACTTGTTCACTTATTGCAACATACAGGACATACCAACTATGAAAATCAATGAATCCTGCAACAGGATCTGTAATATCAAATTTGGTGTGTTATAGATTTGTACACTTTACATATGTCTAACAAAACCAGCATGTCTGGCAAACACAGCTTTTGCACCCATGCTGGTGGTACCTTAGTAAAGAGATCCAGAACCATACATGGGGCAAAATAAAAGCTTCAACAAAGACAATGTTACAGATCACAGATGTTCTAGAGGGAAACTTGCTGTTACCAGAACTGCTCTTTATTATAATGGGGAATTAGCTATAGCAGTCTGTAACTAAATATTAAGCGCGGATCATAACCTATGTTTACGGAGGTCCCGATCCCAGACACTCTAGTGAAAAAGAGGCAGACAACAAATAAGTTCCAAACACGTGTATTTGGTGTGGCGTAAGCCTAACTTGCACAATCATACAAGGAACACACAAGATCTAGGAAATACAGAGTAGGAAATACAGAGACGTTCGCATTAGCGGGTTCCCAATGATGATAAGGGAAATACTCACAATCCTGGAGCGAAGCAGAGACACAGCAGCGAGGGTGGTGGTCCAATGCCAGCACTGGAACCACAGACGGCAGCAAGGAAGTCTGGATAGGGAATGGCCTGAGCACCGAGTGGTCTGGGAGACCAGCTTAAATACCCCAAAACGTACCCTGGGGCTGGTGCTGTACTTGGTGGTTCTCACAGATTAAAACAAAGGGTCTAATGGGCTACTGAATGGCTTAGATGGGCCACTTTGGTAATCAGATTGTGATAAGTGACACCTCAGGAAGAGGGGACAAAAGAGGGAGGGGGAAATCCAAGTGGGCTGAAAGGATGTTCCAGCGGACAGGGCTTGTCCTGATGTCATCAGCTTCTGGAATGCGGAGGTTTCTTTGAGATGCATTCTCTAAGTGCTTGGGATGGTCAGCACTTAGCTCTTCTCCGGGGCGGCTCCTAAGATATGCAGAGCGGGGCGAGGGGCTCTCGCTGCGGACGTGGTGTGCCCGCTTCGCCGAAATGGCTTCCCAAAGCAGTCTTCTTCCCAGGGTCTTCTGGCTGCCTGAGAACATGGATGCCGGCTGGGCATGGCTGGGGCTGGATAGCAGGCTGCCCGGTAGCGCGGGCAAGCTCGGCGACCGGCTCGCGGGAGGCTCCAGGCGGGAACTGACCAGGGAGCGCCTAGCCAGGCTCGCTGGAGGTTTCCCCGGCAGGCGCCCGGCTGCTAGCAGTGGCTTGGGCCCATATGAGGCAGGCTTCCATGGAGGCAGGGGGAACAACACTTTAAAACACAGTCCAAAGCAGGGAACAGGCACGGTCCGTGGCAGATGGCAATGCAGGCACGGGGCACACTTGTAACAGAGTCCAAACACACACTGGGAAATCCAGATACAGGTCAGGGCAGGGCTGCCCAGAAAGAGAGTCCTTTGTGCAGTTATCCAAACATGGAGTCAGTAAACTACACAGTCTATTACAGCAGCAGGGTGATTGACACGCAGGCAGGAAACTGACACGTGTATTAGAGCACACACGTGCAAAGCAATCTTTGTGTAGCAGCAGTGAAACAGTAATGCAGGAAACTTTAGCACAGTTCATGGCAGGCTTTAAAGCAGGGGAGGGGGCCTACTTGGCAACATTGCCTGCTGCAGATGTAGATGGAAAGTCATGGCCTAAATTACTTACACTTAAGTTGTTTAATAAATGTACAGATAACAGTTCGGTATCCATACAAGATATTGCTATAGATAGTCCTGCCTCAGGCAAGAGTGAAGCAGCAATATAAAAGGTTCGATATGATTCAGTCATACAAACAGTAGAATTAACCCTGAAGTGACAAGTAAAGGCACCAGTTATTAAGATACACTAAGCAAAGTCCAGAAATGTAAATATTCGGCAACAACATTTGATCAACATTGCTTACTGTTGAGGAGGTATTACTCTGTGAACCCATGGAACTCACGAATCTGAAGTCTTCAAAAGAAGAATATCAAGACTTCTTGACTGTAAGGTTTGGTGGTCTTCACCCATTCATAAACTTTCTGAAAGTCATAGGGAAACGTGTCTAGAACTCTTGACTTACTACGTTGAAAACAAAGAGCTGAGTATTAGAACAGCAGAGCAGGTGATGGCTGGGAAGCCTATGCAATAGGAATGAAAACGCACAAGAAAACCTTACAGGGCCATGGGAAAAATTTTCTCTTCACAGCTGCTTAACTATTTTGAGAAAGTGATCTACAAATTGAAGAAAGAGACAGAAGAAAAATCTTGACAACAGTGATATGAAGATTCTGATTAGAGATGGGCACGAACTGGGAAAATGGCAGTTTGTGGTTCATTGTGTTTCACAAACCGCAAACCTCCACTCACTTGCCTGGTTCGCGAACCAGTTTGTTTGGTTCATCATGTCACTTCTGGAGGTCGTAGAACAGCCTTTTTGACAGTCAGAGATGCCAAACTCACAGGGAGTCTTCAGCAGGCTCTCCTCCAGCCGCCCTCCAAGTTTGGCGAAGATTGGATTTCTGATGTCTGAATTACAGATCCCCAAAGCAAGTGCCCCCAGGAAAGTTCCATTAGATATAATGGAACCATGAATGCCAATTGACTTGCATTGGCTCCATTGAAATACATTGCAGCTACAAAAAGTTGCAATGCAAATGTGAGATGGAGTTAGAGAATCTTCCTCTGAGGACGGAATGACGGCCCCCAGAGTGGAATGATGGTCCCTGGGACCAGCTAAACTTCTCTGGGCCTGGAATGAAGGCCCCCCCCCCAAGAGTGGAATGATGGTCTCTGGGAACAGAAACTGCTCTGACTTGCATTGGCTCCACTGAAATACATTGCAGCACCAAAAAGTTGCAATGAAAACATAGGGTGGAGCTAGAGAATCTTTCTCTGAGAACAGAATGACAGCCCCCAGAGTGGAAGTACGGTTCTTGGGAGCAGAAAAACTGCTCTGAGGCTGGAATGGGGACAGACGTACTCTTTGAGGGGACTGTCAAGGAGATATTCTTGGGGAGACAGGAATATTCTTTGAAAGAACAGGAGGACAGAGACAATCTATGAGAGGAAGTTCATCTTGGGGGGAAGGAGTAGATGTTCTTTGGGGAGACAGGAATATTCATGTACAGGAAAGGACAGAGGCGATCCATGAGGGAAGATCAATCCTGGGGGGAAGGAGACCTTGTGGGAACAGAAATCTTATTGGGGGAAAAGATGTAGTCTCTGAGGAGAAATATTCTTTGAAAGGACAGAAAGAAAAGAAAAAAATCTTTGAGAGGAAAGAAAGTTCTTGAGGGAGACGGAAAGAGAGTCCTGGTTGAGAGCTGTGGCGACCAGAGTCCATCTCCCCAATGGGATGTCTGAGCGGGAAGCCTTCCACCAGTGGAATCCGTCTCTGCAACAGGGTGGGTGATTCTTGAGGGGACTCATGAGGAGGGGGTTAAATAGGTGATGGGGGGTGGGGGTAATGTGGGCGGCTGCATCAGCAAGCAGTTGGGATGTCGGGGCTTGGCTAAGAAACCGCTTGGCTGAGAGCTGGGGATTATACTCCTTTTGCTCTCATAGAGCAGAATGGGAGCTCTCTGGTTGGCAACCAGAGCTGCCTATCAAGGAGGGCTGACATTTGTGTTCCCAGGGCTGCAGAAGGCCTCCAGAAGTCCATCCCCCCTTTGCCTAGGGAATAGATTGATTGACTCTAGGCTGTCTGCAGAGACAAACCAAAAATGACCCTTCCTAAAAATCATAGCGGTTCATCGCAGTTTGTCAGAAATGTGCTCCAATGAACTGCTGGTTCACAAACCGGCACAATTCATGATGAACTTTGGTTTGTATTTCAGTTCATGCCCATCTCTAGCCCTAATCATTGCTTGCTTCCAGACAATTCAGAGATGCCGTGGAAGTCTTTGTAGCATCCAAAGACAATTCCATCTTCAGACTCTGGAGCTAAATTCAAAAGATACAATTTTTATTTTGTTCACTTGAGCTCAGCAAGTTACTTTCCTTTTTTTTTTGAGTAAAGGTTTTATTTTAAAAAAAAGATATGAATAACCATAGAAAGTGCATAGAAACTTATACAAGTACTACATTTGAATTAAATTTAAACTAACAGAAAAATATATTTAAAGTATATAATAGCACAACTAAATTGTATAATAGCATTCTTCCGCTCTGTTTAGTTGCTTATACCCAGATTTTAATGCCAATGATTTTTAATCAGTCATCTCTTCTGTATTTTATCTCTATAATATAATTGCCTTTATCTTAATTTTAACATAAATAATCTAAGAAATCTTTCCATTTTTTCCAGAATTCTGATATTGGTCTGTTGTGCACATAGGAAGTTAATTTAGCCATTGATGCATACTCATGCATCTTGTCTGTTCACTCAGGCATGTCAGGGCATGAATCTTTTTTTCATTTTGCTACATCTAGTATTCTCATGACTGTCATCTTAGACTGGAAAACATCTCCCTGTTCTTTTGTCACATTATTCGGTAAAATATTTAATAGCATGTATTGTTGAAGGCTTTCATGGCCGGAGAACTATGGTTGTTGTGGGTTTTCCGGGCTGTATTGCCGTGGTCTTGGCATTGTAGTTCCTGACGTTTCGCCAGCAGCTGTGGCTGGCATCTTCAGAGGTGTAGCACCAAAAGACAGAGATCTCTCAGTGTCACGGTGTGGAAAAGGTGTTGGCAGGTCATTTATATCTACTCAGGAGGGGTGAGGTTGAGCTGAGTCATCCTGTAAGAGATTCCCAGGGTGTGGTATGCTAATGGCGGGAGGCTTCACTGTATCCTGAGGAGGTTCTTTTGCATATGGATTGGTGCTTGATGTGCTAATCTTCTGTGCAGGGCTATTGTCGGATGTAGAGTGTTTTGTTAGCCTGGTGTTTTTCAGAACTGGAAACCATGCTCTGTTCTGTACTGTACTGATCAGATGGGAAAGCTTATGAAAAAGCATAACCTTCAAGCAGTATTCAGACCCACCCGAAAAATACAACAGATGCTACGATCAGCAAAAGACGGTAGAGACCCCCTCACCTCTGCAGGAGTATACCGTATACCCTGCAGCTGTGGACAAATGTACATCGGGACCACAAAGCGTAGCATCCAGACAAGAATAAAAGAACATGAAAGACACTGCAGACTTGGACAACCTGAAAAATCAGCAGTGGCTGAACATAGCCTAACTCAAACAGGGCACAGTATCTTATTCCAGGACATCAAAATACTGGACAACACTTCCAACTACTTTGTCAGACTGCACAGGGAAGCCATTGAAATTCACAAGCATAAGCAAAACTTCAGCAGGAAAGAAGAAACCTTAAGAATGAACAGAGCATGGTTTCCAGTTCTGAAAAACACCAGGCTAACAAAACACTCTACACCCGACAATAGCCCTGCAGAGAAAATTAGCACATCAAGCACCAATCCATATGCAAAAGAACCTCCTCAGGATACAGTGAAGCCTCCCGCCATTAGCATTCCACACCCTGGGAAACTCTTACAGGATGACTCAGCTCAACCTCACCCCTCCTGAGTGGATATAAATGACCTGCCAACACCTTTTCCACACTGTGACACTGAGAGATCTCTGTCTTTTGGTGCTACACCTCTGAAGATGCCAGCCACAGCTGCTGGCGAAACGTCAGGAACTGCAATGCCAAGACCACGGCAATACAGCCCGGAAAACCCACAACAACCATATTTAATAGCATGTTTTTCAGGTTCAGCTCACACCTGAGCTTAAGAACCTTCTGCATCTCTTCATGTAACTTTATCCAATATCTTCATGCTTCCTTGCATGTCCACCACATGTGATAAAATGTTTCATCCATACATTGACATTTCCAACACTGTCCACTGTAGTCCTTACTAATCCTCGCGATATCTTTGGGCGTAGTATACCATCTAAAGAACATTTTGTACCAGTTCTCTCTTAACAATTGGCAATCAGTAAATTTAATACCTTTGGTCCATAGATCTTTCCAATGATTAATGGAAATGGTTCCTCCAAAGTTTCTCATCCATTTTAATATACAGTTTTTAACTTGTTTCATTTCTGTGTTGTGTTGCAGTAGAATTTTATAATTTTTTTTCTAATAAATGCTTCAAGTCACCTTTTATTAGTAATTCAGATTCCGTTTTTTCTTTTAATCTTCCTCTTTCTTTGAGAGTTTGTTCTTTGAACTTAGATACTAGTTAATGATACATCAACCATAGAATATTTTCCCTTGAGCCTGGATTTCTTGCCAAGTTTTCACATTACCTTGCTTTATCTGTCATAAATGCATAGCTGAATTGTTCAATTCTGTTTCTAGTGGTGGCATCACAATAAGCATTTATTGGTGACATCATTGGTGAAATTGGTGGACTCAATCTTTTTCTGCATTGAAACCATGTTTTAAGTAGTCTGTCTCTTAGTATATGAACACTGTCTTGCTTTTGAATGGATTTTAATGATTTCTTAAGCCATAAATAATTATGAATACCCTCTTTAGCATCAGTTATCTCCAGTTTGATATGTCTTCTACTCGGATTTATAATCCAGTTGGTTATCCAAACCAATGCCACTGCCTGGCGGTCCAATTTAATATTTGGTACTGGCAGTTCTCGTTTTTTTTCATCCTGTAGTACTTTAATCTTATTATTGGTTTCTTCCCTTTTCATATAAAATATTTATTACTTTCTGCCACTTATTTAAAATCTTTTGATCTATATGAATTGGCACCATTTGAAACAAAAAATTCAATTTTGGCACCCCAAAGCTGCTGTTAAAATACTCATTTTAACAGCAGAAATTCTTCCTAGCCTTGAAATATTCAATTTTTCCCATCTTTGCAAGTCTTCAGTAATGCTTGTCCACATTTTTTGATAATTGTCCTTAAATAGGTTCATACTGATACATTTATTCCTATGTAATTTACAGGCTTTGTAGTAATAGTACAGTCCATTATTTTCTCAATCTCTTCTTATTCTTCTGTTGTTGCAGAAAGTAATCTTTGTTTTCTAGCAAGATGCTTTCCAATCTGTTTTCAGGCTTGCTTATGGGGCTAAAATGGCATTGGTCACTCTGGTGGATGACCTGCACTGGGAGACGAACGGAGGAGTCTAATTCTCCTGGACCTCTTTACAACTTTAGATATCATCAGTCATAGTTATAATTCTGGACTGTCATTCAGGGTTAGAACTGGGAGGCTTTATTCTGTAGTTCATAGCTTTGGGGTGCTGCTGGACCTGGGTCTCCTGTTGAAAAAGCAGGAGGCAATGGTAACCAGGAGCACCTTTAACTGACTTCAGCTGGTAAGCCAGGTGCATCCTTTCCTGGGCAAAAAAAGATCCTGCCATGGTGGTACATGCCCTAGTAACATTTAGAGTAGACTACTGTAATGTGCTCTGTGATGGGCTACCCTTGAAGAATGTCCAAAAGCCGTAATTGGTGCAGAATGCTACAGCCTGTATGCTGATTGGAATTGGTTGTAGGGACAGTGTCACCCCAGTCTTGCTCCACTTACACTGGCTCCCAGTTTGCTTCTGGGTCAGTTATGATGCTCATGTTGGTATTGGCCTTTAAAGCCCTATAGAGTTTGGGGCAAGCATACCTTAAGGGACTACCTTCTCCCATATAAACCCACCCAACTACTACAGTAATCTTCAGAGGCCTTGCTCAAGTGGTAACCCAAGAAAGAACCTTCTGGATCATGTCACCAAAATTATGAAATTCCCTCATCACAGAGATTCATCTGTTGTCCTCAATCACTGTCTTCTACTAATGGGTGAAGACTTTTCTGTTGTGTTTGTTCCCTCACTGACACACACACACTCACTAACCATCTTTCTTCCTTATATGTTTTAATTGTGTTTAATAGTTTTATATTTTATGTATTTTAAAACTGTTAATTTTTTTGACTCTTGCCATCTCAAGAACCCTAAATTGGGTGGAAATGCAGCAAAACATATTTTAAATAAATGAATTATATAATAAAAAGAATTTGTGAACTCTATTTACATATCTTCAAGTGCATAAGTTGTTTCTTTGTTAGGTTCAGTTTTAGAAGTTATAATTGCTGAAGAATAATGTACACAAATTATGCCATTTCCATCCACATCAAATATTCACATTATCAGACAGCTGTGTGGTAGTGATTGTACTTGTGATTTGCAGAGCTGCTGCTCTTGAGTCCATGAGACAGAGTCTAGAAAAATAAACTTCTGCTTATTTTACATCATTTCCTTCAATTCCACATTCACACATGGAACTTAAAATAACCTGCAACTGTTCAATAACCTGCAACTGTTCAACAAGATTCATGTCTGTGTGCACATTTCAAGTGTAAGAAATCTGAATTCTTGTGCATAGGAGCTTGCATAAACAAACTGTTGATAACTGAAATAATAACAGGACTGGGTTACTGGGCTGCATTCACTGTGAAGATTGCAATATGTTGTTACATCTACATGGTATGTGTAGCATCATACGATTTTGCTTCCTGTATGGAAGAGTCTGGTCCAATATCCTGATGCAATATTATAAAGGTTTGTTGTGTACTTTCATTGTTTATTTTAAATTAGCCTACATAGCATTGTTTTTATTTTAGGAGTACAATGGACCCAATTTTTTGGCAGCAATTCTCTGGGTATATTTTGCAGTTGAATCTAGTACCCCAAAATCTTTTAGAAAACTGTTTAAAAGTAGTATGCAAATTTTAATTTTTCTTGTGGCAATTCTGGTTTGAGAGCATTATTATAGATTAAACCATTATAGTTGCAACTTGAAAGATACCAGAAATGGATTGTCCAAAATCCTGTAGAAGTGTTGATCTAAATAGTTTATTTTAGAACAAGTCTGCAGATTTGTGACTTGTGGATATTATGTCTTTGGCAATTCAAACTTTATCTAAGATATGCAGCTTATCAAATGCCATAAATAGATTCAGTGGTATGTCCCAAAATCCTTTAGGGGAAAAACTGATTTACTTATGTTCACTTTAAAACGCTCAAAGATGTAATGTTTTCTTAGTAAAGAGTCCAGTAGCACCTTTAAGACTAACCAACTTTATTGTAGCATAAGCTTTCGAGAGCCACAGATCTCTTTGTCAAATGCATGACAAAGATGCATCAGATGCATCTGATGAATAGAGCTGTGGCTTTCGAAAGCTTGTACTTCAATAAAGTTGGTTAGTCTTAAAGGTGCTGCTAGACTCTACTATTTTGCTACTACAGACTAGCACACCTAACTCTTCTGGATCAATGTTTTCTTAGTCTCACTAGACTAATTGAGGATGGACAAATATACCCCAGTTTTCTGTTCCTATCACCAGCTATCTTTTCTAGGCTCAGATTCTGTTTTTTAGCTGACATATTTATAATAGCTTCCTATCATGGACCCCATCATTGCTCAGTCAGAGACTGTGTGTTGGGTATCATTGGCATACTGAAGAGACTACCCAACCTCCAGACAATCTATACAATTGGATTCATATAAATATTAAGCATCACGGCAGACAAGATTGACCTTCGCAGCACCACAGAGAAACTTCAATAGGGACGGAATAATAGCATCCAACTAGCATTTTCTGTGAACATCTGGTGAGAGAGCAGTTGAACTATCACAAAAAAAGTGCATCTCTGCCTACATAGCCAGCCGAGGGAAGATCTGGTCCAAGTCAAAGTGAAGCAAGCATACTCCATAGTCCTTCTCCATGCAGATGAGCCAGCCAGCCCACTAAAAGACAACCCAAAGCCAGTTCAGAAGCAGATTGAACAGGTCCTGATGGATTAGACTATATAGAGGAGGCCATGAGACAACTCTCCAATGCCGCATTTTACAAACAATTATCCACAGATCCCCACAAAGGAATGCCAGAAATATCTGAAAAGTTATGAATCAACTATCCACTCATATACCAAAACAAATTGATATGGATCATACCCAAGGAACCTTGGCCAGGGACTTTCAACTTGCAACCCATGATATACAAACCTAGTAACCCAGGATGCCTCATTGCCTCAAATATTGGCATTATCACTGTAGGGATGGCTGACCTGAGACTTTATGCCATAGTATCCCTATTATTTATGAGACATAACTAATTTATGAGGATACTGCAGTCACTGTTCTGTGAAAATAACTTTTGAGGGAATGTACAACATGAAGGTGCTGAATTAGAACTCATCAAAAAAATTAACACTACCTGTCATTCTGCTTTAAACAGTCTTCTGTTTCCTTAGACACTGTAATCTCTAATAGAACTACAGAACCCACTATTTTTAATAAGCTTTACATACCTTGTACCTTGTACAGTACAAATATCAGTTAATTTTCACTTAAACCATTTGTTTATCTATTTGAACCTCCAACCTCCCTCACCATCCAGTAGGTATAACCACTGATTCTGTTGGTTTTATGGTGGGACTCATACCTGTCCTTTCTACACCAACTCCCTTTCCCCGTTCACTGAAATTTTCATTTGAAAGACTCATAGTGTAACTCACATCAAGCCTTGACTCCTCCCCCCATCTACCCCATAAAAATTCATCACTATGATTTTCTTTCACATCTGCCAGACAAAGTGGGTTTTGACCTGCAAAAAGCTCATATAGAAATAAATGTTTTTGTTTTTAAGGTGCCACTAGATTTATCATGATAACTGGCCTAAGTAACAAGCACCTGGAGTTGAATGGTCCATTTAAAACATTGTAATAAATAATGCAGTAACTCAAATACTGACATACATCTATATGATATATGTATATACATATACATACTTGACAAAAATGCTATTGTTAGTAGCTCTGCTGTTGTTGAGAACAGCAGATAGCTACCCAGGAGTAGGTAGTTTTTGTCTGTAGCTGTGATTTGCCTTAAACTAAAAAGAAAGTCACATGTGTGTGAAACTGAATTAACACTAGAAACTAGAGATGGGCATGAACCGGAAAAAAAACCAAACTCTGTGGTTCATGGTTCGTTGCATTTTATGATCCATGAACTTTTACGAACCTGCCCTGGTTCATGAACCAGTTCATTTGGTTCATGAAAGCATCACATCCAGGTCAGCAAATGGTCACTTCTGGGCCAGCAGAAGGCCATTCCGGATCAGCAGAAGGTCTGCAGGAAGTCCATGCCCTGTTGCCTAGGAAACTGATTGATTGGCACCAGGCTGTCTGCAGTGATGAACCAAATGAACTAGCCTAAAGTTTGTGGTGGTTGGTCAGAAATGGGCTCTGACGAACCACCGGTTCATGAACCACGAACTGGCCCAGTTCATCATGAACTTTGGTTCGTATTTTGGTTTGTGCCCATCTCTACTAGAAACTGTAGTGTTACAACGGGGGTGGGGGAGAACTGTAGTATTACTTACTTAAAACCCTGTATCAAATGGAGATACGCTAGTGGCCAAAATTGTGGAAACCTTTTGGAAAAAGTGCATTTTTGAGGTTTGATGGCTCATAACACCACTTTTTTTGGAGTAATACCATAAAATTATATATCAATGGAAAGATAATTTAATCAAGAATGTAATGCAACAAAGTTTGTTCAATTATCTGTATTCTATCAAATGTTATAGCTAAATAACCAGGAAAAGGAAGCACAACTTGCTTAGGTTGATATGAAGTAGCTTTCCTTCATTTAAATGTAGCCAATGAGCATGAGTGTTTAGAGAGCCAATCAGGTGTCATCTTGTTTTGGCAATGAGCCAATCAGGTCACAGTAGGATTCAGCTATTGATGTTATGTATTGGAGCTGAGAGGAGGTCATTTGTCAGTGTGTTATGTGATTGCTATCAAGTTGGTTTGTTTGTTTTGTGTTCTTTCATTTAGTGAGCTTGTAAAATGTAATACAATTAAAGAAATGGCACAACGAGTTGACTGGTCACCCAGAAAGCGATTTAAAATAGTATTATTAAGTGAACAAGGTTACAGTTATGAAGAAATTAGAAAAATTGGTGGAAACTTAACCAAAGGTGGCATTTTTAAATTTTTGAAGAGGTATAAGGCAACTCAGTCACTACAAAACTAGACTGGTAAAGGCAGGAAAAGGTTCACATAAGCAAGGAATGATAGGAGAATTGAGAGACTGAGCCTAGGTGACAGAAGGAAATCATCAGTGTTTATACAGAATGAAATGGCGCAATTCAATGTAAAGATGAGTGCAAGGACTGTTCGGCGCAGACTGAAGGAATTTGGTCTTAATGCTAGAATCCCATGAAAAAAAACATGGTTATCTCTCAAACAAAGATTGAAAAGATTAAACTGTGCTAAAACCCATGTTAACTGGACAGCGGAACAATGGGACAGTGTTATTTGGAGTGATGAGACCAAAAACTCCCTGTTTGGTAGTGATGGCATAAAATATGTGAGAAGAAGAATCGGAGAAGATTTGCATCCTGATTGCATTACACCTACCGTGAAACGCCCAGTTAGTGTTATGGTATGGAGCTGTATGACATCAAAAGGGGTGGGCAGAATTTGCATGATAAATGGCAATATAAATGCCC
The DNA here is from genome assembly GCF_028583425.1 of Eublepharis macularius. Lineage (NCBI taxonomy): Eukaryota > Metazoa > Chordata > Lepidosauria > Squamata > Eublepharidae > Eublepharis > Eublepharis macularius. The sequence continues at coordinate 85,549,805 of NC_072796.1, read as the reverse complement.
AAAATACATAAATGAAATACTTGAGCCCAAACTGAAGCCTTCCACATGTGATCTTTTCCAAGATAATGAAGCATTTCAACAAGATTCAGCTCCGTGCCACGTTGCTGCTGTGTGCAAAAAGTGGTTTCAAGATAATCATGTTCCTTAACCCTAACCCTAATCATCGAAAATCTATGGAGCCGACTAAAGAAACTGGTTAGTGAGAAGCAACCCAGCAATAAACCGCAATTAATAGAAGCAGTAACTCAATTGTGGTTTCACATTATAGCAGCTGCAGAACTAAAAAACTTGGTTCACTCCATGGGAAGGTGTTGTAAGGCCGTAATTGAAGCAAAAAGTTACCCAACTAAGTATTAACTGACATGGTAAGAATTGTTGTATAACTCATTTTTTCTATGTGTTTCAATTTTCTTCTTTATAAGTACTGTTCTAAAAAAATTTCCTTCATAAAAGTTATTGCATTACATTCTTGATTAAATTATCTTTCCATTGATATATAATTTTATGGTGTTACTCCAAAAAAAGTGGTTATGAGCCATCAAACCTCAAAAATACACTTTTTCCAAAAGGTTTCCACAATTTTGGCCACAAGTGTAGTTTGTCAGCTTCTGCAGACAAGCAAGTAGGCTTTTGCAATTACAATCACATTTCAGTTGGTCAGTCTGCTTCAATTTCAGAGAGCACATCATTTGTCACTTTTACTTTCTTAGGCACATCCCCTCCCCGCTTGTAATAGCTGAGCAAGCTTGGAGGTGAAGATTAAGTATATATACTTTTTTGCATCAAAGTATTCAAAGGTGCTATTTTTGTGCCTTTCATTGTATTTATAACCATTGTATACATAACCTGCCTTACTATTTTTTTGTGGTGTAGATTTTTATGTGCAAATCAAATAGGAGTAGAAATGTTTATCCAAAATGCCAAAATATCCATCTTCCTTTACCTGATTCAATAACCTGCAAAAAAACATTTCAAAGAAAAATTATTAAAGTGTTTTAATGGTTTACAGTCAAGTTATTTTAACTGGGTAACCTGTTACCTAGTAAATATGGTATAATTTAATATACAATTACCCTATTTTTTATGCAGGGGATGTTGAATTTCATTGGTCAGCTAACAAGCATACTTTTGCTGTATAGAGCAGCATGATTATGTTTGCCTATAGAAACTATTCATTACTTATAGAACAAAATATGTTAAAAATTGTATGCATAACATGGATTTTTAGCTTGTGCTTGGCAAAAAAAAGCAAAAAAAACAAATGGGCTTCAAAATTCCTAGGGAAAAGGCTTCTGATATCTTGAATACTTCATGTGTCCAAAAATGAATTTCTATATTCTTTCTTTGGCTTTTAGATCAATATTTACTCTAAGATTAAAATTGCCTGCACTTCTGCCCTCCTAGAGATATTGTTCACAGCATTTTATCTATTCTGGTAAACATTTCTGTCATCAAATTTACCATCGTGTCTACAGAGATTTAGTTCTCCTTTTGAACAAAGACTTCATTTGGAGAACCAAGAAATGCAAAGTTTCACCATTTTAAAAATCTTGCTTCTATTGAAAAGATTCTTCAAGCAGCAAAACAGAAGGTTATATTGACCCCAGGCTGCACTTTGGAGAAACGTTTTATGTATTTTGGTAGCTGCTTTACCATGACTTTGATACATAATAAGGAATATCTTTCCATAATTAATGTACTCCATTTCAGTATTTTTTTATTATGGCATGATCCTTAAGGCTGTATCTTAATGCACAGAAGTAGCAGTGTCAGGCCCCTCTTCACTTGTTTATTGAAGGGGAATGTGTTGTTTTTTCTGCTCCCAGTCAGCTTCTAGATGTAGAATATTCGTCTTGGAGGGAGAGCAGCAGGGCAAAACTAGGTTGCCCACCTTCTAGCAACCTACCAAACCCCCAAGTGCACAAGCTGATGTGATCACTACTGTGCAAGAAAGTCTGCATTTCATCTCTGAGCCATATGAAACTGTCACCATTCTTCTAAAGAAATCTCTACAAGGGTAAGTGACCAGAATCCTAGTATTACTTCTGGGATAAGTCTTACGGGTAAGACAGTCTCCTCTTATAGATATATAAGAGATAAAGTCAGCTTACTGTCTCCCAGCAGTGCTCGCTTGCCTCTACAACTCAGTGACAGCTACGAAAAGAAGTTTTTGAACTACATGGAACTCTCTGAAGAGAGGGCATTCATCACACTTCAGCCCAATGAACATACAGTTTTACAACTAAAATATAAATTATCAAAGAAAAAAAAGTAGAAACATCATCTTCAATTCTGGAAGCATCCACTAATGGCAGAATGCAGTCAGTCACAACTTTACTTGTTTCAGCAAGAGAATTCTTGTTGGATTTTTTCCATGCTATAATAACAGCACTATTTGGAAAGCCATTCATTTATCTGCAGATTCTGAAGTGGAAGAATTAATCTCTAATCCATGGTTACATGCAAGAACATATTGAAATCATTATCTCATTTTTACTTGAATGAAGAAATATGCAAAGTTCATGAAGAAACTGCTAAGCAGATGTTGCTTATTCTCAGACTTAGTTTTTTTTTCAAATTTTCCAAATAAGAAAAAATAAAATTATACAGGAGAAATCCATGTGGTGGCAGTATGCATTAGGTGAAAAGAAGTTTTTCCCAGTTATGAATACCTTCAGTATACAGTAATATCACCTAGTATAATTGTATAGAGGAGTCTACCAAGCTTGGAATCACTTCTACTTCAGTTGAACAGAAGATCATTACTAACATTTCTATGTAGTACAGATCTACCCTGTACATGTTCATCTGCTAAATACAATAGTTTGAGGAAGGGAAGGTGGGAAACAGAATTCATAAGAACAGGCTGTGGCCAAAGCTCCAAAGAGTACAGTTTTTGGTTTTCAAGAAAAACTTCAATTTGGAGTTGGTACAAATCACTTAAGTAAAGGGTTGGACCACCCAGCTTTTTCTCCCAGTTTCCCAACTCACATTAGACAAAATGGTTTTACTTAGTTCATTGGACTGAATTCTGTACAGCACCAGTATAAGAGGCTAGCAGAAGCAAATTTTTCCCACCTCCCCCTTCTCTTAGCAGCTACTTATAACCTCAAAAAGATGATGCTAAGAGTTGAGGGACCTATATGGATAAAAAAAAACATGTATCTGCGTTAGAGATGGGCACGAACCAGGGTGTGTGGCATCAGAGCCGCCGAAGATGGATGCCAGCTGAGAAGGCTCCGTCCACCCCAACCCCAAATTGCCTCAATACTCTAAGCAAAACTTAGCTATTGCTCTCTAATATGGGGAAACCTGATCCGGACAAAAAGAAAAACCAGGCTAAAGCAGCAAAAAACCTGCAGGAGTTTCCCCCCCGCACAAAACAAGATCGGAACACAAGAACCTTCCATTACCTCAGCTTCCAAAATGGCAGAAGCGCAACACAGTCCTGAAGCAGTGCAGCCTGTGTCAGCAGAGCAAGTTGATTCAAAGTTGTTAAGGTTAGAGCAAAATATTCAACACCAATTTACTCTAACAATTAAAATGCTAATAGACCAGCTAGCCAATTTGTGCCTTGACCTTCAGAGGGTGAGTTTGAAGATGGAAGCTGCAATAGAATCGAGTACATTAGCTTGCAAGTTAAAAAGCTTCAAATAATCAATGAAACACTGCAAGACAGAGTCTTAAAATTAGAGCTGAATGTAAGATAAAGATACATTAAACTGAGAGGCATGGAGGAAGAATATACACACAACATGGATTTAAGTGTTTATCTTGCCTCCTGGTTGGCATCTCAGCTTGGCCTGGAGGATGGCATTGCGCCAATTATAACAAAGGCTTACAGAATCGGTGAGAGAAAACAAATATCAAAAGACTCCCCCAGGGACATACTAGTTGAGCTGTCAGATCACTGGACCAGGAGAAAGATCCTTGATGAAGCAAGGAAAAAAAGGAACCCTTCTGCATGAAGGTAAGCCCATTTCAGTCTTCACGGACCTGTCGAGCAAAATACTAGAGAAGAGGAAAACTTTAAAAGCAACAACAGAAGCTCTCCGGCAAGCGAACATCAAATACAAATGGCTAAACCTCACAAAACTCTCAGTTCAACATCAAGGCAAACTTCTCACTGCAACAGATGAAGATTCAGGATGGCAGTTGCTTCAAGAACTCAACATAGAAATCGCAGTGGACCTGGAGAGACCATCTCAGAAGCATGTAAGCTCCTGCACTCGTTGTCACCGTCTCCAGCAAAAGGGAGTAAAATTCCTGTGCACCCCTATTAGATTTTGCCTGTTAATATCATTCTCACTATTTAACCGTTCAAGTTTACCATTCAGTTTAAGATTTGGGGAAGAGGTGGATGCAACTTTCTGTGTGTTGCTCCTTGTATTTTTGTTTTAGTTGCACCATGTTATTGATTGAGGTCAGTACTGCTGTGTGTCTTTAACACAGTAGTACCAAGGTGCTCCTAACTATTTTCATTCATATATTTTCCCTTTGCAAACAGTAACTAAACAGATGTTTACAACAAGGGAAAGAGCAAGTTCGGTTTTTAGTATAACTTTAGCAATTAGTTAAAAATTCATTTCTATATATATCTAATTAAAGGATTGGTATTTCATTACTGTCAAGATATAAGAAGTAGTTTAGAGTTTGAAATTACTTAAACAATAAGGGAGGTATTAAGGGACTCTTCCTAACTCTGCTTGGAGGTAAGAACAGAGAAGTAGGCCTACTTAGAAGTTCATAGCATCATAATTTAAAGCTTTTAATTTCATTCTTTTAAATCAAAATTGTCTTGATTAGTGCATTGGACGATATTACTTTTAAGTCCTCCATTATTACTAGTCTAAAATTAGCTGTGTTTGCAGGATATACTTGTTTAGACAGCTCTCGCTGTTAATTTACCACCAAATCATTTAATTCACTCTATAGCTAGTTATGTGTTCTAAAATTAAAGTTATCTCTTACATTTAGGAAATCCAATTAAGCGTAAGCGTACACTTTCTTACCTGGCCAAAACAAACCGTCCACAACATGATAATGATTTGAAAGCAGCCTGGATTCAAGCTCAATTTCACGCAACAAGTACGTCAAATTCCAGAGGCATCTTGATCTTAATTTCAAAAAATACCCCCTTCCAATTTAAAAAAATACTGAAGGACCCCAAAGGTATATATTCCTAACAGGCCTGATAGAAGACCACACATACACGATAGCTTCTCTCTATGCTCCAAACAATAACCAATTACAATTCATAGACAAAACGCTGCAAAAAAAACACTTTTTCGAGAAGGTGAGGTGATTATCGGGGAGACCTCAATTACATAATAAACTACGAACTTGATAAATCTAATTTCAACCCAGGAAATAAAAGGAAAAAAACACAACAACACAACAATAATTTAATAGACATCTGGAGACATTTACATTGCAATGAAAAAAGTATACATATTTCTCATCACATTTCAGAGTCTATACCAGAATAGACTATCTTAATTTCAGACTCGCTAATTGACAAATCTATCAATTCTGAAATTGACGCTTTCTCAGTTTCGGACCATTCTCCAATTAATGTCATGATAAGTATTGATGGGACGGAGCAAGGAGTAAAACAGTGGTGCCTACCTAAAATTTTACTAACCACGCAATATACTTCTAAAGAAACTGAAAAATCATTAGAAAGGGCAATTACTGACAACACAACAAATGATGTCAAACCCAGTATTCTCTGGGACACTATCAAAGTTGTCACCAGAGGTCATATCATAGCCTTATCAGCCCAAGTCAATAAACAGAGAAGTGCCCAAAAACTTGAACTGGTTAAATACAGTAAATCCCTTGAAGAACAACACAAAAAAAACAGGGAGTAAAAAAGTATATCACAAACTGCTAATGCAATGCAAGCTATTAGAAACTCTATAAATCGGCAAGGTCCAGAAAGATGTGTTATACGTCAAACAAAAACACTGTTTTAACTCGCCTAAAGCACTAAAACTTCTCTTGCACAGAGTTTAAAAAAAGCATTCAGTGAATTACATAAATCTTATGTACAATCAAAATAAAATCTCACACTCAAAAACTTCAAACATCATTAAGATATTCCGTGAGTTCTATAGTGAGTTGTACACTTCAAGGAATCCAGATCAACAGAAGATATCCCAATTTTGGCATTCACTCAAACACGTCAAAAAACTAGAAGATAAACAATGTATATTGTTAGACAGTAAAATAACCCATCAAGAACTATCAAACAATCAAAAAATAACAAAGCTCCTGGGCCAGATGGATATCCCAATGAATTCTACAAGAAATATGCAACCTTGCTATCAAACCCACTCAAAGACGCTTGCAATGCAATAATGGAAACAGGACAAATCCCTTCATCATGGTCAATGGCCACAATCATTGTAATCCTGAAACAAGGAAAAGACACCACAAATCCTACTTCGTATAGACCCATTTCTCTGTTAAACAATGATTATACGATTTTCACTTCGATTCTAACGAAACGCATGAACACCTTCATTTGTAATTACATCCACACAGACCAATCCGGCTTTATCCCCAACCGTAACATAACTGAAAACATATTCAAAACATTGAACTTAATATCTCACTGTAAATCAAACAATTTAAAGGCAGCTTTCCTCTCCTTAGATATTGAAAAGGCCTTCAACTCATTAGAACCAACTTACTTACGCATGATACTTCAGTATATGGGATTTGGCGGCAAATTCCTTATGGCAATTACTTCAATATACTCACATTCCTCTGCTAACATTAAAATAAAAAGTAAATTGTCGGATCCCATTCTTATAAAGAGAGGAACTCAGCAAGGCTGCCCCTTCTCGCCTGTCCTGTTCGCAGTTGCTGTTGAACCTTTGGCCATTGCACTAAGAAATCATCAGCTCATAAACGGCATTAATATTGGGACTCACTTCTTCAAGGTCAGCATGTTTACTGACAACATGTTGATATATCTGATCCACTCTTGTCCCTGGGCCATCTACAGCAATTTCTGGTAAAGTTTGGAACAATCGCTGGTCTTAAAATCAATGTATCAAAATCTCACATTCTTCTGGTCAACTTAGACAAAACCACGTGCAAACAAATCTCATCAGTCTACAAATTTCAGATAGTTTCAAAATAAATCTCTTACTTGGGAATACCAATCCCATCCAATATTAACTCATCAAACTAAATCACATAAAACTAATGAAATAGATTAAATCATTAATTAGTGATTGGAATAAGTTACAGCCCTCATGGTATGACAGGTTCCACTTAATAAAATGTTTCGTCCTCCTCAAACTGCTTTATCTATTTGGGACTATCCCAGTTATTTTCCCATGCAAGCAAATTCATCAATGGCAAGGGACACTGAACAAATTCCTTTGGCAAAATAAGAAGCCAAGAATCACATTTGACATATTAAGACAGAAAAGGTTGAACGGAAGGTTCAATTATCTGGACCTCTCTTCATATCAAACGACTGCAAGATTGGTTAACATTCTACACCTTTTGCATCACACAGGCCCTCCAATCTGGGCAAACATATTCCAACCTCTTTTCAAACAGAAGACTATAAGTGACATAATTTGGAAACGTCTAATGGACCATCCCAAAACAATATAAAATAAATTTACTAAGTCTCTTTACTGAAAGCGTGGGACCAGAATAGAAATAAAATTATACTGGTGATTTCTCGTTATTCATCTTTTACTTGTCAACATTGGTTCCCACCAGGACAAGATAATGCATTCTGGAAGCAGGTAAATTTAACAAGAATAGTTGATGTAACCTCCCATAAATGATTATTAGAGAAATCAAAACTAGAAAATCTTACCAAGCAAAAAAATCAATTGTTGTATGTATTTCCAATTAAACACTCTAGCTGATCAAATCAATCTAAAGAAAATACTAGCCTCTCCCAAGATGAAATTTGAGTGTCTTTTAGATTCTTCAACACTCAACAGTAAAGGATTGATCTCCAAGCTCTATTACATAATTTTGTCCACTCACAAAACTAAATCGCTGAAATACCAAGGTCAGTGGTATCAAGACTGCCAAATCGACCAATCAACAGAAAATTGGAAACAAATTTGGTCTTCCAACATTTATACCTCTGAAACAATTGTTACTTAATTACAAACTTATAAAATAATCAACAGGTGGTATCTAACTCCGAAAAAATCATCCCAGATCTCGTCTTCATCTTTGCCCAATTGTTGGAAAAAATGCAGACAGGAAGGAAATTTCGCTCATTGCTGGTGGAGATGTCACTATATAGAAAAATGTTGGAAAGAGGTCCTTAAAGAAATCCAACAAATAACGAGTTATAACATCCCGCTGTCGCCAGAAATAATTTTTTTAGACCAATGGGACAAATGTCAGGTTAGCTTCCCCACAATAAGGATGGACCTTATAACTACCTTATTAGTGGCTGTGAAGAGTGCAATAGCAGCTCTCTGGAAATCAAAAACTATCCCATCAATTGATAACTGGTATGCAAAAATTTGGGACCACTTCATTTTGGAAAAATTATATGATAGTTTATCAAGTAGAACATTTTCCAAGAACCACAAATTTTATAGAGAAATGGTTTCCATTCTTTGAGTACCTTGAAAATAACAGTTCCCTACCAGGTTTAGTTTTTTCATATGTACGCAAATGTGCAGGTTGTCTTCGCGTTCCCGCTATATATTGTTATGCTATGTAAACATTCATGATGTATATTGCTTAGTATATTCTCTCTCTGTAATCTGTTATTTACCAGTTATAACTTCTTGTTATTCTATTGTGTACAATTTCCTTGTTATCTGTAATTTAAAATTTACAACTGCTGTTGTGACCCACTGTATTTTGTATAGATTCAATAAAAAAATTATTTTTAAAAAAAGAGAGATGGGCATGAACCGAAATACGAACCAAAATTCATCCTGAACCAGGCCAGCTTGTGGTTCGTGAACCAGCAGTTCGTCAGAGCCCATTTCTGATGAACCACAATGAACTTCAGGCCGGTTCGTTTGTTTTGTTTTTCGGTTCATCACTGCAGACAGTCTGGCGCCCATCAATCCGTTCCTTAGGCAACTGGGGATGGGCTTTCTGCAGTAGAGATGTGCACCTGGCCACTTTTCAGCTGATGGGAGGGGGATCCCCCGTCTGCTGAAAAAAGCTGCTGACTTGAAAGCAGCAACATTTTTCTAGTGAGGCAAGAAAAGTGTTGCTGCTTTCAAATGCCTACCCTTTTTTCAGCTGAGGGGAGAGCATCCCCTCGCATCAGCTGAGGTCCTTTTCATACTGGTACTTTACCAGTATCTGTCCTGCTTCCTATGTTTTCAGGAGTTTGCTTATTCCCTGCTGGCTTTAAAAGCTACGAAGGCTGCTTAAAAATTTAGGTTTGAACCTTACTGCAAAATATATATTAAAACACAATGGCTTGTTCCAGACATAAAAACATATAATGCATATTCAAGGTTTATGTTACCTAGATTTAGTTTTTGACAGGAGGGTCTTGAACAGTCACAGAAATCCTGGCTTGCTATGACAGAACCTGGTTTCATTTCTTTGTGAGTCACAACCTGAGGACCAACCAGGATTAAGTTAGGATGTCTACACTGAAACATCACATGAAACAATAATTAAGACAAACAGGGCTTACCAGATCATGGTTTCAGGTCCTCTTTTGATAGAGAGAGACTAACATGCCCTGGTTGGTACAATGGCATGCATTTTCCTAGTTTCACTAATTTTTAGTTATTTTTATTTTGTTTGCATTATGATTTTATGCTACTTCTGACCGGAACCAGTAAATTTTAAAAAATCCAACATAATTGATCCAGCAAGGGAATCCTCCTCCTCTCTGGAAGGCTTTTCCAGAAAAGAGGTGTCATGGGAGCCTGCTACTCCTAGCTCAGTAAATGAGCCACTGCATTCTATATCCATTCTGTTGGATAATCTACAAGGGCAACCTCTTATAGGGTACATTGCTATAGCCCAGTCTTGAAGCTAATGAGACATGGATCAACATAGCTTACTCGACAGAGTCCAGATATGAAGCCGCTTTCTATGCTAAACATAGTTGGAAGAAGGCACTTCTCATAATTAATTTTCATTGTTTATGCCCTCCTTTGTTTTAAGAGTAATCAGAACTCGAATTCATTGGAAAGAACTTTTGAAATATACTTTAACTAAAGACAAGGAAGATTCAGAATATGCTCCAAAGACTTTAAAGGATTGTAAATATGTATCTTGTTTTCTATCTTGTAGTCTACAGCAGATGAAAAATTGTTCATGGTCATAGTAGCCTGCCATCTCTTCAAAAGCTCTCAGCAATGTTTTAGCTTCATTATACTGTATGAAAGAAGTGTATGATCTGCTAGAAGGCCTGTGAATGAGCTTCCTAGCTGAATAGTGATTTGAGCATTCTTGCATTCAAGTTCACCATCATAGAGTGTTCTAGAGCACTCCTTTTCTCTGATCTGCATATTCTCAAATAGAGATGGGCACGATCCACATTACGATAAAAAAACTCCACAATAATGGTGATTGTGCGATCGTTACTCAGCGGATCGTGATCGTCCACGGCCAATGATCCAGCGATTGGGAGGGGCCTGGATCGGGGCGATCGGGCTCGGATCGGGGATTCAGACACTCAGGCGCCAGCAATCTATTCCCCAGGCAATGGAGCCAGGAAAATTCCTGAGCTGTGTTTGCCCTCCTTCTGTTGCCCTGGAAACCCGAATGGAAGCCCAGCTTTCCTTGATCAGCAGGGCTTCCTTCCAACCACGGAGCAGCAAAGCAGTCACCAGTTGGGAGAAGACACCCAGGGAAGGGAGGGGGAAGGGGGTGTTCATCTTCGTTCTTCTGTGCCTCCACACATGGGTACTGCGCACGTGCAGGCCAGCCGCCGGAAGATTCTTCACCGCTTTCCTAGCTCCGAAGGGGCCGTTTGCCGCGCGCCTCAGCAACCATTTCCCGCCCAAACGGTCACATGCTCCTCCAGCGGCCAACGGCCCCTTCCCTCAGTTCTCTTCTTGCCGCCGCTTGAGGAGAACGTTCGCTTGTAGCTCCGTGCTTGTTTGTGTCTTTGGATTGCTTTTTCGTGACTTGACTTGGATTCTGGATTTGACTTCTCTTCTGCTTAGTGATTTGGACGGACTGATCTTGGTAGAGTATTTGACCCGGACTGTGTTTGACTTCGCTTTTTGGTTTGCCCCTCGGAATGGCTTCTACAGCCCTGTTTAAGCACTGTGCCCAGTGCCGTGCTAAAATGGCCCAAACGGATGGGCATAGCCTTTGCCTGCTTTGCCTGGGGGAGGAACATATAGTCCCCACTTGCAAGGTCTGCCAGGGGTTCACGCATAAAGCCAGGCAGGAGCGGTCCGCCCGCCTCAAGGCTTCACTGTGGCAGCGGGTCTTGGACGCCCCTGGGCCCTCCGAGGCGGAGAAGCCGGGGGCCGCGGAGAAGGCTGGCCGAACCCCCACCCATGCCGGGGGCCGGTCTCGAGCGGGCTCTGTGGCCTCTTCCAAATCAGTGGCTACATCCCGCCCGGCGGGCAAGCCGGCGTCAAGGGCAAGCTCGGTGGCGAAGTCGTCGAAGTCTCCGCATAAGTCGGCGTCGGTGAGGTCGGAACCGGGGAGGTCGGCTCCGAGGCCGGAACCGAGTGAGTCGGATCCGATAAGGTCAGCCCCGGCGTCAATCGGAGGGCCTGCGACAGTCCCGGGACCGGAGGCTGCGCGGAAGGCATCGACCAAGAGGGCGTCGGTTCCAAAAGCCTCCTCCGAGTCGGTTCCGAAGAAGAGGGCTAAGAAGTCCAAGCATCGCTCTCGGTCCCCTCGGCGCCGGTCTACGGAAGAGGTGGTCCTGGTGTCTCTACCTACGCCATCACCTCACCTGGACTCCCCTGACCGTCCCCTCCTTGAGGAAGAGGTGCCGGATCCGGGGGCCTATGTGGTCCTGTCGAGCGGACGGCGTTCGCCAACACCGGAATCGACCCCGGCTCCGCATCGTCGGATCCGAGAGGCGACTAGGGATCCGTCGCCTGCACAGTCTGTCCGTAGCCAGCGGTGTTGGTCTGAGGGGAGTGTCGGATCCGAGCGGGTCGGATCCGAGCGGTCCGTGGCTGCGCGTCACCAGCAGGCTTCAGGTCTACCGGAGGCCTATCGGTGCCTGTGGAAAGGGGCTCCACCTGGCTTCAGGTCATCGGATCCGGGGCCGTCGTCGTCTGGCCATCGTGAGTGGTTGCCTCCACCCTTCCCAGAAGGGGAAGTGTCAGCACCAGCGTCTGATGAGGATGACGAGGATGCAGGGTCTGGCTACCACTCTGAGTCGTTCTCCGAGCCATCCCCGGACGACAATGTTGGCCCTTCCACCAGCTCTCCCTTCGAGGACCTGCGGATTTATGCAGACCAAATGGCCCGCATGTCCAAGGCCTTGGAGATTGACGTGTCTTCTGTGGTCCCGAGGACGAAGGACAAGTTGTTGTGCAGAATCTATGGGGAGAACCCGGCTACAGTAGGTTTTCCTATGTTGGAGGGCTTGGAGGAGATCATCGACAAGGTCTGGAAGTCACCATCTGACCTGCCTGCCACGTCCAAACGCATCGAACAGATGTATAAGATCAAACAGGGGACGTGGCAGTCTCTCATCAAGCACCCTCCACCGTCATCCCTGATAGCCGAGGAGATTCAGCACAAGAGGTCGGGGTCCTCCTCCGTCCCGCCGGATAAGGAGGGAAAGAAGATGGACGCACTGGGTAGGCGTCAGTACTCCGTTGCTGCTTTAGCCCTTCGGATAGCCAACTATCAAACGATCATGGCAGGCTATCAGCTCTACCTCTGGGAGAAGCTGGCGAACTATGTCACTGACCTCCCTGCTGACAAGAAGGCGGTGGTGTCGTTGCTGCAGACGGAGGCAGTACGATTGTCAAAGCAACAGATGAATGCCGGGAGTCATGCGGCTGACACGGCTGCTCGGGGTATGGCGTCAGCGGTGCTTCTGAGGAGGCACTCGTGGTTGCGGTCGACTGCCATCCCGCAGGAGGTGAAGGCCAAGATCGAACGTCTGCCCTTCGAGGGTGACTCCCTCTTCTCCACCACCACCGACGAGGCGCTTAAAAAGAAGAAGGAGGACCGGCAGACGGCACGCTCCCTGGGGGTCACCCCGGCGGACAGGTCCACGTTCAAGCCTCGGTACTCGTCGAGGTATAACCCCTACCAGTACCGCAGCAGATATCAACCCCGCCCATACTATCAGCAGTACCCTCCCTCGCAGCGCCAGTACACACCAGCGCAACACCAGGGCAGGAGGCGTAGGCCGTTCAAGCCCCGCTCATCTCAACCTCCGCCCCAGCAAAAAGATCCGCAAGGGGCTGGAAGGCAGTTCTGAAGGCCCGGCCCTGCGGCAGCCCTGAACTTTTCGGACAGACTCAGACCTCTCTTGTCTGAATGGGAGTCAATAACATCTGACTCATGGGTCTTAACGATTGTTGATAAGGGTACGGGCTGGAATTCACTGAACTGCCGATGTGTACTTCACCACTAAGTGTGGTGAATAATACCTTAGTTGAGCTGGAGGATGAGATTAGGTCCCTCTTGGCGAAGGGTGCTGTTGAAGAGGTGGCCTTTGTGGAGTCTGAGAAGGGTTTCTTTTCCCGGTTCTTCCTGGTCCCTAAGAAGGATGGGGGTCTACGTCCAATTTTGGATCTTAGGGGCCTAAATGCCTTTTTAAGGGTGACCAAGTTTAAGATGATCACACTGCCTGCTGTAATTGCCCTTTTGAAGAGGGGGGATTGGTTCGTTGTCCTGGATTTAAAGGACGCTTATTTCCACGTGGGGATCTTGGAGGAGCACAGGAGATTTCTGTGCTTCGTTTACAAGCAGCGGGTATTCCGTTACAAGGTTCTCCCCTTTGGCCTTTCCACAGCCCCACGTGTGTTTACCAAGTGCGTGGCCCCTGTGGTTTCCTTTCTTCGAGAGCAGGGATGTACCATCTACCCCTATCTCGATGATTGGCTTATAACGGCGGGCTCGGAGGTTAAGCTGCTGCAAGATGTGGCATTGGTGCTAGACACTTGCGAACGCTTAGGCCTCCTGGTGAACTTTGAAAAATCTAAGCTGACACCTAGCCGTGTTGTGCCTTATATTGGGGCAGTGTTCGACTCATTGGAGGCCAAGGCTTTATTGCCTCCGGAGCGGGCACGTTCCTTGAAGGGCCTGGTGTCCTTGTTTAAACGAAACCATTTTCAACCGGTCCGCATGATTCAATGCTTGCTGGGGCATATGGCTGCTGCCACCCTGGTGGTCCCTTTTGCGAGGCTGCGGATGCACCCGCTCCAGAATTGGTTTGTAAGGAGATACAATGCCTTACAGCATCCTCCGACTGCTAAGTTCTCTGTCCCTAGGACCATTATATCCTCTCTTGACTGGTGGTTGTCGGATATTAATTTGTTTAAAGGGACCCCATTTGGTTTCCATCATCCTGAGTTCTCGGTGACCACGGACGCCTCTCTGCAAGGGTGGGGGGCTTTCTGTGGGGAGCTATGTGTTCAGGATGTGTGGTCTGAGAGAGAAAGGGGTCTCCATATTAATGTGCTTGAACTGAGGGCTGTTCGTTTTGCACTTATGTCATTCACAGCGATCTTGCAGAACCATCAGGTGCTGGTGCAGACGGACAACACTACCGCCATGTATTACCTGAACTGGCAGGGCGGCACGGTGTCCATGATCCTCTGCAGGGAGGCCACGCTCATTTGGGAATGGGCAATCAGGAATGGGGTGACGCGATTCGGTTTCGTTTTCTCAGCCATGCCGGACGCTCCTCTCGGCTGGTCCGGGAGGAAACGACCGGGCACCCTGACCGGGCGGCTGATCCGCAAGGATTAGCCCCCAGGACTCCCAGGGAGGGAGCCAGGGTCCGGGACGCGGCGGGAAGAACTCCCCGGAATCAATGCGGGGGGGAATTGCCCGTTTGTCCCTATGGAGGCCGGCAGATGTGCGCGGCGCCTCGAGTGCCGCCGGGCAACGAGAAACGGCAAATAAAAGAAACAGGCGGAAGCCCGTAAACAAGCGAATCCCTTCTGTTCTACAAGCGTTAGTGAAGGAGAGGTTGATCTGAAAGACTCGTTCTTCCCCTTCGTTGAGTTCCAGAATTTTGTTGGCGCCCCCCCCCAAATGGCAGCAAAGAAGCAAAGTCCCGCTCTCGGTAAGTCAATCTCGGCTACCTTGAAGGGGGAGTCGCTCGAAGAGTTGGTGCGCAGGGCGGTGGTGGAAGCCATAAAACCCTTTGTTGACAAGCTGAACGAAACTGATCAAAGGGTGGGCTTAATTGAAAGCGAAGTGAAAACCATTAAGGCAGCAGCGGGGGGGGCAGAGAAGTCTGCTCTGGAAAGTGCGTCACTTGTGAAGGCTACAAAAAAGGAGCTGAAGCTGGTTGAGAACCAGCTGATCGGGCTACAGATGGAACGAACGCAGACAATTTTGCGTCTCCAAAACGTGAAAGAGGAGGAAAAAGAGGATCTGTGGGAGGTGGTCTCGGAACTATTGGCGATACCCGCGAGAACGACTAAAGAAGAGGTTAAAAGCGCCATTTTGGAGGTCCGTCGGGCTTCTTCAAAATATGCAACAAAGCGACAGTTGCCTCGTGAGATCATTATTGACTTTTCATTTAAAAAGATTCGGGACACCATCCTATATAACTCATACAATGCGGATTTGGACTTTATGGGTTTGAAAGTCAAGATTTTGAAGGACGTTCCATTTCTAGTCCGGAAACGGCGTTTTAAATATAAAAAGTTTGCAGCTCTTCTGAGGGACCATGGAATAAAGTACAAATGGTTATTCCCGGAAGGAATATGGTTCAGATATAAAGATCAGGCCTATAAGATATTATCAGAAGATCAACTAAAGGACTTTGAGAATAAAAACCCAGAACTCTGCTGCACCGAGAACGAAGAAAAGGAGGAGCCGGAGGGGGGGAGGAGGAGGAGGAGAGCACCGCAACAGCGGTTGCACAGAGAGAACTGCGTCCGGGACCTAGAAGGGGGAGGAAAGTTTAATCAGAATTTGAAATGTTTATTCTCTGTATGATTAAGCACTCCATCATTATCCTATGGAGCTATTTTTGTATTATGACAGTATGAAGGGAAACATTGAAGTGTAGTGTTTAGTGTTTGTAGTTCATCCCCCCCCCTTTTTTCTTTTTTCTTTTTCCACCCCCCTTTGTCCCTTCCCTCTCCCCTTTCCTTGTGATAGTCTTGTGTAGTGCGGTGTAGTGTTTTGTAGTTATGAAAAATAAAAAAATTTATATAAAAAAAAAAAGGAATGGGGTGACGCTTCGCGCCATTCATGTGGCTGGGTCGGACAATGTGCAGGCGGACACCCTCAGCAGGGTGCACATGCTGAATCACGAGTGGGGGCTCAACGCAAAGTACGTTGGGCCGATCTTTCGGAAATGGGGTCGCCTGAGCATAGACGTGTTCGCGACATCGGTGAACACCAAGGCCGAGATCTTTTGTTCTCGGGCAGGGAGCGATCCCCTCTCTATTGGGGATGCCTTCCAATTTACTTGGGCCCGGGGACTACATTACATGTTTCCGCCTTTCCCTCTCATACCCAGAGTGCTATGCAAGGTGGAAAGGGACAACACGGACTGCATCTTAGTGGCTCCGTTCTGGCCACGGCAGCTCTGGTTCCCGAAGCTGCTGGAGATGTCCGGCCATGCTTACGTGGCCCTTCCGCCCCGGCGGGATCTCCTCCTGCACGGGAAGCTCTTCCACCACGAGCCCGGGAAACTACACCTGACCGCTTGGCGGATTCGACCCCGTCCCTAGGCTTCTCTGAGCCAGTCGAGAGGGTCCTATTGAACGCTAGGAAGCCCTCCACCCGGCGTACCTACAAGTCGAAGTGGAGTAGGTTTGAGGCTTGGGCCGCCTCTAGGAAGGTAGAGCCTCTGTGCAGCCCCTTGGGGATGGTCCTGGACTATCTTTGTGAACTGAAGGACCGGGGCCTTAGTGTGGCGTCTCTGAAGGTG